>NC_092338.1:284589166-284927500 GCF_046630445.1 Rutidosis leptorrhynchoides | reverse complement strand
GAATAGTGTATAGATAAATTCATATCTTAGCGTATCTGTTATTGTTACCTTTGTCTGACAGCTTCCGTAGATTCCTCCGTAACTTATGGAATTTTAGTATTATATATGCATATGTAAATTATGTATTGCAGGGTACTAATCTACATCCTATAATCTATTTCTTATCGAAAATCCTTCATCTGATCGTACGAGATGAATCCCTCAACCAGTTCGAATTCCTCGGATTCCGACAGCTATTTCGATATGGAGTTTCACCTAAGCTCCGAAAGCAGTGTCACCAGAATGAATCAACCAATTCATTTGATGGGTTCGTAGTTGACTTAATCAATGGAGACGCGAAGAAGGCGATCCCTTTCACCAACCGAATTCACCTCTTGACAATGAACCTGAAGCGTTTACCGGCGAACCTGTTCGAGACACCATTTTCTCTTTCATTTCCAGAGTATCTCGTCACAATCATATACTATCTCAGATTCTAAACCTCATTCATCCGCTCGTTCTGACCGACAATCATTCCGGAATAATAGAAGAAGTCAACGAACTTCGCGCTCGAGTAATCAATTTGGAGAATATGTTGCAACATTTACCAGCTTCAGCAACATCACCGGCACCAACAGTACCATCAATAACAGCACCAGTACCATCAACAATCCATGCCTCAACATCTCATTCTGTATCTCGAGTATAATCATCGTTCTACGTATCATTCTACATCATTTATCTTCGTTCGACATGGCGATTATGTAATCTCTAATGTTTTAGAGATTCTATATTCTTGTTCTAACGGTAAATCAAATGAGTTTAATATCATATTGACTCATTAAATCCATGATTACATCTGAAAAAAATATATATGTATATATATTTTTTCATAAAGACTGTAATTAAAAATTCTTTCGTACAAACTGTTAATGGTGAAAATATTTTAACGGGTAGGTAATACCCGAGGAATATTTAGATTTCATATTAATAAATTACATTGTACATTCTTCCAATATGATTCAACAGTCGTTTACTATCCTATTTACAATCACCAATATAAGTATCCGTTCACCGCAGAATAACTATTTTCATTCAATTTCATATTTGGATTTTGACCTATCAGAATCCGACAAGTGGCATAATGAAGAAAACATTGGACAAAATAAAATTTGTTAGAAACAAACGAATTAACTATGAGAAATTTTGTTAAGAATCCACACTAACAAAATCCTAGCTAACTGTTCCTAGCTAACTGTTAATTCCGTATTACCTTTTATTTATCGCAATTTATTTATCGCATTTTATTTATCCCAATTTTAATTCTCGCAATTTTATTTATCGTCATTTAATTTCTGTTATTTATTTTACGCACTTTAAATATCGGGACACGTATACAAGGTTTTGACATATCATATCGACACATCTATATATATTATTTGGAATCACCATATACACTCTATATGCAGTAATGATCGAGTTCTCTATACAGGGTTGAGGTTGATTCTCAAATAATATATATAGTTTGAGTTGTGTTCGAGTCTGAGACATGTACACGGGTCATGATACGTATTAATTAATTCGAATATTATATATTAAATTGTATATGAATTGTTGAATTGCTAACTGTGGACTATCAATCGAGGACTACCAATATTGGACAATTAAAATGAATTAAAATATTGATTATAACATATGAAACTAAACAAATCTTCAAGTTTGCCACTTGATTTCACCCTAAAACCTCATTTGTATCTTGACGATTACAATCTGCGTCCAAACCTTTCGTAATTCTTGAAAACACCTCAATCGAGAGGATGAACCAACCACACTTCATCTACGGAAGAAAATATTGATGCATATAGTTATGCACATGAAGACACTCAGAATCTGAGTAAACGTTTAACACGTATATGTGCTCGCTCCCCTTGACGTTGTTATTATCTAAAATAATTTTACAATACCCTTCCAAATTAGCCAATTTTGTCACAGCTCCAACAGATCAACTTCGACTTTTCATTCAGATTAGCCTTATTATAACCTTGTTATATAAGTTACCTTTCGTCATCGTTACCAAAAACTAGTTATATTCCACCACATTAATAGAAACTTATCAGCAACTTCATTACTAATCGACTTAAGTTCTCCGAAGAATCATTATATTTGCTAGTTAAAACCCTATCATGTACTTATCCACATCTGATAATGAGAACTACCATACCAATTACCAGAAATCAGCAACCAGTACTTTGAAAACTCGCAGCATGTCTACATCAACAGTTATATGTATATGTATAACATTTATCTTTTAGAGTTATGGTCTTTCATTCTGAAATTCTGAACAGCACTCAGTCTACAAATCAATACTCTAAATGTTGAAAAAGCTGAATGAAGCAGCAGAAACTGTAGACAGCCGTAAACGACCTTAATCATCGAAAGTTTAATGATAAAGAATAGTATGTTGGGAAAGCTCAGAAAAGTTGGAACTGGAAAACGGATTGAGCTAACCACGAAGGAGACCAAGGAAAAATACAAGGACCATACCCTATACTCAAAGAATCCAGATAATTCTGGATCCGTTGAAATCTTTAGAGAATAACTTTGATAATGCTAAAAACGAACTTATATTTCATAGCATTATACTTCAAGAAAGACAAGCTTTTAGTTCAAATTGTTCTAATTTCAAGTAATTATCGTTTAAATAATAAAAGGTGAAGACAAAAGACAGATTCGATGATTTGAAGATGCAAATGACCAAAAAGCTAAAAGTACAAAGTACAATTCAAGTGGTTCAATTTATTGATGAGAAACGTCTCCAAATTACAAAAGTACAAGCCGTAAAACGCAAAGTACAAGATATTAAATTATACGAAAAGGCGTTCGAAAATTCGGAACCGAGACATGAACCAACTTTCAACGCTCGACGCAACGGAGCTGAAAGTACAAGTTAACTATGCATAAGAATATAATATAATATTTAAATAATTCATAATAAGAATAATAATAAATAATAAAAAGTTGTTAATTGAGCATAGTTAAAGGATCATAAGTGAAAATATTTCAATCAATAATTCAATTCAGTGAATTGAATTATCGTTAGCTACCTTTCCAGCTAACTTTTCACCTTACTACAGTAATTCATTTTGCCTATAAAATGGAATTCACGGAGGCACCAATAGATACACCTTCACCTCTTCATACTCTTTCTTTATTTCTTATGTAATTTATATTTATATTTATAATATTAAGTTTAATTTAAGATTAATAATAATTGGGTTATTGTAAGAAATGTTTTACGGGTTTTAAAGTCGAAACTCTGTCCGTGTAACGCTACGCGATTAATCACCACTGTAAGCTATGTTCTTCCTTTTTAAATTAATGTATCGTAACTAAGTTATTATTATGCTTATTTGAGCCGAAATAATCGTGATGTTGGACTAAATATTAAGATGGGGTTATTGGATTTTGTACCATAATTGGGGTTTGGACAAAAGACCGACACTTGTGGAAATTGGACTATTGACTATTAATAGATGGGGGGTATTGTCTAATTGAGTGACAACTCATTGGAGTCTGTCGAACCTATCTTCAAATTAATTAAACTAATAATTAATAATGATTATGGTTGTCCTATTTAGTGACGTTCATATGGAATCTGTTATAATCATTTAATTAATCAATTGGGTTGGGTAATTGATTATTCATTCTGATCAAGTGGATGAATTAATATTCATAAACTAATTAAAACAGGGGTGGATTACATACAGTGATAACTGGTGTAATTGTTGACAGAAGTGATAACTGCGTCACAGTTTAAATCCTTAATCAGTTGGAATATTTGACTTCAGGTGTAAGGGTAATTTGACGAGGACACTCGCACTTTATATTTATGACCGATAGACTATTATGGACAAAAACCAGATAGACGTATCAAATAAACCAGGACAAAGGACAATTAACCCATGGTAATAAATTAAAATCAAAACGTCAAACATCATGATTACGGAAGTTTAAATAAGCATAATTCCTTTATTTTATATCTCATCGTACTTTCATTTATCGTCATTTTATTTATCGTACTTTAAATTATCGCACTTTTATTTTTACGCTTTATTTATATTTTTAATTATTGCACTTTTATTTGTTGTCATTTACTTTACTCTTTAAAATAAGTTATATTTATATTTAATATTTTGCATTAGGTTTTAACTGTGATATAAGTCTCAAAATCGACAAACCGGTCATTAAACGATAAATCCCCCAAAGTTACCTATAATTACTATATATTACTAAATCTAGTTTAACTACTTAATTAACTAATTTGACCTAGTAAGACATCCAATAATAGTGTCCACGGATCGACCTCTCGGACTTTACATTAGCTATATTATTACACGATAGGTATACTTGCCTTTTGTGTTTTAGTTTAATTTAGGTGATTTCCTGTAGTAAATAAATATAAAACTGATAGCCGTTTCATACACACCCTCTAGAACAGATCAAGTTTTTGGCGTCGCTGCCGGGGACACTTTTTGTGTCTTCACGGGGTATTTAAGTTTTTTTTTTTGTTTTTGACTGATTAAAGATATATTAATTTAAATATAATAATTTAATAAATATAATAATATAATAATATTGAAATAAAATATAATAATATAATAATAATTTTGAATCAAATTTGAATCGTAGAATTTTAAAAAGTCGTATTTATTAAATACTTCAGGGATATATTATGTAACTTATAATTAATAATTTCTATCATGTCGCTTTCATGTGAATAGTAAATTAATTAATTTTATTTCATTTACTATTCAATGAATAGTAAATGAATTAAAAAAATAATTAAATAGTTTTTACTTTTCTACTTTTTTTAAGTAAAAAAAATTAAAATAAAATAAAATCGAAAAAAAATTAAAAATAATAATAATAAAAAAAATTTCATTTTTTTAAAAATAAAAATAAAATAAAAAAAATTTTAAAAAAAATATTAAATAAAATATTTTAAAAAAAAAATTAAAACGTAAAAAAAAATAATAATAATTTAAAAAAATAAAAAAAATTATTATTAATTTCGGAAAAAAATTTAAGTTTTATTACATTTAGATTTTTAGACTCTAGTCACAACTTTTAGTATTAAGTTTAGTTTTGCCATAGTTATTTTTATACTTTTAGATTTTTAGGCTTTGCCGTAAAATTCCTTAAGTGCTTTTTCTTTAGACTAAGATTTAGGTGTCTTAAAATTTTGCGACGCCGTGTTAAAATTTTAGTATCCTTTTAAGTAATTCCCGTTTTTCGTTTAGAATCCCTTTTTAATTTTCGACGCGCTACAATTTTCTTATTTTTCGACATTTTTCGACGCGCTCTTTTTCTTTCTTATTTCTCGACGCTCTAGTTTTTAGGACATAGATTTTTATTTCAAAATTTCGACGAAAAATTGTTTTAAGTGGTTAAATTGATAAACTTCCAAAATTTTCTGGTTCGTAGTAATAGTTGGATTTGTTAGTGGCGAGTTGTGGGCTTCCGATTTAAAGGGTCCTGGCTACCTGCCGCATCTATTGGCTATTCGAAACGTGGACAAAATCAGAAAAGTTTATTAATTTGATGACTTATATAATTTTTATTTTTTTATAACTAATAGGATATTCAGTGAATGTACCGAGCAAAACGTTCACCACCTTTCATACGTTCACCTCCTGTAACCAGATCAAGACATCTAGCCAATATTATCGCCGTTGATTTTTCTTTAGAATCATCATCTAGTCGAACAAGTACTCCAATTCAAATTTTTGATAATCCATCTTTTGAACCCGATTTCACAATTGAGAATCCGGAGAATATTCAAGGACAATTCAGAGATCCTGAACCACTAATCATTCCTCCGGAACCACAAATTACTCATCCAGAGATTGTCAAGGAAGAAACCATTTCAGAATCCTCTAGTGATTCAGATTCAACAAATTCAAATATGGAAATAACGGAACCTCTAAGTATGGAAAATCGAATGAGAGCCACACGCACTGGCCAAGGTCACGCCATTATTAAGCCAGACATTAATGCGCAAGATTATGAAATCAAAGGACAAATCCTACACATGGTAACTAATCAATGCCAATATAGTGGTACACCGAAGGAAGATCCAAACGAACATCTTCGAACCTTTAATAGGATCTGTACTCTATTCAAAATCAAAGAAGTTGAGGATGAACAGAACTATCTCATTTTATTTCCCTGGACTTTAAATGGAGAAGCCAAAGATTGGTTAGAATCGTTACCTGAAGGGGCGATTGATACATGGGACGTTTTAGTTGAAAAATTTCTTAAACAATTCTTTCCGACATCTAAAGCCGTGAGACTTCAAGGAGAAATTGTTACGTTCACACAAAAGCCAAATGAAACTCTATATGAGGCGTGGACAAGATTTGGAAAGTTGTTAAGAGGATGTCCGCAACATAGTTTAGACACTTATTAAATAGTACAAATATTCTACCAAGGATGCGACATCACTACACGAAAAGACATCGACATAATAGCTGGTGGTTCCATTATGAAGAAAACCGCTACCGAAGCTCACAAAATCATTGATTAGACAGCCTCCCACTCACATTAGTGGCACCAAGAAAAAGATATCTTTCGTTCATCTAAAGCGGCTAGAGCCGATTCTAGCCATGACTTAGATGCTTTCGAGAGACGAATGGAAAAGATGAATAAAGATATTCACGCAATACGAATCAGTTGTAAGCAATACGGTGGACCACACTTAACGAAAGATTGTAATGTTGAACAAACGATGGAACAACGAGAGAATGTTTCCTACATGAACCAAAGGCCGGGAAATAATTATCAAAATAATTATCAACCGCCAAGGCCGAACTTCAATCGAAATCAAAACATTCTTTACAATCCAAATGGACCCAACAATAACTCGTACAACCAACAAGGTCCGAATAACCAACCAACTCAAAACAACACTTTCAATCAATAAAGACATGGCTTGTATAAACCACCACAACATATCGAAGAGAAAAAGCCAAATCTAGAAGAAATGATGGCAAAGCTAATGGAATCTCAAACACAATTTATTACATCTCAAACCCAAACAAATGAAAGGTTTGATCAGTCACTAAGAACTCAACAAGCTTCCATTTTGAATCTAGAAAAATACGTAGGTACTCTTGCTAGCATGATGAGTGAGAAGGAACAAGGAAAGCTATCAAGTAATACTGAAGTAAATCCTCGGAATGAGAATGTTAATATGGTTTCAACGAATTCTGAAAAACCAGCATCAGAAGATGAGAAGGTTTTAGATGTGAGTAACAATGAAGAAGTTACAACACCACCACCACCCGAGTATGTAAAGCCAGTGGTGGCACCATACAGACCACCCATTCCTATTCCAAGAAAAGGAGTTGAGTATGAGCAAGTAATAGGTAATAAAGTTTGTGATACCTCTGGAAAGAAGAAGAAGAATAAGAAAGTACAAGAAACAATAACCGTAAAGATAAACCCAATGAAGATAGTTCCACCAAAACCTCCACCCAGGGTGGGTGATCCGGGTGAATTTATTGTTCCTTGTCTACTTAGTGATTGTGTCATTTATGATGCACTAGCAAATTTAGGTGCAAGTGTGAGTGTTATGCCTCTTTCATTATATAAGAGATTAGGTGTAGGTGAGCTAACTCCAACGGATATGAGTGTTCGACTCCTTGATCAAACCATTAAGCACCCAGTTGGAATTGCTGACAACCTACCCGTTCAAGTAGGTAATTTAACCTTTCTAGTCGAATTCATTGTCATTGACATAGAAGAGGACTCAAACGTTCCTCTAATTTTAGGTCGACCGTTCTTAGCGTCCACCGGGGCGTTATTTGATGTAAGAAAGGGTAGAATGACAATTAGTAATGATGAGAAATCGATCACCTTTATGATTCGAAAGTCTAAATCTCTACCAACCAAAACCGTTGAACCAGCAAAAATGATTGGTAAGAACCATGTTGTTTTACCAACTCCAACGATAGTGCTTAGCAATAATAAAACGCCTAAGTGTGGGGAAAATGAAGTAACACCTAATGATGACCTGATAACAAAGAACCCCGTTGTTGATACGAAATTAAATGATCCCGTTATTAATAGTTCAATGAAGAAACTTATTAAACAGATTCGTGATGCTAGAACCAAGGGGAACTTTAAGTTATATAACCGGTTAGTATCCAATCTATCGCCTAAAGAAAAGGAGAAACTAGTTGAATTTGTGGATATTACACAGGAATCCGACCAATGGCTTAAAGAAAAAGTCACAGATATGCAAGTTGATTATGATCCAAGAGAAATTGACGATGAAGTTAATCACAATTTCGACACCACAGCTACCTAAGTGTGGGGAGATTTAAATATTCTAAGAAAAAATGCTGTCTGGAGTTAGTTGTTCTGTTCTCGTGTAGTTCCGAGAATGGAATCCGATTGGTCTTTTCCACTAGCAGACACTAAAGAACTAGTTTTCTCCCCCCATTCTGAATTTTTTTTTGTTTTGTAGGTTTTGTATAAAATTAATATGCATTTTTTTTTAATTTTAAGTTTTGTGTGATTTCTAAAAACAAAATTTACTTTATTTCATTAAGTTGAAAAAATATGATTTCTAAAATTCGTCGTGAGTTAAATACTAGGTCATAGAACCGAAATTGCTTTACCCGAGGGCGGGGCGACAAATTTTGTTATCATTATTTTTAATATTATTGATCTAAAGTATGCAAAAAAAAAATATTATATTTTATAAATTTTGGAACGTGGGGTAATATACCCAACTTCAAAAATATGTATATATCTGTTTGTATTATATGTTATGTACAAAACAGGATAAAACAGCGCACTTTCAAAGACTGTCATTAAGTTCAGCAAAAGGTACTAGTTTTGACGACAAGACGCAAAATATCAAATGTGATATAAAATGATATGTTTGCAAACTGGGTATTTTTAATCACTTTTCTACACTAATCACCCTCATGAATTTATAATTATAGTCTGATTTTGTCATAACCCGACCTTAACCATAAGGACGAATACAATAACATATGATTTCATCGCGAGGTATTGACCTCTATATGCGACATTTTTCAAAAACTGCATTCGTTTTTACAATACAAACCATAGCTTTTATTACAAATACAAGGTTTAAACAACTTAATAATGATTATCGTTTAGCGATAATCTTAGACTTACAAACTTTACATGTGATAATAACAATACGACCTCCAACATATTTTACATTACAAATCCTCCGATATGCAGTTTTATTTTTGACACAAATATGCATACTTAAGATCTTGCTTAAATTCAACATGTTGCAGCGGAAGCTTTTAGTTATCACCTGAGAATAAACATGCTTAAAACGTTAACATAAAGTTGGTGAGATATAGGTTTATTGCCGGCAGCGTTATAAATATAGACCACAAGATTTCATATATAAACGTTTTAATAATAATATTCTAAGTTGTTGAGCACTTGATAACCATACTTAACATTTAATCAACGTCGCATATTCCCTTTATTATGAAATCTTACTACACCGTACCAAGTGTAGTTACCGAAACGAAGTACTGTACAACCGTTGAATACTGGTCGTCCAGTCCGGTTGGGGTTGTCAGGCCCGATAGATCTATCAACAGGATTCGCGTTTACAATACCTCATGTAAATAATAGTTACCAAGTTACAGGGAAGTATGCCAGTGGTACAACTCAACGTAGAATATATATTTTTAATCACTTGTGTCCATAACGTAAATCATAAAATGCATGTATTCTCATCCCGAAATATTTAGAGTTTAAAAGTGGGACTATATACTCACCTTTTCCTTGAAGGTATTTAACTCGACTTGGTCTCCGATAGATATCACGAACCTAACCATATATAATATATCAACATATTTTCTTTTCAAGTAATCGTTATATATATATATATATATATATATATATATATATATATATATATACTTATAATACTTTTAATATTTTCTTAGTCCGTAGTTAGCAGTCTGTTGTTAATGGTCCATAATTAGTTGCTCAATAAAATAAATAAAGACCCCATCGTATTCGTATTGATCAAAATTAATCTCGACCCATGGTACCATGTTGTCAAATGACGTGTTGCGTACATAAAGTACCGTGTTGTCAGATGACGTGTTGCGTACAATCATGAGGTCTTATGATTAATCTTCTCGTGTTGTTTACGGGTGGTCCTGGAATATATAAAATCAAATCATAAGTAAATATATATTAAATATTATGTTAATTAGCCAAGATATGATTAATCCGATTTTGTCATAATATGATATATTACAGGTTTTGAAGTGTTTTAAAAATCAAATTAGAAGGATCTATTTAGTTTGCAAACAGGTTTGAAATCATTCAAACTATGTTCTTGTTGTTAAAAATTTTATAACACAAAATAAGATAGCTATATAAATATGAATCGAATAAGATTATGAATAAGGTTACTACCTCAAGTTACTTGGATAAAGCTACTGGAAAAGATAAAAAATAATCGTGATCAAACTTTCTTATGATGATTATAGGTTGTTCATGAAGCTAGTTCTTCATGAGTATTTGCTGAGATTGTGAAGAGCACTTAGAGTTCCTAAGAGTGTGTTTTTTTTTGGTTAGAGAAAGATGGTTGTAAGAATGAAATGAAAAACCAAGGTGATGGTGATACTTATAGGACAGTCTGGTTGTTGAGGGAACAAGGACAAATTATTGTGTTGAATTTTTGAGTAATAATGTATGCTAGCTTACAAATAAGATTCCCTCTTATCTAGGGCAGATCTAAAGCTGATAAGGATATTGATTTGGTGTGTATTTACCAATAGTAAATACGTATGGATGATGGGTATGATACGGTAAAAGAAGCTCAAAATCGGGCTTTTATTTTGGGTCCAACCGGGCCAAAAATAAAATTTTAAGACACACGATAATTATACATAATCGTATAATTATCGTGTGTTATATAGTTCGTGATATCATCGGTCAAATTAGACGGTCAAACGTTGTGTAAAACTCTTTTCAAAAATATAAGTCTCAACAGTTTGGATTGCTTATCATGTTGGTAAGGTTTAATTTATGTAAATATTAATCTCATAAGTATAGAACGATCGGAAAATTCCGGGTCGTTACAGATTTCATGCAAATGAGGGCATTGCAAGATCTCAAGTGTGGGGAAGGGTTATAAATTCTCTCGGGTTTACACTTAGTATAATTGTCAAATTTTGTGAAAATTTGAAAAATTTTCAACTAAATGAGAACAAAATCATGTTTATACATATTTATGAACGATAAAACTAGATTATAATACCGAAATTATTGTTACCTCGGAGAGAACATAAATGGAGAAACAATCCAAAACGCTTGAATTCATTTAAAATGGAATAAAGGAGAATAAAAAGGCAAAGAAAGACATATATCACATATTTTTATACAAGATTATTGCAGGTACTTTTGTTCTGGACGATACTAATCAGTTTTACCCGATTTACTGTAATATATTTGAAAGAAAGATGGATCTACATGATGAATCAATTCCATCATTAAAAAGAAGTAAAGTCTTCTGAAAAAGACACACGCTTCTTGATTTAGGTCAGTAAGTTTTCGTCCAGACCAGTTGTAGAGTCTACGAAAAACCTTGAAAAGTTTTCTCGAAAATCAGCTGGAAATCCACAGACCTCAGCATCAAATAGGGTCGCCAAGTGGTCAGAATTATCCTAACCATGAGAGGATCTGTCTCGTAAAATGGGGAGGGCGCCGTGCAAATTAGCTTGATAAAACTAATGAATCAGACCCCCAGTAAGGATAATCTCCTTAAAGATTAAAAATCAGCTTTTAAGCCTGATATCACTCAATCCTTGAGATTGACCTTAAAGATTGAGAATTACAAACTCATGGAATTCGATGATATCTAAACTCGAGCTTGAAGGAGAAAATATTTTGATCAAAAATAAAACCGATTTATTTTCCGAAAACCCATTTTAAATGCGTTCATTACCATTGAACGTAAAATCCTAGGAATTCACCTGGAATTCATTAGGTCACCTGAACCAAATCAGATGTCAACCGTAAGAACGGTGGTTGCATAGCATGGTCGAAGACAGGACCTTGTGCCAGACCAAAAAACTATAAGGTGATCTTTACTATTGCTCCTACAAAGGATAGTAATTGCATCCGACACGATATAGACCATAATCAAAAGCATGTCACGGGACATTGCCTTAACAGTTGCTTGTTCAACGCTTTCCTTTACAACTGGACGGTAGTTTATCGAAAAGTAATATACGGAGCAAGTATACTGGATGTATTGCTTTCCTAATACAAGGTTAGCAAGTGGGTGACACAAAACCATAAGTTTTGAGCTAAAATTTTCAAATCTGAAACCCACAAAACCCACAAAAACAATTTGCAAACACCGGTGAAGGGTTATTCCGGAAAACTTATCTAGGGTAAAAGCTAGATTGAATTTTCAAAAGATCAAATGTTTTCATAAAGATCCAATTTCCTTAAAGGATCTAAATTTTCATAGTCATGTGGGACTGTAAACCATATCGTTACTATCATTGTTTATACCGCCGTATCAAAATCACTGATGTATAAAGTGTGAGAATAAAAAAAGTGATTCGAGTGAAGTGTGATTTTATTTCAAGTTATGTATTGCTTGAGGACAAGCAACGCTCAAGTGTGGGAATATTTGATAATGCTAAAAACGAACATATATTTCATCGCATTATACTTCAAGAAAGACAAGCTTTTAGTTGAAATTGTTCTAATTTCAAGTAATTATCGTTTAAATAATAAAAGGTGAAGACAAAAGACAGATTCGACGATTTGAAGACGTAAATGACCAAAAATCTAAAAAGTACAAAGTACAATTCAAGTGGTTCAATTTATTGATGAGAAACGTCTCAAAATTACAAAAGTACAATCCGCAAAACGCAAGGTACAAGATATTAAATTATACGAAAAGGCGTTCGAAAATCCGGAACCGAGACATGAACCAACTTTCAATGCTCGACGCAACGGAGCTGAAAGTACAAGTCAACTATGCATAAGAATATAATATAATATTTAAATAATTCATAATAAGAATAATAATAAATAATAAAAAGTTGTTAATTGAGCATAGTTAAAGGATCATAAGTGAAAATATTTCAATCAATAATTCAATTCAGTGAATTGAATTATCGTTAGCTACCTTTCCAGCTAACTTTCCACCTTGCTACAGTAATTCATTTTGCCTATAAAATGGAATTCACGGAGGCACCAATAGATACACCTTCACCTCTTCATACTCTTTCTTTCTTTCTTATGTAATTTATATTTATATTTATAATATTAAGTTTAATTTAAGATTAATAATAATTGGGTTATTGTAAGAAATGTTTTACGGGTTTTAAAGTCAAAACTATGTCCGTGTAACGCTACGCAATAAATCAACACTGTAAGCTATGTTCTTCCTTTTTAAATTAATTTATAGCAACTAAGTTATTATTATTCTTATTTGAGCCGAAATAATCGTGATGTTGGACTAAATATTAAGATGGGGTTATTGGATTTTGTACCATAATTGGGGTTTGGACAAAAGACCGACACTTGTGGAAATTGGACTATTGACTATTAATAGATGGGGGGTATTGTCTAATTGAGTGACAACTCATTGGAGTCTGTCGAACCTATCTTCAAATTAATTAACCTAATAATTAATAATAATTATGGTTGTCCTATTTAGTGACGTTCATATGGAATCTGTTATAATCATATAATTAATCAATTGGGCTGGGTAATTGATTATTCATTCTGATCAAGTGGATGAATTAATATTCATAAACTAATTAAAACAGGGGTGGATTACATACAGTGATAACTGGTGTAATTGTTGACAGAAGTGATACAGTTTAAATCCTTAATCAGTTGGAATATTTGACTTCGGGTATAAGGGTAATTTGACGAGGACACTCGCACTTTATATTTATGACCGATGGAATATTATGGACAAAAACCATATAGACGTATCAAATAAACCAGGACAAAGGACAATTAACCCATGGTAATAAATTAAAATCAAAACGTCAAACATCATGATTACGGAAGTTTAAATAAGCATAATTCCTTTATTTTATATCTCATCGTACTTTCATTTATAGTCATTTTATTTATCGTACTTTAAATTATCGCACTTTTATTTTTATGCTTTATTTATATTTTTAATTATTGCACTTTTATTTGTTGTCATTTACTTTACTCTTTAAAATAAGTTATATTTATATTTAATATTTTGCATTAGGTTTTAACTGTGATATAAGTCTCAAAATCGACAAACCGGTCATTAAATGGTAAATCCCCCCAAAGTTACCTATAATTACTATATATTACTAAAACTAGTTTAACTACTTAATTAACTAATTTGACCTAGTAAGACACCCAATAATAGTGTCCCCGGATCGACCTCTCGGACTTTACCTTAGCTATATTATTACACGATAGGTATACTTGCCTTTTGTGTTTTAGTTTAATTTAGGTGATTTCCTGTAGTAAATAAATATAAAACTGATAGCCGTTTCATACACACCCTCTAGAACAAATCAAACTTGCTTCGAATTCATGTTAAAATCTTGCGGAAAATCTTTCTCCATCAACCATCAAACTTAGATATTCTAAAATATCATCATAAATATCTTTGATATTTCCGAAGATATTTTCATAAATATTCTCGTCCAAAATTATTTATCTCTTCGTGCTATCTGTATTACATCATAAAGGAAATTTTTTAGTTCCTATATTCTGAAAACCTTCGAGTTTAAATTTGAATATTTTTGAAGTAGTGTGGAAAATTGATGCATGAGTTAGTATAATATAATGACACTTGATCAACGTGATTATATTACAGTAAGTCATGCTGAGTTTCTAATGGAACGTGATGATTCACAGAATCATAACATCATCATGTACTATTCTACACGACTCTTACATTCTATCTAATCTCCAAACATATCAAGAACATATTTCCTTGATAGTTCTATTCTCAGTAATTCTGGTAATTTGACAAATCAAATCGTGCTATTACGTTCTTTCTTGTTTAGAACATTAAGTTCACTTGAAACTCCATACTTACGAATTCCAGACCATTACTTGCTTTACTAGAGGCCGAGAGGAGAATAAAAAGGCAAAGAGCTCCAAAATATAATAGAAAATATAAAGTCCAATAGCAACACGGAGGTTACAAACCGTGGATATTAATACGAATAGCAATATAAAGACACGATAGAATTAAGAATAGTATCACCCCAAGGTAATAGTAGAAGTAAACAAATTTTTCGGGTGGAAGATTGAAAAGAAGGGTGACAAAAATGATAATTAGGAAAATATCAAGGATTAGAACAGGATTAAGCATTTTCACAATCTTTTGGATGTATGAACTAAGAAAGAAAGTATAGGAATGGTGAAAATAATGGAACGGAAGAGTTTAATTTATAATGGAAATATCAGACAAAGTAATCGAGGCAGATCACCATATTTAATTATAGAGATCTTAATCTCCTTATTCGCCGAAGAATCAAATCTTTTAGATTTTGAAGATTTTCTTTAAATCCCTTGAATTCCGGAATTCAAACCAGACTACGTCAAAAGTTAAGACAAATCTTTACTTCTGTATTTCACTCTTTTGTGATAACTTCACTCGTACTCTTTGAATATTCGAATTATATTATCCATATTACTCAACAGTAATAAAACTCTATTTAACAACTCATATTCGTCAGGAAAGCATTTTGATTGTTAGCCATGATGACCTCACTCAAATTTCGAGGCGAAATTTCTTTAACGGGTAGGTACAGTGACGACCCGGAAATTTCCGATCAAATTCAAACTTAATCTTTATATGATTTTGACACGATAAGAAAAGTCTGTTAGGTTGAGTCTCAAGAATTTTGAATTGTTTCATATATGCATTTGACTTTTGACCATTCTCGACGATTCACGAACAATTGTGTGTAAATAAATATGTAGAAATATATAAATATAAATATAAAAATAAGTGTATATATGATGTTTTAAATTAATAATGTACACTTTAAGCAATTGAATTAAAATGTAAAATATAAATAAAATAATTAAGTTACTACCATATGAAATTATATAAATATATATATGTATTACATAACTGATAAATATTACCTAATTAATAAATTGTAACAGTAATATTTAATTACAAATTAGGATATAAGTGTTATATTAGTATTATTATAACTAGTATTATTAATTATTATTAGTATCATTATTATTTTTATCATTACTATCTATTACTATTAAACTTACTAAAATCATCATTTTTGTTATTATCAATATCATCATATTAATATTATTACTCTTATTATAATTATTATTAAAATATTTATAAAACATAAAATATAAAGACAGATATATACGCATATATACAATTATATCACAATCAGATTATTTGATCTACTTTACATGCTCCTCTGTTCTCTCGTGATACCTACTGAATCATTTTCACTACTACAGACAATCATTAATATATCTAAAATTCAGATAAATATATACAATATATAAATATGTTAATATATATATGGAATCGAAATTAATGAACTTTTACATACGAATTCATCCAAAAATTTGTTTCACATCCCAATCAAACTTTTATATAACTTTGTTTCTGTCTGTAATCTGTTACCCGTCTCAATCTATCAATTTCTATTTTTACATATATCTCTAACTATCAATCTAATATCTAATTATATATGTGTATGTATACCCTATAATGTTTTCAACACAACAACCTCATCAAATTATCATTTCTCTCCGTTTTTGCTCAAAGAAGTACCTCAAGACAACTCACCATCAACACTTGTATTTGCTACTGCTTCGATGTTAAACTATTTCTACTTCCTGTTAACCTGTCAGTTTAACTCACTATCGATAAACTAAACCATAAACCCACCATCGACCTCTTCTTCCACTCATCAACTTGAAGCACCTACGATTCACCATCACTCACCATCCATTACCACATTTTACCACCATGGATCCTTCATCACATTTATTCATATACAACTATCGTCAATCAAGGTACACACCATCTTTATGTGATACTCGATTCCTTCTTGTTGTTGATGTTACACCATGAAGAATCCACAGACTCAAACCATCCTTCTACATTTTTCTTATCACTGCCCATTGAAAAAAGAGAACATGATCGTTTACTAATTTCCAAACCAAAACACAAGCTTGTTTCTTGTTCCCTCTTAAGCTCCAAAACAAACCACCATCATCTTTGTGAATTACTACTACAACTCCATGTTCAAAACCCATCACCATTATCATCTATGATAATAGACGAACACCAACCACTCACTTTCACGACATTAATCTTTATAGATTACCACCATTCACCACTTGTGATCACAGCCACCCTATCTCTCCCTCTCTCCCTTTTATTCTTAAACCGTCAGTAGGCCGATCACTTGGATATGCTTCTGTTCCTGTTTGAATTCGAAAATCACCAAAGCATCATTAGACCTGCATCTACGAACCCAACATATTTTTATCCATTAATACTACTCGAATCAGGCTACTTGCAGCTACAATATTCTGATTCAATTAATTTATATATAAAAGCAAATAAAGATGATGATATGGTGACAAGCTGTAAAGTCGATGGAATTATTAAAGTGGAATCAACTTGGACGATAATCTTCCTAATGAAATTATAATAAGGATATTGGATGATGAAGTGATGATGATGAAAGCATGATGATCCTATGCGTTTTTATTTTTTTTTATTTTTACTGTTCGATAGATCATTGCAGCCGAGTTTATCCTAGTCATAAGTTCAGAATTCTAAACGGGCTTACCAATTAATTATGTTGGGCTTTAATATGTTGGGCTGTTAACATGTTACTTGAGCCGATGAATGTATTGCTTGCTGGGCCATCATACTACTATTATATTTTGGGCCGTATACTTGTAAGAGAGGTTGAGTCGATAATGGTAATGATTAACAACAAAAATGGTGATCATAATAAGTATGTTAATGATGATCGTGAAACGATGAAATATGATGTACATGATGTTGAATGATGATAGGATACTTGTGTGATAACAATGAGATTAATATTAATGACAATCGTGATATTTAAAAGATGATGATCGATAATAAGATTATGATGATCGTGAATACATAGGAGGATGATTAAATGATGTTGAAAGATCATAATAAATGGAAGAAGGTTATGATTTTTTTTTTTGATGAGAATTCGATGATGATAAGCTTGATGATGATGATGGGTGTTATGATCTATAGAGGAAGAAGATGAAATCAGATACATGATAAAAAAATTAACATCCTTATTAAATTAGAAAAACATATTGGCTCAGCTGGTTAGGGTGTGGTGTTGTTGAACGAAGGGTCGCGGGTTCGATCTCTGACAGTAGCAGTTTTTATATTTTTGAAGCTTGTCCCCTTTTAACAGTATTATTATTATTATTATTATTATTATTATTATTATTATTATTATTATTATTATTATTATTATTATTATTATTATTATTATTATTATTATTATTATTATTAGAAAAAAAATTATTATTTTTAGTAACATTATTACTAAGTTTATCATTTTTATCATTTTTATCACTATTAACATTATTATTGTTAGCATTATTGTAGTACTACTATAATTATTATTTTAAAGAAATAATATTTTTATAAAAATATAGCTAAAACATATTACCTAACTACATTGATATTTTATATTAAGTATTTATAAAATAAGTATAGTTAACTAATTAATGAAACATAAAATTTATTAAAATAACAAATATATCATTAATAATAATAGTATATAAATTTGTTCGATTACAATATGTTAATATATATAATTGGTATAGGTTCATGAATCTGAGGCCAAACCCTGCATTGTTCAGTTGTTTAATGTCGTAATATGTATTTTTACTACAAAATACAGTATGGTGAGTTTCATTTGTCCTTTTACCCTTTATATTTTTGGGCTGAGAATACATGCCCAATTTTTTATAAATGTTTTACTAAATAGACACAAGTAATCAAAACTGCATTACATGGTTGAATGATCGAAGCCGAATATGCCCCTTTTTGCTTGCTAACCTAAGAATTAGTAAACCGATCTACTAATTGACGCGAATCCTAAAGATAGATCTATTGGGCCTAACGAACCCCATCCAAAGTACCGGATGCTTTAGTACTTCGATGTTATTTTTATCATATCCGAAGGATTTCCCAGAATGATAGGGGATATTCTTATATGCATCTTGTTAATGTCGGTTACCAGGCGTTCAATCCATATGAATAATATTTTTGTCTCTATGCATGGGACGTATATTTATGAGAACTGAAAATGAAAATCTTGTGGTCTATTAAAATGATGGAAATGATTATTTATGTTAAACTAATGAACTCACCAACCTTTTGGTTGACACTTTAAAGCATGTTTATTCTCATGTATGAAAGAAATCTTCCGCTGTGCATTTGCTCGTATTGGAGTTATTACTTGGAGTCATTCATGACATATTTCAAAAGACGTTGCATTCGAGTCATCGAGTTCATCAAGATTATTACTAAGTCAATTATAGTTGGATATATTATAAAACGTATGTATGCCGTCAACTTTCGATGTAAAGCAAGTTAGTCTTTT
The DNA here is from genome assembly GCF_046630445.1 of Rutidosis leptorrhynchoides. NCBI lineage: Eukaryota > Viridiplantae > Streptophyta > Magnoliopsida > Asterales > Asteraceae > Rutidosis > Rutidosis leptorrhynchoides. Next base: position 284,907,803 of record NC_092338.1, on the reverse strand, counting down.
AAAAACGAATGCAATGTTTGTAAAATGTATCATATAGAGGTCAAGTACCTCGCGATGTAATCAACTATTGTGAATCGTTTGTAATCGATATGGACTTCGTCCAGATGGATTAGGACGGGTCGTTTCAATAATGGTTATTTTCCACAAGACTAAGGATGGGAAGTCATCTTAGTAAAACTAGAATGCATGACTTGTTTCTGAACTTATGAATTACGTGTCTTTATTTCCTTTGCTGAACAACTTGCGTATTAACTATATTTATCTTCAAAACTGTCCTGTATCAAAGTGTACTACATTTCATGTTATATATAATATAGCGAAGTTGTAAGTTTGAAGAATATTTATATGTGATATATTATTATAATCAGTTTTTCATATGGAATTGTAGTAGTTGAATTGTATATTAGCTACTAAGTATGAACTTAACGGGTAGGTAGTACCCGAATTAAAAACTATAAAACGCTAATATGAAGAAAAAGCTTTTATAAATAAGTTCATACTATGCTACGAAATACTATTGACTACTCTTAAAATTCTATATGATTAACTTAATTCTTTTGGGCTATTTTTGAAGTAAATGGCACCGACGACTCATCAGAATTTGAACTTGAGCGAGGAAGACTTCTGCGTTTTCCTTGCAGCAAACATAGCCGCAGTACAGGCTGCGATATAAAATAACAATAACTCTGGATCTAGCAGTGGAACTAATTTCACAAGAAATCGTGTAGGATGCTCCTACAAAGAATTCACTGCCTGCAAACCTTTGGAATTTAATGGAACCGAGGGTCCAATTGGATTGAAACGGTGGACCGAGAAGGTTGAATCGGTGTTTGCCATAAGTAAATGTACTGAAGAAGAAAAAGTAAGGTACGCTACGCATACCTTCACAGGTACGGCGCTAACATGGTGGAATACCTATCTCGAGCAGGTAGGACAAGATGCTGCTTACGCACTACCGTGGTCAGCATTCAAGCAATTGATGAACGAGCAGTATCATCCCAGAAACGAGGTCAACAAGCTCAAGGTAGATCTTAGAGGATTACGAACGCAAGGTTTCGATATCACCACGTACGAATGTCGATTCACCGAATTGTGCCTATTGTGCCCCAGAACATTCGAAGACGAAGAAGAGAAGATCGACGCATTTATAAAAGGGTTACCGGAAAGGATTCAAGAAGATGTGAGTTCATACGAGCCCGCCTCCATACAAAAGGCAAGTCGAATGGCTCACAAATTAGTGAACCAGATCGAAGGAAGAATTAAAGAGCAGACGACTGAAGAGGCTAACATGAAACAAGTCAATAGAAAGTGGGAAGAAACCAATGACAAGAGTCACCAATACAACAACAACAATCACAATCACAATAACTATCCCAACAACCGCAACATCAATCGCAACAACAACTTTAATTAACGTCCTAACAACAACTACAATAACCGTCCCAACAACAATAACAACAACAACAATAGCAACAATAACAATCCCAACAACAATATCAATAACAACAATGGCAATAAAAACTAAAAACAATCATGCCAAAGGTGTGAAGAGAATCACCAGGGGTTCTGCACGACATTTTGCACTAGGTGTAGAAGAAATGGTCATAGTGCGGCAAAGTGTGAGGCATACGGACCAAAGTTTAACAGAATTAAAAGAACAAATAATGTTGGAACAGATAATGCCGCCGTAGTTTGCTTTGCATGTGGAAAACCGGGCTACATTAGTAGAAATTGCCCGAATCAGGGGAATACTAGTGGGCAGGGCCACGAAAGAGTTTTCAATATTAATACGGCAGAAGCGCAGGAAGACCTGAAGCTTGTTACGGGTACGTTTCTTATTGACAATAAATCTGCTTATGTTTTATTTGATTCGAGTGCGGATAGAAGCTATATGAGTAGAGATTTTTGTGCTAAACTAAGTTGTCCACTGACGCCTTTGGATAACAAGTTTTTACTCGAATTAGCAAACGGTAAATTAATTACAGCAGATATTATATGTCGGAATCGAGAAATTAATTTGGTTAGCGAAACATTTAAGATTGATTTGATACCAGTAGAGTTAGGAAGTTTTGATGTGATAATCGGTATGGATTGGTTGAAAAAGGAGAGAGAGCAGAAATTGTATGTTACAAAAATGCAATTCGCATTGTACGAGAAAAAGGAAATCCCTTAATGGTGTACGGAGAAAAGAGCAATGTGAAGCTAAATCTTATTAGTAATTTAAAGGCGCAAAAACTAATAAGAAAAGGTTGCTATGCTGTTCTAGCACATGTCGAGAAAGTACAAACCGAAGAAAATAACATCAATGATGTTCCCGTCGCAAAAGAATTTCCCGATGTATTTCTGAAAGAATTACCGGGACTACCTCCACACCGATCTGTTGAATTTCAAATAGATCTCATACCAGGAGCTGCACCTATAGCTCGTGCTCCATACAGACTTGCACCCAGCGAAATGAAGGAACTTCAAAGCCAATTACAAGAACTTTTAGAGCGTGGTTTTATACGACCAAGTACATCACCATGGGGATCTCCTGTTTTGTTTGTCAAAAAGAAGGATGGTACATTCAGGTTGTGTATCGACTACCGAGAGTTGAATAAACTTACCATCAAGAATCGTTACCCACTACCAAGAATCGAAGACTTATTTGATCAACTGCAAGGCTCGTCGGTTTATTCAAAGATCGATTTACGTTCCGGGTATCATCAAATGCGGGTGAAGGAGGATGATATTCTGAAGACTACTTTCAGGACGCGTTACGGTCATTACGAGTTTATGGTTATGCCGTTTGGGTTGACTAACGCACCAGCTGTGTTCATGGACCTCATGAACTGAGTGTGTGGACCATACCTTGACAAGTTTGTCATTATTTTCATCGATGACATACTTATTTACTCAAAGAATGATCAAGAGCACGAAGAACATTTGAGAAAAGTGCTAGAGTTGTTGAGGAAAGAAAAACTGTACGCTAAGTTTTCAAAGTGTGCATTTTGGTTGGAAGAAGTTAAATTCCTCGGTCACATAGTGAATAAAGAAGGTATTCAAGTGGATTCGGCAAAGATTGAAACCTTTGAAAAGTGGGAAACCCCAAAAACTCCGAAGCATATACGCCAATTTTTAGGACTGGCTGGTTATTACAGGAGATTCATCCAAGATTTTTCCAAAATAGCAAATCCCTTGACTGCATTAACGCATAAAGGGAAGAAATTTGAATGGAAGGATGAACAAGAGAAAGCGTTTCAATTATTGAAGAAAAAGTTAACTACGGCACCTATATTATCATTACCTGAAGGGAATGATGATTTTGTGATATATTGTGATGCCTCAAAGCAAGGTCTCGGTTGTGTATTAATGCAACGAACGAAGGTAATTGCTTATGCGTCTAGACAATTGAAGATTCACGGGCAGAATTATACGACACATGATTTGGAATTAGGCGCAGTTGTTTTTGCATTAAAGACTTGGAGGCACTACTTATATGGGGTCAAAAGTATTATATATACCGACCACAAAAGTCTTTAACACATATTTAATCAGAAATAACTGAATATGAGGCAGTGTAGGTGGATTGAATTGTTGAATGATTACGACTTTCAGATTCGTTACCACCTGGGGAAGGCAAATGTGGTAGCTGAAGCCTTGAGCAGAAAGGACAGAGAACCCATTCGAGTAAAAGCTATGAATATAATTATTCGTACTAACCATACTACTCAAATAAAGGAGGTGCAGCAGGGAGTTGTAAAAGAAGGAAAGTTGAAGAATGAAATACCCAAAGGATCGGAGAAACATCTTAATATTCGGGAAGACGGAACCCGGTATAGGGCTGAAAGAATTTGAGTACTAAAGTTTAGAGATGTGAGAGAAATGGTACTTAAGGAAGCACATAAAAACAGATATTCAATACATCCCGGAGCGGGGAAGATGTACAAAGATCTCAAGAAACACTTTTGGTGGCTGGGTATGAAAGCCGATATTGCTAAATACGTAGGAGAATGTTTGACGTGTTCTAAGGTCAAAGCTGAACATCAGAAACCATCAGGTCTACTTCAACAACCTGAAATCCAGGAATGGAAATGGGAAAACATTACTATGGATTTCATTACTAAATTGCCAAGGACTGCAAGTGGTTATGATACAATTTGGGTAATAGTCGATAGTCTTACCAAGTCAGCACACTTTCTGCCAATGAGAGAAGATGATAAAATGGAGAAGTTGGCGCGATTATACTTGAAGGAAGTTGTCTCCAGACATGGAATAACAATCTCTATTATCTCAGATAGGGATGGCAGATTTGTTTCAAGATTTTGGCAGACATTGCAACAAGCATTGGGGACTCGTGTAGACATGAGTACTGATGGGCAAAGTGAAAGGATGATATAGACCCTTGAAGACATGCTACGAGCATGTGTTATTGATTTCGAAAACAGTTGGGATCGACACCTACCGTTAGCAGAATTTTCCTACAACAACAGTTACCATTCGAGTATTGAGATGACGCCGTTTGAAGCACTTTATGGTAGAAAGTGCAGGTCTCCGATTTGTTAGAGTGAAGTGGGGGATAGATAGATTACGGGTACGGTGATAATTCAAGAAACTACTGAGAAGATCATCCAAATTCAACAACGATTGAAAACTGCCAAAGTCGACAAAAGAGCTATGCGGACATTAAAAGAAAAGATATAGAATTTGAGATTGGAGAGATGGTCATGCTTAAGGTTTCACCTTGGAAAGGCGTTGTTCGATTTGGTAAACGAGGGAAACTAAATCTAAGGTACATTGGACCATTCAAGATTATAGATCGTGTCGGACCAGTAGCTTACCGACTTGACTTACCGCAACAACTCGCCGGGGTATATAATACTTTTCATGTCTCGAATTTGAAGAAATGTGTTGCTAAAGAAGATGTCACCATTCCATTAGACGAGATTACAATTAACAAAAAACTACAATTCATTAAAGAACCTGTCGAAATAATGGATCGTGAGGTTAAAAGACTTAAGCAAAACAAGATACCAATTGTTAAGGTTTGATGGAATGATCGTAGAGGACCCGAATTCACCTGGGAGCATGAAGATCAGATGAAGCTGAAATACCCTCACCTATTTCCAGAAGATGCGTCAACACCTTCAATAGCTTAAAATTTTGGGACGAAATTTATTTAACGGGTAGGTACTGTAGTGACCCGAACTTTTCCATGATTATATATTAATTGAAAACTATATTTGCATGATTAAATGTTTCCAACATGTTAAGTAATCAAACTTGTTAAGACTTGATTATTTGAAATGAGTTTCATTACTCCCTTTTTAAATGCTTTTGCAATATATATTTTTGGGACTGAGAATACATGCGCTGCTTTTATAAATGTTTTACGAAATAGACACAAGTAATCGAAACTACATTCTATGGTTGAATGATCGAAGCCGAATATGCCCCTTTTACTTGGTAGCCTAAGAATTAGTAAACCAGTCTACTAATTGACGCGAATCCTAAAGATAGATCTATTGGGCCTAACGAACCCCATCCATGGTTGCGGATGCTTTAGTACTTCGATGTTGTTTTATCATGTCTGATGGATTTCCCGTAATGATAGGGAATATTCTTATATGCATCTTGTTAATGTCGGTTACCAGGTGTTCACCATATGAATGATTTTTATCTCTATGTATGGGATGTATATTGAAATATGAAATCTTGTGGTCTATTATTACAATTTGATAAATATATAGGTTAAACCTATAACTCACCAATATTTTTGTTGACGTTTAAGGCATGTTTATTCTCAGGTGATTATTAAGAGCTTTCGCTGTTGCATGCTAATATGTGGACAAGATTTGGTGTCAGCATGCTTGTATAATATTGTTTAAAACTGCATTCGAGATTTATTTTGTTGTAACATATTAATATTGTAAACCAATATGTATTGGTAGTGTGTAAGTGTGATATTTTTAGATTATCATTTCTGGATAATCTAGGTGGTGTATTTTTAACCTTGTCGATAAAGTAACGGTAATGGTTTATTTTAAAAACGAATGTAGTCTATGAAAAACGTCTCATATAGAGGTCAAAAGCTCGCAACGAAATCAATTAATATGGAACATTTATAATCGATATGAACTGGACATTTCACCTGATGGGCGTGTCGTGCAGATCCCACCTTTCAGATATCAGATTATGACTACCGGCCGAGCAGAGCCACCTCCAGCTGTATTCGACGACTCATCATCCGACGATTCCAGCAATGAGGATTCCAATGATGATTCCGACGAGGACCCTGAGGAGGCGCCCATGCAGCCACCCTCTACCCCGCCGAAGAAGCGGTATCATTTTGATGGTACCGTTATTCCAGGGGTTAATGGAGGTAGGTCGTTCGTTAGCGCACATGGACTGAGGACTAGGGTCACCGCCCGCAAGCGGGTTGTGCCGTATCCAACTGATCCATTCGTTCGTAAGGCTTATCGTTACGCACTATCTACTTCAGGCGCTGGACCATCTGCACCACCTGTAACATCCCGTTTTTTCCCGTACGTATCGAAAGGTACATACTTAATAATTTGTACGTATGTAACTTGTTGTTTATGCGTAATTGTGTAGATATATATATATATATATATATATATATATATATATATATATATATATATATATATATATATATACTTGTTAATGTGTGCGTAAATAAGTCTTAAAGGAGTTTCGGTTAGTGTTAAGTATTTTGAGACTTAGATATGAGAGTTAGACGTGTATTGGAAGCTTGAACGAATTTAATGATTGTGTAAAACGATTTTTGTGTTTAAGATGGTCGAGCTGACCAGATCGTGCCTTAGGCCGCGCCGCGACAAATGGGTCCGCGCCGCGGCAAAGCAAGCAAACCAGGATCAGAAGTTGAGTTAAGAAGGGTCAATTTTTATGTTATATGCCGCACCGCGACAAACTGGCCGCGCCGCGGCAATTCTGCTGGACAGATTCCGAACTTAGATCTTTTTGAGGGGTTTTAAGGGGCAAAATAGTAAATTAACTTGTGGATCTGATGGGAGCATTAACTCTCCGCCACATATTCATTTAATTCATTTCTTTTTCTCTTTTCTCTCCATTTTCTCTCCCAAAACTTAAAACCCATTTGAATTATAAGTGAGATTTGAGAGTGAAGGATTGAGGGTTGATCTTTGGAGCGAGATTTAAAGTTGTTCCTTGTGTCTCTAGCTACGCGTTGATAGTCTCGGTAAGTTCTAACTCTAAGTTTTGAGTTTTAATTGGTTAATGACTAGGGTTTTGGGTACTAGAGATTTGTAAGATCCATTTGGTGGTAAAATGGGTGAGTTTGGGTTATGTTGTTATAATGAAACCCTAATAGCCACAATCTAGGGTTTTGGCCTTGTGATTTGGAGTTGTAAGTGCCAATTGGTGTTGTTAGTCACTAATGCACTTTAAGATTTATGAAAGAAGTGTAAATGGGTAAGTTTGACTTGATTGTGAATCTAAGAAATATAAAATGGGTCAAAATGTACTAGTTGACTTAATTAGATGAAATGGGTATGGATTGCCCTAAGTTTTGTGTTAATTGAAGTTAATAGACTTTAATTCACTAGTCTTAGTGATTAAAGTCGAGTCTTGGCCATTTATGGGCGGTTGTGAGTAGTTGAGTCATTTAATGCAAATTGGGTCATTAAATGCTCAAGTGGGAGTATTGTGGTTAATCCCACTAGTTGTGAAATTGAATGTGCACTTAATGATTTAGGTACATTGCGTTGAAGCTCGGAAGTGCTAGATCATCATCCTTGTGATAAGGTGAGTGGAATAATTAGATATGCATGTATATGATTTATTTGCTTGTGGGGTATGGGTTAAAGTTCGATGTTGACGATACCATACCCTAGTGTATATTTGTGTTGTTGATGAGGGTTTAAAGTTCGTTGTTGACGATACCTCATACGTATGGAATTAAAGTTCGATGTTGACGATGCCATACGATTATTGTAGTGATGTTGATGAGGGTTTAAAGTTCGTTGTTGACGATACCTCATATGTGGGTTTAAAGTTCGGTGTTGACGATACCACATTAATATAGGCGAATGGGATTTAAGTTCGATGTTGACGATACCATTCGTTGGGCTAGCCTTGAGATCTTGAGTACTACAGATGTTGTGAACATCATCGTTATACTTGTGTTTTAGCATATTGTATTGTTGTGTTATAAGCTATTATTATACTAGCCTTGTTATTGTGATACTTAGCGTTATACATGTGAAGGGTATGCTAATTAGGTAACTAGTATGTATGCGGATTTGGTAAGTGTTTGCAAGTAAGTAGGTTATATATATGTATGTATAATTGTTGCACTCACTAAGCCTTGCTTACCCTCTCGTTGTTTACCATTTTATAGGTTCCGGCTTGGACAAGGGTAATGGCACACTTTTGGACTAGTGGTCTCCCGCTTATGTTGTCGGGGGTGCTTTTGGTGTTAGCTTTTGAAGTTGGCCTAACATTTTGAGTAGTTTATCCCCAAACCATGCTCGAGGTCGTTTGGATTATAAACTATCTTTGTAGTGGGTCAAACTTGTATTAAACTTAATTAATGGCTTTCGTGCCTTTTGTAAACATTTAAATTGATGTACGTTTAAATGGAACTTGTGGAATGGTTTACATATTTAATTGGCGCATAAGTGTGTATTATAAAAAAAAAAATTTATCGTATGGAATACGGGTTGGGTTGTTTCAAGTGGTATCAGAGCATGGTCTAAGGGATTTAGGCGACTTGAGATAGGTGCCTAGACTTGGGCTTTATTGTGTGAGCGCTTTATGCGGGACTTGTAGGACTTTGAGTCTAATCGGGAATTTTTAGTGCTTTGGTTTATGTGAACTAACCTTGTGCTAATTGTTTTGTGTTGTGTTTAGCAATCATCAAGCAAGACAGACGTTGTACTAGCGAGTTAATGCGACGTGCTCGCGTAACAACGATTAGCTACCGTTGTTACGGGTGCAAATCATGTCAAACAAGTAATGTACGATGATTGTCGAGCGAGATGGAGTAGTGTGGTGTACATGTGTATACTTACATGTTATGTCTTTTTGTTCTTTGTTTAATCTTTTCCGTTTTATAGAATGAAGACGAGAAACGGACACGATAATGATAACGGTGGTACGAGTGAGGATGTTGAACTCACGGCCAAGGTTGAGGCCATCTTTAAAAAGTTAAAGAAGGATTTTCTTGACGATGTCCGAAAGGTCTTCCAAGAGTCGGTCGATGGACAAGTGACCGAAATGATCAACGATCGAATGAAAGCCGCCATAGAGGAGGCTTTAGAGGCTAGAAACATTTATCCTCAAGGCGAAGGGGGTGAAGGTAATGGTGGGGGTGGAAGGCGGGACTTCCACTACAAGAATTTCAAGGATACTCAACCTTCGATGTTTAATGGGGTGAGGGATCCATTGAAAAGCACTTGTTGGATTTCCGATATCGAGGGAGCTTTCTGTACCGCGGAATGTCCTCCCGAGAAAAAGACGAGATATGGGTCTAGCATGTTACGTGAAGAAGGTAAGTTGTGGTGGGACGATAAAATCAATTTGTATGGTGAAGAGCAATGCATGAGCTTGACATGGGAGGAGTTTAAGAAGGAATTCTTCCAAGAATACTGAACTTCTTCCGACCTTGATAGAATCCGGGATGAGTTGCATCATTTGCAACAAGGTTTGATGGACTTGGTTACTCTCAAGTCTACCTTTTTGGCAAAGACTCGCTTTTGCCCGGAATATGTTGGTGACGATCACAAGCTAATGAAAGATTTCTACCGTACCTTGAACGATGAGTTAAAGGGTAAGATTAGTCGGGGAATGTCTAAGACTTTTGAAGAGCTATTCGAGTTGGCTCGGGGTTTTGAACCGGAGGTTCCGAGGAAGAGTGATTTCACTTTTTCAAAAAGAAAGTTTGAAGGTTCGAGTTATTCGAATTTTTCAAATAAAAAGAACTAGAACAAAAAGGGTTCCGAAAGTGTCAATAGTGTGAAGAAGGGTGCTACCGGTGGTTTTGGGAACTTTGTCCCTACTTGCTACAATTGTGGGGTACGTGGACATATGGCTCGAGATTGTCCGAAGCCAAATACAACAAAAAAGCTCACTTGTTTTAATTACAACAAAGAAGGACACCGAAAGTCAGAGTGTCCCGATTTGAACAACGATAATGTTAAAAGGCTAGAGAAGGCGGCGGGTACGGCTCGAGGTCGAAACTATTTGATGACTAACGACGAAGCCAAGCAATCCAACGAAGTTGTCTCAGGTACCATCTTGGTTAATTCTAATCCGGCAAGGATTCTTTTTGATAGCGGTGCAAATTTGTCGTTTGTGTCTCCAAAATTTGTGCCTAAACTTAATAGACAGTTAGCTAAGTTAAGTCATCCGGTAGAAGTCGAAATAGCGGACGGCAAGACGGTGCTAGTGGTTGATGTGTGTAAGAATTGTGATGTCGTTTTTGGTGCCGAAAACTTTAAAATTGATCTCATCCCTATGACTTTGGGCGATTTTGATATCGTTGTTGGTATGGATTGGCTCGATCGAAATAGAGCCGATATTGGATGCCATAAAAAGTTTATACGTGTGAAGACCCCAAGTGGGGGAGAGTTGATTATTCATGGCGATAGACGAAGAAGACTTGTGCAGATATGTTCTTTTGCACGGGCACGTCGTTTTCTTTTTAGTGGTGGCATGGCTTTTCTTGCCCATGTTGTTGATACTCGTGATGAGCCTCCACCTATTCGTGAAATTTTGGTGGTTAGGGAATTCGAAGACATTTTTCCGGACGAGTTACCGGGTGTTCCGGCGGAAAGACAAGTTAAATTTCGCATTGAGTTGGTTCCGGGAGCTACTCCCATTGCTAAAACTCCTTATCGTTTAGCACCAACGGAAATGCAAGAGTTGTTAAATCAAACCCAAGAGTTGCTCGAGAAGGGTTTTATTCGACCGAGTGCTTCGCCGTGGGGCGCTCCGGTTTTATTCGTGAAAAAGAAGGATGGTAGTATGCGGATGTGCATCGATTACCGGGAGTTGAATAAAGTGACGATCAAGAATCGTTATCCATTGCCTCGGATTGACGATTTGTTTGACCAACTCCAAGGTGCGATGTACTTCTCAAAGATTGACCTACGGTCCGGCTATCACCAAATGCGGGCCCGTGAGGAAGATATTGAGAAAACGGCTTTTCGAACGCGTTATGGGCATTTTGAGTTCGTAGTTATGCCTTTTGGTCTTACGAATGCACCGGCAGCATTCATGGATCTTATGAACCGAGTGTGCCAACCTATGTTGGACAAGTCGATGATTGTGTTCATTGACGACATACTAGTCTACTCGAAAAGTATGAACGAGCATGAACGTCATTTGCGTGAAGTATTGAAGACGTTACAAAAGGAGAAGTTGTATGCTAAGTTCTCCAAATGTGAATTTTGGCTAAGGGAAGTTCAATTCCTTGGTCACATTGTGAACAAAGACGGTATTCAAGTAGATTCGGGGAAGATAGAGACGGTGAAGAGTTGGAGACAACCGACTACGCCTACGGAGGTCCGATGTTTTCTCGGATTGGCCGGTTATTATAGTCGGTTTATCCAAGACTTTTCTAAGATCGCTTCTTCGTTGACGAAATTGACAAGGAAGAATGCGAGATTTAATTTGGAGAACGAGCAAGAAATTGCTTTTAAACTGTTAAAAGAGAAGTTGTGTCAAGCTCCGGTGTTAGTTTTACCGGAAGGAGTGGAAGACATGACGGTTTATTGTGATGCTTCGTTAAATGGACCCGGGTGTGTTCAAATGCAAAGAGGTAAAGTCATTGCTTATGCCTCTCGACAATTAAAGGAATACGAGACGAGATATCCGACTCATGATCTCGAGTTGGCGGCGGTTGTGCATGCGTTGAAAATTTGGCGCCATTACTTGTATGGTGTCAAGTGTACGATTTATTCGGATCATAAGAGTTTGAAACATCTCTTTAATCAACAAGATTTGAATTATCGTCAACGTAGGTGGATGGATGTGGTAAAAGACTATGATTGTGAGATACTTTATCATCCGGGCAAGGCGAATGTGGTCGCGGATGCGTTAAGTCGGAAGAGTCATCACCCGGCGTTACGATTGGGATTGTTACGTATGATTATTACTAACGATTTTCTTGAAAAACTCGGCGTGATTCAAATAGAGGCTTACGTTCACAACAAGCATGCGGAACGAATTGTGGGACAATCGGAGTTCATTACTATGGGCTCGCGGGGTTTGTTGTCTTTCCAAAGAAGAGTGTGGGTGCCTAAGATGGGAGATTATTGACAAGTGCTACTAGATGAAGCAAATAAGTCAAAGTATTCCATTCATCCGGGTGCAACGAAAATGTATCTTAACTTAAAGAAAGATTATTGGTGGCCGGGCATGAAACGTGATGTTGTGAAGTATGTTGAGCAATGCGTCATGTGTTTGCAAGTTAAGGCCGAGCACCAAAAGCCGTATGGTATGTTACAACCGTTAGAAATCCCGAAATGGAAATGGGAGCACATTACCGTGGATTTCATTACAAAGTTACCTAAAACGGCGAGAACCCAATTTGATTCGATTTGGGTTATAGTTGATCGATTGACGAAGAGTGCTTTGTTTCTTCCCATTAAGGAAGCGATATCGTCGGAGACTTTGGCTAAGTTGTTTATCAAGGAAGTCATCTCTCGACACGGCGTTCCTATATCGATTGTTTCGGATCGAGATACTCGTTTTACATCTCGATTTTGGGAAAAGTTTCATGACGATATGGGTACAAAATTGAAATTGAGCACGGCGTACCATCCTCAAACGGACAGTCAAACCGAACGTACGAATCAAACTTTGGAAGATATGTTACGTGCGTGCATTATCAATTTTGGTGGTAGTTGGGACGAGCACTTACCTTTGGTGGAATTCTCGTACAATAATAGTTATCATACTAGTATTGGGATGCCACCTTATGAGATGCTTTATGGGCATAGGTGTCGAACCCCGATTTGTTGGGGTGAAGTGGGACCAAAGGAAATCGGGAGTATCGATTTGGTTTTAGAGACGAATAGCAAGATTGATGTGATCCGAGAGCATTTGAAAAAGGCTCAAGATAGGCAAAAATCTTATGCCGATAAACGTAGAGGAACGATCGAATTTCAAGAAGGTGACATGGTGATGCTTAAAGTTTCACCATGGAAGGGTATTATTCGGTTTCGGAAACGAGGAAAGTTAGCTCCTCGGTTCATTGGACCATTTAAGGTTTTAGCTCGTGTTGGTGAAGTCGCGTATCGTTTGGAATTACCCGAAGAGCTTGCGGGGATCCATAATACATTTCATGTTTCCCATCTCCGTAAGTGTCTTGCGGATGATTCATCTTGGGTGCCATTAGACGAGATTGAGTTAAATAATAAGTTAGAGTATATCGAGGAACCGATTGTAATACTCGATGAGAAGGTCAAAAGGTTGAGACATAAAGAGGTTAGGACTTTTAAAGTTCAATGGCGTCGTAGTAAGGGTTCCGAGTTTACTTGGGAGCCCGAAGAGTTTGTGTTGGTTTATCTTCCTTCTTGTCATGCGGCTTGGATCGCGAGACGCGCTCCGATTCAAGTAGGGGAGAGTTGTAACATCCCGTTTTTTCCCGTACGTATCGAAAGGTACATACTTAATCATTTGTACGTATGTAACTCGTTGTTTATGCGTAATTGTGTGTGTATATATATATATATATATATATACATACTTGTGAATGTGTGCGTAAATAAGTCTTAAAGGAGTTTCGGTTAGTGTTAAGTCTTGTGAGACTTAGATATGAGAGTTAGACGTGTATTGGAAGCTTGAACGAATTTAATGATTGTGTAAAACAATTTTTGTGTTTAAGATGGTCGAGCTAACCAGATCGTGCCTTAGGCCCCGCCGCGATAAATGGGTCCGCGCCGCGGCAAAGCAAGCAAACCAGGATCAGAAGTTGAGTTAAGAAGGGTCAATTTTTATGTTATATGTCGCGCCGCGACGAACTGGCCTCGCCGCGGCAATTCTGCTGGACAGATTCCGAACTTAGATCTTTTTGAGGGGTTTTAAGGGGCAAAATAGTAAATTGACATGTGGATCTGATGGGAGCATTAACTCTCCACCACATATTCATTTAATTCATTTCTTTTTCTCTTTTCTCTCCATTTTCTCTCCCAAAACTTAAAACCCATTTGAATTATAAGTGAGATTTGAGAGTGAAGGATTGAGGGTTGATCTTTGGAGCGAGATTTAAAGTTGTTCCGTGTGTCTCTATTTACGCGTTGATAGTCTCGGTAAGTTCTAACTCTAAGTTTTGAGTTTTAATTGGTTAATGACTAGGGTTTTGGGTACTAGAGAATTGTAAGACCCATTTGGTGGTAAAATGGGTGAGTTTGGGTTATGTTGTTGTAATGAAACCCTAATAGCCACAATCTAGGGTTTTGGCCTTGTGATTTGGAGTTGTAAGTGCCAATTGGTGTTGTTAGTCACTAATGCACTTTAAGATTTATGAAAGAAGTGTAAATGGGTAAGTTTGACTTGATTGTGAATCTAAGAAATATAAAATGGGTCAAAATGTACTAGTTGACTTAATTAGATGAAATGGGTATGGATTGCCCTAAGTTTTGTGTTAATTGAAGTTAATAGACTTTAATTCACTAGTCTTAGTGATTAAAGTCGAGTCTTGGCCATTTATGGGCGGTTGTGAGTAGTTGAGTCATTTAATGCAAATTGGGTCATTAAATGCTCAAGTGGGAGTATTGTGGTTAATCCCACTAATTGTGAAATTGAATGTGCACTTAATGATTTAGGTACATTGCGTTGAAGCTCGGAAGTGCTAGATCATCATCCTTGTGATAAGGTGAGTGGAATAATTATATATGCATGTATATGATTTATTTGCTTGTGGGGTATGGGTTAAAGTTCGATGTTGACGATACCATACCCTAGTGTATATTTGTGTTGTTGATGAGGGTTTAAAGTTCGTTGTTGACGATACCTCATACGTATGGAATTAATGTTTGATGTTGATGATGCCATACGATTATTGTAGTGACGTTGATGAGGGTTTAAAGTTCGTTGTTGACGATACCTCATATGTGGGTTTAAAGTTCGGTGCTGACGATACCACATTAATATAGGCGAATGAGATTTAAGTTTAATGTTGACGATACCATTCGTTGGGCTAGCCTTGAGATCTTGAGTACTATGGATGTTGTGAACATCATCGTTATACTTGCGTTTTAGCATATTGTATTGTTGTGTTATAAGCTATTGTTATACTAGCCTTGTTATCGTGATACTTAGCGTTATACATGTGAAGGGTATGCTAATTAGGTAACTAGTATGTATGAGGATTTGGTAAGTGTTTGCAAGTAAGTAGGTTATATATATGTATGTATAATTGTTGCACTCATTAAGCCTTGCTTACCCTCTCGTTGTTTACCATTTTATAGGTTCCGGCTTGGACAAGGGTAAGGGCATACGTTTGGACTAGTGGTCTCCCACTTATGTTGTCGGGGGTGCTTTTGGTGTTAGCTTTTGAAGTTGGCGTAACGTTTTGGGTAGTTTAGCCCCAAACCATGCTCGAGGTCGTTTAGATTATAAACTATCCTTGTAGTGGGTCAAACTTGTATTAAACTTAATTAATGGCTTTCGTGCCTTTTGTAAACATTTTAATTGATGTACGTTTAAATGGAACTTGTGGAATGGTTTACATATTTAATTGGCGCATAAATGTGTATTATAAAAAAAAATTATCGTATGGAATACGGGTTGAGTTGTTTCACCACCTGCACCACCTGTACCGACTGCACTGCCTACCCCACCATCTCCCTCCGTCGAGGAACTGACGAGGGAAGTAGAGATCCTCCGTGCTCGGGTAACTGAGCTCGAGGACCAGATGTCCCACGTAATGGATATCCTTTACCCACCATCACCATAGGGCATTGTAGTAGATTTCAGTATGTAATCTCGTTTGTAGTTTCATGTTTTACTCATGTATTGTGCGAACGTATGCGGATGTATTCAACTTGTTATTAATGAATGGAACTTAGTGTTGTTTACTTTTTATACGGTGTTCTAATTACGTTACTGTATGGTGTTTCTGTGGTATCTGTATCTAGTTGCATTACTTAGTTGCATTACTTAGTTAACATGTGTTGCGCTGATTCCATGTTGGTTGCCATATACTATATTATTATTTATTAAATGCTGGATTTTGACTTAAGTTAAAATTTCTGTTTAGAAGAGCAATGGCAAACGGAAGAGCGGCGCCCACAGCAGCACAAATTGAGGAAATGATTGCGGAAAGAGTAGCCGCAGGTATTGCGGAAATCAACCTACAAGCTCCGCCAGTTGACCAGCCCATTCGTAACGGGTGTACATATAAGGAGTTTCAAAGCTGCAAGCCCCACAACTTTAGTGGTACTGAGTGGCCAGTTGGATTGACTAGATGGTTTGAGAAACTAGAAGCTGTGTTCCGTGTGAGCAACTGCTCAGAGACGAAAAAAACCAAGTATGCCTCCTGTACGCTGTCGGACGGCGCCCTAACCTGGTGGAACACACTTGCTCAGGCCAAAGGCATTGACGAGGCTTCGCTACTCCTTGGGAAGAATTTAAGGGAGCCATGATCGAAGAGTACTGCCCCAGAACAGAGATACAGAAAATGGAGGCTGAGTTCTGGGAGTTGAAGGTTGTGGGAAACGATCTTGATGGTTACAACTGTAGGTATCTGGAATTAGTGCTGATGTGTCCCATGATGGTTACCCCGGAGTTTAAGAGAATGGAACGATACTTGTGGGGACTTCCCAAGTCCATTCAGGGAAATGTCACCTCTTCTAAGCCACCCAACGTCCCATAAGCTATGCGTATGGTGCACACCCTGATGAACCAGATCACCCGCAAGGAACCTGAGAAAGCGAAATCAGAATCGAGGACTAGTCATGAGAAGCGTAAGTGGGATGGAAACAAGGGAAAGATCTTTGATCAAAACCCAGCTAAGAGGCATAAGGGTTTTAAGGGAAACAATGACTAGAGGAACCCCAACCCGACCTCTAGCTCGAACCCCAACTACAAGGGTACTCTACCGCAGTGCAAGAGGTGCTACAAGCATCATACCAGGTACTGTAATGTGGTATATGAAAAGTGCAAAAGGACCGGGCATATTGGTAAGGACTGCAAGATTCCCACCCCAACGGTGAAGATAAACCCTACTGGACCAAGGCAGTGCTATGAGTGTGGACAACAGGGCCACTTCAGGAATGAATGTCCCAACAAGAGAAAGGACGGCGGGCAAGCGCGTGAAAGAGCTTTCAATGTAAACGCAAAGGATGCCCGTGAGAACTCTGACTTGGTTACAGGTATATTCACTATCAATAATCTATTAGCTTATGTCCTATTTGATACTGGTGCCGATAGGAGCTATGTTTGTAGACACTTTTGTTCTAAGATAGATTGGTCCTTAGTTCCTTTAAAGGAGAGTATTCTTGTTGAGGTAGCCAATGGAAAACTTGAGAAAGTTGACCAAATTGGCCGAGGAGCTATTATCAACATAGCTGGTGTAGATTTCGAGATTGACTTGATACCCATCAAATTGGGAAGCTTTGATGTGATTTTCGGTATGGAATGGTTGACCAAAGTAAGGGCCGACGTTATCTGTGGAGATAAAGCTCTTTTTATACCCCACGAAGATGGAGAGCCACTGATTATTTACGGAGAGAGATGTAGTTCGAAGCTGAACCTCATTAGTTGCATGAAAGCACAAAAGATCATGAAGAAGGGACGTCTTGCTGTTTTAGCACATGTGAAAACGTTAGAAGCTGAGGTGAAGAGTGTGATTGATGTACGAGTTGTGAACGAATTTCCCGATGTCTTTCCCGAAGAATTGCCTGGATTACCGCCACCGAGAGCAGAGGAGTTCCAGATCGATCTAGTTCCGGGAGCTGCACCCGTAGCTCGCGCACCTTATCGACTAGCACCTTCCGAACTGCAAGAGTTGCAGAGTCAACTGCAGGAATTGCTAGACCGTGGATTTATCCAACTGAGTTCATCGCCTTGGGGCGCACCTGTTTTATTCGTGAAGAAGAAGGACGGATCTTTCAGCATGTGTATCGATTATCGTGAGCTGAATAAGTTGACGATTAAGAATCGGTATCCCCTTCCCAGAATTGACGATCTTTTCGATCAGCTGCAAGGATCCAGCGTTTACTCCAAGATCGATTTGCGATCCGGTTATCACCAATTGAGGGTGAAGGAGAGTGATGTGATGAAAACTGCGTTTAGAACCCGTTATGGTCATTATGAGTTTCTCGTGATGCCATTCGGTTTAACCAATGCACCTACCGTATTTATGGATCTCATGAATCGTGTATGCAAGCCATATCTGGATAAGTTCATTATCGTTTTCATAGATGATATCCTCATCTATTCCCGAAGTGAAGAAGAACATGAACAACATCTTCGACTAGTGTTGGAACTCTTGAGACAAGAGAAACTTTATGCCAAATTCTCCAAGTGTGAATTTTGGTTGAAGGAAGTCCAATTTCTGGGTCATATTGTGAGTTATCAAGGTATCAAAGTTGATCCCGCAAAGATCGAAGCTATCAGCAAGTGGGAAACCCCCACTACTCCGACTCACATCCGCTAATTTCTAGGTCTTGCCGGTTACTACCGAAGATTTATTGAAGGTTTCTCTCTGATTTTGCGTCCTTTGACCGCGCTGACTCACAAAGGGAAGAAGTTCGTGTGGGGAAAAAAACACGAATCAGCATTTCAAAACTTGAAGCAGAAATTGACCACCGCACCTATCTTATCTCTTCCTGAAGGCAGTGATGATTTCGTCGTATATTGTGATGCCTCGAAAAATGGTTTTGGTTGCGTATTGATGCAAAGATCGAAGGTTATTGCCTATACTTCTCGTCAACTAAAGATTCAAGAGCAAAACTACACTAGTCACGACCTCGAGCTAGGAGCCGTTGTCTTTCCGCTCAAATTGTGGAGACACTATCTTTATGGGACTAAAAGTACCATCTTCACCGACCACAAAAGCCTCCAGCACATATTCGATCTGAAACAACTGAACATGAGGCAGCGACGATGGATCGAGATGCTGAACGACTATGACAGTAAATTTCGTTCCTGGAAAGGCAAATGTTGTAGTCGATGCCCTGAGCCAGAAGGAGAGGATGGTACCTCTTCGTGTCCACGCCTTGAACGTCATATTTCATTCAAATCTCAATAGCCAGATCCGAGTAGCCCAAGATGAGGCTCTCAAGGAGGAGAATATCTCTCAAGAACACCTGAATATTCTCGTTTCACGATTTGAGGTTAAGGAGACTGGACTCCGATGCTTTGACGGAAGGATTTGGGTACCTAGTCATGGAGATCTACGAAGCCTTATACTAGATGAAGCCCACAAGTCAAGATATTCGATTCATCCAGGAGCCGGTAAAATGTACCACGATCTCAAGGAACAGTTTTGGTGGCCTAATCTTAAGAAGGATGTTGCAACTTACGTTGGTAAGTGTTTGACTTGCTCGAACGTTAAGGCCGAACATCAAAGGCCATATGGATTACTTCAACAACCAGAAATCCCGTAATGGAAGTGGGAAAGGATAACGATGGACTTCATCACAAAGCTACCGAAGACGGTAGGCGGTTATGATACCATCTGGGTTATCGTTGACCGACTTACCAAATCTGCACACTTATTTGCCATGAAGGAAATGGATACGATGGAGAGACTCGCTCAACTATACATCAAAGAGGTTGTATCCCGTCATGGTGTTCCCTTATCGATTATCTCAGATCGCGATACCCGTTTTGCTTCTAGATTTTGGCGTTCTTTGCAAGAAGCCTTGGGAATTCGTCTCGACATGAGTACCGCGTATCACCAACAGATTGACGGTCAGAGCGAACGAACGATTCAGACTTTGGAGGACATGTTGCGTGCCTGTGTTATTGACTTCGGAAAGGCTTGGGAGAGACATTTGCCGCTAGCTGAATTCTCTTACAACAACAGTTATCATTCGAGTATTAATGCCGCACCTTTTGAAGCGTTGTATGGCCGCAAGTGCCGATCTCCTATTTGTTGGGCCGAAGTAGGCGAAAAGCAAATCACCGAACTAGAGGTAGTCCATGAAACAACCGAGAAGATTGTCCAAATTCTAGCGAGACT
Organism: Rutidosis leptorrhynchoides; assembly: GCF_046630445.1. Taxonomy (NCBI): domain Eukaryota; kingdom Viridiplantae; phylum Streptophyta; class Magnoliopsida; order Asterales; family Asteraceae; genus Rutidosis; species Rutidosis leptorrhynchoides. Next base: position 284,887,621 of record NC_092338.1, on the reverse strand, counting down.
TAAAGCGGCCCGTGATCGCCAAAAGAGTTATGCCAACCTTAAACGTAAAGACTTCAAATTCAAAGTGGGTGACCGTGTAATGTTGAAGGTCGCACCTTGGAAAGGTGTAATCCGTTTTGGAAAGCGCGGAAATTTAAACCCGCCATATATTGGTCCTTTTGAAATCTTGGAACGTGTTGGACCCGTAGCTTACTGTTTGGATCTTCCGACTCAGTTGAGCGCAGTTCACCCTACTTTTCACGTGTCAAATCTGAAGAAATGTCTTGCCGAACCCGAACTTATCATCCCTCTTGATGAGCTTACGATTAATGGCAAACTCCACTTTGTGGAAGAACCTGTCGAAATCATGGACTGTGAGGTTAAGACTTTGAAGCACAATAAGATTCCAATTGTTCGAGTCCGATGGAATGCCAAACGTGGACCCAAATTTACCTGGGAATGAGAGGATCAAATGATACAGAAGTATCCTCACCTTTTCCCGACTCCAACACCTGCCTCCGCTTAAATTTCGGGACGAAATTTCCATTAACAGGTGGGTAATGTAACGACCCGACTTTTTCAACTTGCTTTTGTGCCTTGTATTTTTGCGAAACTGCGTATTTGTGCGTACTGTGCTACTTTATACTCTGGAATCTTTATACACATGGCTTACTTTCATTTATGTGTTAAAACGTGCCTTTAACTACGTAGGATACTTAACTTGATCACCGGAAGCCTTTATGACCGTTAGTGTCACTTGACGTTACGAATAAACTGCGTACTGCGTACATGTTTAACTTTTCTCGTAATTGGGATATTATGACTACGAAATCTTAATTATTATTTTATAATAATAATTACTTGGGTTTTTAGATGCTTAATTACGCGTAGTAATTTACTTATACTTACTAGTTAGTCTTGTTGGACTTTCTACCTTGTTGGGCCTTAGCCCACCCTACACTAGTTAGTGGACTATTTAATTAGCCCAATTATAAATAGCTAGTGACCCATTATTATGTAAGACAAATGCCTATTTATTAGAGGGAACATACTAGCATTTATGTCAAGTATTATCCTTAATGTTGCATGGGATCCTAACATAAGCACCAACTTTAGACAACCATTAACCAAAAAGAAAACTTTTGTCCCCCTTGTCCCCCCCTCCAATTCACAGCCACCATACCCCCTCCCACACCCCCATTCACCTATAAATACAAGCCTTATTCCATCCATTTTACACTTGCTTTCATTTGTAATTCACACACACTCACTCTCTACTTCTCTCTCTAGTCTTTCTCTCTCTAAAAAGTGTAAGTATTTTGAATTTCTCTTCTCCTTCTTCTTCTCATCATCACGAATTCATCATCATCATCATGGGTCTAGCTTTTTAGATTTTGATCTTGATTACATCTTGTAGATTCAAACATGGATTTGAATCTTTCAAGAACATGGAAGATTCAAGCTTTTTAGCTTTGAACCTTCACCTACTTTGTAGATCTATATCTTTTAACTTTAATCTTGTTATTTTGTTATAAAGATTCAAACTTGTGTTTGTAATCTTCATGTAACTTAAAGATCCAAGTTTTATGCTTCAAGATCTTCAAGAACAACCAAGATGCAAGCTTTCTAGCTTGAATCTTCATATCTTTTGTTGGATCTAAGTTTCCTAACTTATGATCTCATTATTTTGTTATAAAGATCAAAACTTGTGTTTATGGTCTTCATGTAACCTAAAGATCTAAGCTTTATGCTTCAAGTTCTTCAAGAACACTAAAGGTTCAAGCTTTCTAGCTTTGTGACCTTATAACTTGTGTGAAAGGGATCCAAGCTCTCTAGCTTAGGCTTTCATCACTTTATTTGACTTAGATTATGTTCATACTTGCTTGATTGAAATAAAGTTTGTAGCTTTAGTTGTAAATGTAACTTGTAATTGTGTTAAGACTAAGGATATGATGTAACCTTGGTTCATCATCCATCTAAGACTCTTAAATGAATTGTGTTCTTACTTGGTCTTAACATATTGTGTGTTGATGGTAGAATCTTGGTCAAGGTGATGCTAACCCATCAACGAGTTGTACACTTGAAGCTACAAGCATCAAGGATGAGAACCGTGATGAGCATCAAGCACTAAGAACCCCACCGGAGCACCTTGCTTACTGTTTTTGGGATTGTATCAGACCACCTGGGCTATTGGAAAGCTAATTTTCAGTTAGTTCGGTTTGAGTAGATGATTTTCCATTTAGACCTCCTCTTAATCCGAGTTACGGTTTAGGATTTATGGCCATCCGAAAGTGACTACACCCTATTAACGTTGTGCTAAAATTTCTGAACTAGTCACACTTAAACCATCGCCACGGTCAAACGAAGACGAGTTTGGTTCTGGAAAATGGTCAACAACTAGGGGACTCATATACGGAGCCATAGCCACTGGTTACACGTCTTTTCGATTTAGGTAGAGGTTGTATCAGCTGACCGAAGTCAGCCTATTGTTTCGATCTCTATTCTTGTCAAACTTGCTTAGCTTTTATGATGATGAACGATGATGATGATGACACTTAAACTTATTTTATGCACTATTAAAACTTATGAGGATAACATACCGACCTAGTAACCTTTGACTTAGGTTGACGACCTTTCGGACCGACTTACTACTCGCATACTTTCATTATCGACTTTATCGCTCTTATCACTGTGAGTTATAGCATCCCTTTTTACTTTAATTATTTTGGGTCTGAGAATACATGCGCTTTTTACGTTTTACATACTAGGCACAAGTACTTAAACTTTATATATGTGTTGGTTATACAACGGCATAAACTTTCCACTTAGCTCGGTAACGTTTAGTCATTGGTTTTTGAACCGGTGAACGCGAATCTTAGATATGGATCCATAGGGTTTGACATCCCCACTCGGGCTAGTCGCGCTAGCATTTAACGGGTGTTTAATACTTCGTAAACATACGCACTCGCCAAGTGTACTTTTAGGGGGTTATAAACGTTAAGTTAGTTACCAAGTGCCCACGGTTAAACATTTACTTTTCATACTGTTTTGGAACGCTAAAATCTCATGGCCTACCTTACATTACTGTTACAACTTAAACTATAGCTCACCAACATTATTGTTGACGTTTTTAAGCATGTTTTCTCAGGTGCTTAGAGGTTTGTTGCTTCCGCTGTTTAGACTTGCTATCTTGCTGTTTAGACTTGCTGTTAAGGACCTGCTGTGCTAGAATTCCGCTGCATAATCTTAGAGATGTCTCAATCATGGAACTTTTCTTTTGCATTCGTAGTTTATGTTATTTTCAAATAATGACTTTGTAACGACCTTTGTGTCACGTTATCTTTTGTAAACGTTATCTTTTATGAATGCAAAACTGGTTTTCAAATAGCATGTAGTACTTGACCATGTAAAGATCATGTTGTTGACGAATCGTATACGATGGTTTTGTACGGGGCGTCACAAATACCCTCCTTTTGACTGTACCCTTTTGCTTCCAGTCTAGCCTTGTATCTTTCAATCTCCCCATTGGACTTGTACTTAATCTTATAGATCCATTTATTACCAACAGGTTTTCTGTCATTGGGAAGGTCTGTGATAACCCAAGTGTTATTTCTAATGAGAGCTTCCATTTCAAGGTTCATGGCCTTAACCCAATTGGGGTCAAGGCAAGCTTGCTCATAATCTTTTGGTTCAACAGATTTATTCAGATTAGACACAAAATATAAATTTTTAGAGTTTAACATAGAATAGTTGACCACTTTTTCTATACAATACTTAACTTTACCCTCAACCACAAAGTCATCAAATTTTCTAGGCATGACAGGATTTCTGGAAGCCCTCCTTAGATTTTCAGGTTCATTTTGAACCTCAGTTTGCTGTGACCCATCGTCAATGTTGACATCATTGCCCTCAGGAGAAGTAAGGTGATCATCTAAAGTTGCAGTAGGACTGTGATCAGGTTCATTGTCATTGTTAGAATGACTAGAGCCATGATCACCATCACTGCTGCCATCATTATCACTTACATCTCTCCCTTCATCACTGGTACTTTCAGTATTTGACTCAAAAAAGGTGAAATTTTCATGATTGAAGAAGTTTTTGCGATTTAAAACATTTTCATTACTCACAAAATCTTTTGACTTTAAAGGAAAAACAGTTTCATAGAACTTGACATTTCTAGAATACAGAACAATTTTTGACTCTATATCATAAAGTTTGTAACCTTTTTTCTCATTTGAAAAACCAATAAGAACACATTTTAAAGACCTAATTTGAAACTTATCAGAAGGATTTAAGACAGCAGCAAAACATAGACAGCCAAAACACCTTAGGTGGGAGAGATTGGGTTCACATTTAAAAATCATTTCATAAGGGGTCTTTCCAGAAAGCACAGCAGTGGGAGTCCTATTAATCAAGTAACAAGCAGTTAGAACACATTCACTCCACATATTCAAAGGTAAACCCCCTTGAAACATAAGTGCCCTTGCAACATTTAACAAGTGCCTATGTTTCCTTTCAACTATTCCATTCTGTTATGGTGTATAGGCACAAGTGGTTTGATGAATGATTCCTTTATTTGACATGAGATTAAAAAACCTAGAGTTCAAGAACTCAGTACCATTATCACTTCTAAAGGTTTTAATTTTAGCAGAAAACTAATTTTCAATGAGGTTTACAAAAATATTGACATTTTCATAGACCTCATCTTTAGTTTTTAGCATATACAACCAAACAGCCCTGGAATATTCATCAACAATGGTCAAGAAGTATTTAAAACCTTCTCTACTTTGAATTCTAAAGGGACCCCATAAATCAAGATGTATTAAATCACCAAGAGAATTGGACTTATGGTTACTTAGAGGAAAGGGATCCCTAGTTTGTTTTTCTTGGTGGCAAACATCACATGGATCATTTTCATGAATATCTTTTAAGTTTAACTTTTGTTTTAAAACTTTTAAGACTTGATTAGAAGGGTGTCCCAATCTAGAGTGCCAAAGTTTAGAAGACACATAGCAGTTACTCACATAAGGACTTGAATCAAACAAGTAAAGGCCATCATGTTGGCTACCAGTCCCCTTTATAGTCCCCTTTTTCAAGTCCTGAATATAACATTTAGAATCATTGAAGCTAACCATTAGTTTACTATCTTTGGAAAGCTTATGCAGAGATAGGAGACTGACACAGTATTCAGGAACAACAAGGACATCAAATAAGGTCAGATCATTGGTAAGTTTTAAATTCCCAACCCACATGATTTTGGCCCTGGTCCCATTTGGGTGACCAACAGAAAGATTAAATTTTGACACATCAATGACATCACAAAGGTGTTTTTCAGACATAGTCATGTGCTGATTTACACCAGAATCAATGATCCAACTGGGATAAATGGATTTGTTTTGAGAACAGTTGAAGTTAAAAAAATTAATAAAGTTAAAGTTAAACTCTTTGCGGTTGTTGACAAAAGTACCTGAAGCATTGGCATGACTGGAAGAGGCAGATGGCTTATCATTGATGAGGCTAAGAAGCTTCAACATTTGTTCATTTGAAAAGGACATGGGTGTGATAGGAGAAGAGGGGTTACCCTCATCTGAAAGGTTAGGAACACTTTGGGTGACACTGTTGTTAACAGATGGTTTGGGGGCAGTAGGTCTCCAATTACTAGAATTAGGACCATTTCTTTTAAAACCAGGAGGATAACCAATAATTTCATAACATCTTTCAATTGTGTGACCCAATTTACTACATTTCTTGTACTTAAGGTTGGTGTTGGGACCTCTATTGTGGCCATTATTGTTCTGAAATCTTTGATTTGAAGTTTGAGCAATGAAAGCAGAGGTATGTGGTTTTGGTGTGGTATCTTTTTTGGAGAAAACACTATGAGATTCTTCCCAAGATACCACAGCATAGGCAGTTTTAACATCAGGTAGAGGGTCTCTTAAAAGGAGATTGCTCCTAAAAGACACATAGCAGTCATCCAATCCCATGAGGAATTGCATGAGTTTGAGGGTCTTATTATGATCAGCAATATGGGTAGCAGCAGCACAAACACAAGTAGGTATGACAACCAGGGTATCATATTGTTTCCATAAAGCATTTAAGCCATGATAATATTCAGATAAAGATGACCCATTTTGTTTCAAAGAGTTGATTTTATGATGAAATTGAAAATAACAGATCCATCAATTTTATCATATGTTTCTTTTAGTTCAGTCCATACAGTTGAAGCATTTTCAGAAAAAATTAGACCAGGATAAAGTTCATCAGCAATAGACCCAAGCAACCAAGATAAGACAACAGAATTACATCTATCCCATTATTTAGAAAGCACTTCATCAGTAGTGTTTTTAATGCAAGTACCATCAACAAAACTAACTTTATTTATTGTTTCAAGAGCAAGTAAAACAGACCTACTCCATATTTTATAGTTCTCAGTTCCTTTTAGTTTTAAGGTGATAAGAGGTGTAGCAGAAGTATCACTAGGATGAAGGTAAAGAGGGTCACCAAACTCCAGTTTGGTAATTAAAGTGACTTCACCCATAATAACAAACCCACCAGAGTCAAGAACCACACACAGATATACCATACACAACCAATTAGACAGAAAATCACACAACAAACAAGATCACAAAACCTGTAAGGAAAAAGAGACAGGAACATAAAACAACAAGAAGAGGGCAAGAATCAACCAGATGCTTGATCAGGTTTTCACACGTTTCAAGAACGTGGATAAAGAGTTGGGCATCGGGATTCAGTCAACAAGGGTAAAAGAAAAGAAAAGAAGAGAAAGAGGAAAGAGACTCCCCTAGAGAGCAATTACGCTCTAATCACAGCAACAGAAAACAGCGGAAGAAGATACCAGATGGAGACCAGCACAGAACACGAACAGAACCAGATCAAACCCTAACCCTAATTTCAAAATTAGGGTTTCTTTCGATCTGATCAAATAACCAATAGATCTGAAGCCTACGCTCTGATACCATGTTAAAATAGATAAACCAACAGATCTTCAATCTTATTAATAAACCAATTATCAAGATTACACAAATATCCAATCGAACAGGCACAAGGATAACAGATCCGAATACAACCAGGTGACAAGATTAAGTGCCAAGATTACAGAGAGTGAAATGCAATAACATTAACAGGATCAATCAATTGAGACAAACAATTGATTGATCAACACAAGTTTGGATTTTCGGGAGAAAGTGAGAACAAAGTAATCGGCCGTAGCAACAGTGCCAAAAACGGGTGTTTAACCCTAGAGCATCACCAGCAAATATATACACCAAGAGCAACAAAAGCCACCCTCCATAAAACATAAATGTTACAACCAGTCCCTTGAACTATCAATCAGCAACAATAGCCCCTGAGGAATGAACCATCATGCAAGGAAGGACCAGAAACACTGCACCAGCAGTCCTATAAATAACAGACAAACAAAGCAAGTTAGAAATACCATTAACAAAAGATAAGCTTGATATTTCAACAATATATGATATGTAAATTTATTATTTAAAAGAAATACCCTTAAATTACAAAATGTTTTATTACATATAAGATATGTAAATTTATTATTTAAAAGGAATACCCCTTTTGGTAATTTTACATGGTAAGTTATCAAATAATCTGATATTCCAAACACTCAAAAAATCAATTATCTAATTATTGCGATATCAAACAACCTAATCAAATCCAAACAACATTAAACTAAATCACGTTTTGATACAGCTGATTATTTGATTATAATTATTTAAAACACATAATCATTTTTCAAAGCGCTAAGCTAAACACCCCTTAATAGCCATAGCCAATTGAAATTAAATATGAATAATAAGAGAACTAAGAAGATTTTCCAAGCTCTTCGGTCTCCTAGAGCTTCAACTTTTTCACAACTTCCACGTAAATTTTTGAATGGGGCCAACCTCAATCTGGGCCGAATAACAGCCCAACAAAAGGAGTCACTCGAAGCCCACCTTTCTTTTTATGTCACTCGGCTTCAATTAGCTTGTTTTTATTTGTTGTTTATTTCGTGACCTGCATGGGCCATTATTTTAAAGAAGTCAGGATGGCCGAGTGTTCTAAGGCGCCAGACTCAAGTTCTGGTCTCCAAAAGGGGGCGTGGGTTCAAATCCAACTTCTGACATTAATTTTGGGTTGTAGTTATTGAGTCAACAGCAAGCGTCGATTTATTGGCGACTTGACTGACTCTTAGAGCCTAAATTAAATTTCAAGCATGATTTAAAACTCATGGAAATTTGATTTTACCATTTTCATGGCGTATCAATTTTATTTTTTATTTTATTTTATTTTTTAAAAATTTTTTTCCTACTTATTGGCCGGAGGTCCACTCGGAAGCAATCTCTCTATCCGTCGAATAGAGAGAGGGATGATTTTCTCTACTTTTTAGAGTGTTTTCACTCTAGGTGGAGAAATATCTTGACTTTATTTTCGGATAGGGGAAGGATTGTCTACATCTCACCTCCCCCATACACCACTTATGTGGTATTGGGTTTTGTTGTTGTTGTTGTTGTTGTTGTTGTTGTTGTTGTTGTTATTTGTTGTTTATGGCCAAATGGTTTGTACTGGGGTCGTTCGATCTCTTGTATGTTTTTTGAATGTATCTTCATCGTTTTGTTGAAGGTACATATAATATATAATATATATATATATATATATATATATATATATATATATATATATATATATATATATATATATATATATATATATATATATAAAAGAGGTAACACTCCAGTGAGAACATTCTCACAGTTAAAAACAATGAGAACATGGGTATATATGAAATTTTACTCTCCTCCCCTATTTTTGTGCCTTTGAATTCTAATATTTATTTTTCTAAAAAGGTTATCTTTATCCGTCCAAATTTTAGTTTACTATTGAAATTAAGTATCATATGTCGCTAGCGATCATGTTTATATCTTAAATCTAAAATCTAAATTTGCATGGATGCAAAAAATTCACTGGAAGCAATTAATAGTAACGATGCTGTCATACATCAGCACCCAAATTTTTATTTTTGACGACATAAAAATCAATATGAACTATAGATAGCAAATCCAGTATAGTAAATCCAAACAAAAATCTACAAATTTTAAAGTCAAAAATAGAATGGCATCCATTGAGCCATGAGCGTAGTTACAACGTTGTTCGAGTTTGAAGGTAAACTCATATGCATCAAGAATTTCGATCGATTCACATGGATGCATGCACCCGAAACTTCAAGCGATGAGCATGGATGCAATCGAGGGTTTAATCGATGAAGGCGGATGAAACCAAAAGTTTTAGCAATTAGCTTGGATGCATTGTATTCCCGATGGTGATATTGTATGCAATCGAAGAGTAGAAGACTAGTATTTACGGGTAACATCACTAATAAATCTACTCGGAAAAAAAAAACCACAGGTCGTTCACCATATCGATATGAGTAATCTTAAGTTGTTTGTGATTAATGCTGTTTTTATCATTGCTTCCTGCATAGACGGTTATAGAATTAAAGTCAAAGAATTACTAGTTTAGTGGAGAAATTATAGGGGTGTCACTTTACATACGTGCCCTTTTTAATTATTTTTATTCTAAAAAGGCTTTAAATTATTATAACCATTGATTAAAGGAATGAAGGGTTCAGAAGTGTTCTCACAAAAGTTATAAATGAGAACGTTCTCGTTTGAACGCTCCTCTCTCTCTCTCTCTATATATATATATATATATATATATATATATATATATATATATATATATATATATATATATATATATATATATATATATATATATAGTAGAGGGATCAAATGAGAACCAATTTTGCACCAATTTTGCATTGAGAACTCCAAGAACTCACAAATTCGAGCAAAAATTGGGACGCGGCCGAACAAAAAAATTGATAGTCTAACAATTTTTAATTTTTAGTTATTAGATGCATTGTTTCTTGGTTCTACATTTTTATGTAGAACATGTATGACCCGAAAACTGTTTCGTACATATTGTATATATATCAAGCTGGCGACCATCAGAAACAGTTTTGGGCCGCGGCGCGTCCAGTTGGCCCGCGGCGCGGCTGGCATCTGACGGAAATTTCTGCTTTTTATTTAATTCAAGCGTGGGGTATTTTGGTCTTTTTACATGAGGCCGGATTTAAGGCCACTAAAAGGTTGGTTGGAGCTTTTAGTTCACATCCACCAACCTTATTATCTCTATCATTAAAGTTTTAGAGTGAGAAACATTTAAAGAGAGAGAAAGCTCAAATCTAAGAGGAAGAAGTTGTTTTCGGGCCAAAGTGTGTGTTTTAAAGTTGTTCATCTAATCACTAGCTACGTTGTGATTGTGGTGGTAAGCTCTAATCTTGATTTCCTTATTTTAATTTGCTTTAGGGTTAGGGTTTTGGGTTAGTGATGAACATAAAACCCATTTGTTAATGAATTGGAGGTCTTGGGTAAGTTTGACTCATGAGGACTTAAAGATGACTAACTTAGGGTTTTAAAATGTTAAATGTGTTTATGGGTCTTAAATGATTAGTAAAAGCACTAGCACACTTCGTGGTTGAGTCTCTGGGTGCTACTCGGGTTGTCGGTGACCCAAATGGGTGTGTTGCTTTAGAAATGGGTCAAACGAATCTTTGATGACCTAACTTGGTTAAGGTGTGTGAAAATGCAATAATCTTGTGTTAGGAAGTGTTTTAAGACCATATTTGGCATATGTTAGAGTTTTGGCAAAGTTGACCCAATTTTAGGGTTAAGGGTGCAAACGGGTTGAAATTGTACCATGGGTCAAAATGACCATAGAATGATAAGTGAGTTGGTTGGCCAACTTGATTTTGTGATTGATTATACGCATAATGTAATAGATACGTTACATTGAAGGTTGCAAGCTCGGCTATCTTTCACAAAAGACTTTGAGGTGAGTGGAGTAATTATACGTATATGTATATAACGTATTTATATGTGAATGTTATGGTATGAACCATCGAGCCGGTAGTGCCATAACATGTAAGTGACGAGTGTCGCGATGTGAACCACGAGCCGGTAGCATCAAGTGTGAACCACGAGCCGGTAGCACTATAAAATGAAGTGTGAACCACGAGCCGGTAGCACTATAAAATGAAGTATGAACCACGAGCCTGTAGCATTATAAAAAAAGGCGTGAACCACGAGCCAGTGTTGTAGTGACCCGAACTTTTCCATGTTTATATATATTAATTGAGATTGATATTTACATAATTAAATGTTTCCAACATGTTAAGCAATCAAACTTGTTAAGACTTGATTAATTGAAATATGTTTCATATAGACAATTGACCACCCAAGTTGACCGGTGATTCACGAACGTTGAAACTTGTAAAAACTATATGATGACATATATATGGATATATATATAGTTAACATGATACTATGATAAGTAAACATATCATTAAGTATATTAACAATGAACTACATATGTAAAAACAAGACTACTAACTTAATGATTTTTAAACGAGACATATATGTAACGATTATCGTTGTAAAGACATTTAATGTATATATATCATATTAAGAGATATTCATACATGATAATATCATGATAATATAATAATTTAAAATCTCATTTGATATTATAAACATTGGGTTAACAACATTTAACAAGACCGTTAACCTAAAGGTTTAAAAACAACACTTACATGTAACGACTAACGATGACTTAACGACTCAGTTAAAATGTATATACATGTAGTGTTTTAATATGTATTTATACACTTTTGAAAGACTTCAATACACTTATCAAAATACTTCTACTTAACAAAAATGCTTACAATTACATCCTCGTTCAGTTTCATCAACAATTCTACTCGTATGCACCCGTATTCGTACTCGTACAATACACAGCTTTTAGATGTATGTACTATTGGTATATACACTCTAATGATCAGCTCTTAGCAGCCCATGTGAGTCACCTAACACATGTGGGAACCATCATTTGGCAACTAGCATGAAATATCTCATAAAATTACAAAAATATGAGTAATCATTCATGACTTATTTACATGAAAATAAAATTACATATCCTTTATATCTAATCCATACACCAACGACCAAAAACACCTACAAACACTTTCATTCTTCAATTTTCTTCATCTAATTGATCTCTCTCAAGTTCTATCTTCAAGTTCTAAGTGTTCTTCATATATTCTACAAGTTCTAGTTACATAAAATCAAGAATACTTTCAAGTTTGCTAGCTCACTTCCAATCTTGTAAGGTGATCATCCAACCTCAAGAAATCTTTGTTTCTTACAGTAGGTTATCATTCTAATACAAGGTAATAATCATATTCAAACTTTGGTTCAATTTCTATAACTATAACAATCTTATTTCAAGTGATGATCTTACTTGAACTTGTTTTCGTGTCATGATTCTACTTCAAGAACTTCGAGCCATCCAAGGATCCGTTGAAGCTAGATCCATTTTTATATTTTCCAGTAGGTTTATTCAAGGAAATTAAGGTAGTAATGATGTTCATAACATCATTCGATTCATACGTATAAAGCTATCTTATTAAAAGGTTTAAACTTGTAATCACTAGAACATAGTTTAGTTAATTCTAAACTTGTTCGCAAACAAAAGTTAATCCTTCTAAATTGACTTTTAAAATCAACTAAACACATGTTCTATATCTATATGATATGCTAACTTAATGATTTAAAACCTGAAAACACGAAAAACACCGTAAAACTGAATTTACGCCGTCGTAGTAACACCGCGGGCTGTTTTGGGTTAGTTAATTAAAAACTATGATAAACTTTGATTTAAAAGTTGTTATTCTGAGAAAATGATTTTTATTATGAACATGAAACTATATCCAAAAATTATGGTTAAACTCAAAGTGGAAGTATGTTTTCTAAAATGGTCATCTAGACGTCGTTCTTTCGACTGAAATGACTACCTTTACAAAAACGACTTGTAACTTATTTTTCCGACTATAAACCTATACTTTTTCTGTTTAGATTCATAAAATAGAGTTCAATATGAAACTATAGCAATTTGATTCACTCAAAACGGATTTAAAATGAAGAAGTTATGGGTAAAACAAGATTGGATAATTTTTCTCATTTTAGCTACGTGAAAATTAGTAACAAATCTATTCCAACCATAACTTAATCAACTTGTATTGTATATTATGTAATCTTGAGATACCATAGACACGTATACAATGTTTCGACCTATCATGTCGACACATCTATATATATTTCGGAACAACCATAGACACTCTATATGTGAATGTTGGAGTTAGCTATACAGGGTTGAGGTTGATTCCAAAATATATATAGTTTGAGTTGTGATCAATACTGAGATACGTATACACTGGGTCGTGGATTGATTCAAGATAATATTTATCGATTTATTTCTGTACATCTAACTGTGGACAACTAGTTGTAGGTTACTAACGAGGACAGCTGACTTAATAAACTTAAAACATCAAAATATATTAAAAGTGTTGTAAATATATTTTGAACATACTTTGATATATATGTATATATTGTTATAGGTTCGTGAATCAACCAGTGGCCAAGTCTTACTTCCCGACGAAGTAAAAATCTGTGAAAGTGAGTTATAGTCCCACTTTTAAAATCTAATATTTTTGGGATGAGAATACATGCAGGTTTTATAAATGATTTACAAAATAGACACAAGTACGAGAAACTACATTCTATGGTTGAATTATCGAAATCGAATATGCCCCTTTTTATTAAGTCTGGTAATCTAAGAATTAGGGAACAGACACCCTAATTGACGCGAATCCTAAAGATAGATCTATTGGGCCTAACAAACCCCATCCAAAGTACCGGATGCTTTAGTACTTCGAATTTTATATCATATCCGAAGGGTGTCCCGGAATGATGGGGATATTCTTATATATGCATCTTGTTAATGTCGGTTACCAGGTGTTCACTATATGAATGATTTTTATCTCTATGTATGGGATGTGTATTGAAATATGAAATCTTGTGGTCTATTATTATGATTTGATATATATAGGTTAAACCTATAACTCACCAACATTTTTGTTGACGTTTTAAGCATGTTTATTCTCAGGTGATTATTAAGAGCTTCCGCTGTCACATACTTAAATAAGGACGAGATTTGGAGTCCATTCTTGTATGATATTGTGTAAAAACTGCATTCAAGAAACTTATTTTGTTGTAACATATTTGTATTGTAAACCATTATGTAATGGTCGTGTGTAAACAGGATATTTTAGATTATCATTATTTGATAATCTACGTAAAGCTTTTTAAACCTTTATTGATGAAATAAAGGTTATAGTTTGTTTTAAAATGAATGCAGTCTTTGAAAAATGTCTCATATAGAGGTCAAAACCTCGTAACGAAATCAATTAATATGGAACGTTTTTAATCAATAAGAACGGGACATTTCAGTTGGTATCCGAGCGTTGGTCTTAGAGAACCAGAATTTTGCATTAGTGTGTCTTATCGAGTTTGTTAGGATGCATTAGTGAGTCTGGACTTCGACCGTGTTTACTTGAAAAATGATTGCTTAACAAATTTTGTTGGAAACTATATATTTTTAACATGTGAATATTATGTGATATATTAATCTCTTAACGCGTTTGATATTATGTGATAGATGTCTACCTCTAGAACAAGTCCCATTGACTCACCTAATAATAATGAAGAGTCAAATGTAAATTGGAATGATTCGTGGACTGATTCACAAGTTCCCGAAGAGGAACCGGAAGAAGAGTCGGAACCGGAAGAAGAATCGGAACCGGAAGAAGAATCGGAACCGGATGAAGAAATAGAACCGGTGGGGGAAATAATAAAACGGTTAAGTAAAAGAAAATCCTCAACCAACCGACCAAGGTTAATTATGGTCAATGGTCTTTCCGCCAAGGAAGCAAAATATTGGGAGGATTACCAATTCTCCGATGAATCGGATTCCGACGAGAATTCCGATGATGTTATAGAAATTACCCCAACTGAATTTAAAAAGGCAAAAGAAAATAATAAGGGAAAGGGCATAAAAATAGAGAAATCTAATTCCAACCCCGATGAACTTTATATGTATCGTCAACCCCCGAAGTCCTTAAGTTGTAACAATGACCCGGGAACCTCTAAACCACCAGGTTTTTCTAAACCAATGTGGATAACGACGGCTCGTATTAGGGGAAAATCATATATCCCTAGAAACTTGGCAAAACGAACCAAAACCGAAGAAGAAGAAACAAGCGAGTCGGAATAAGATAGTTGTATTCATGTGGTGTAATATATGTAATATAGTGTGCTTATGCTTTATGATATATGTAAAAATTGCTTGTATTAATAAGTATTTTTTTATGAATCTAACTCTTGTCTATTTTACAGTATAAAAACGCAAAATGGATAGACAACCCAATATTTTAAGAGACCTACCCGGAGACATGATTGATGAAATCTTGTCTAGAGTCGGTCAGAATTCCTCGGCACAACTATTTAAGGCGAGATCAGTTTGTAAGACATTCAAAGAACGTTCCAAGAATGTCTTGGTTTATAAGAGACTTTTGTTTAAAAGATGGGGGATATCACATTGGGAAACCCATAAGTTACGATGTGTTTACTTTGACGCATATATTGCGGGGAACCCAAATGCTATTTTACGCAACGGGTTAAGAAATTATTTTGACTCAATGTATCCGAATATAGGACTTCATGATTTAGAAAAAGCGGCTAACATGCAACATAAAGAAGCATGCTATGCTTATGGGTTAGTAATGTTCGCTTCTCACCAAAGTGAGAAAAAGAACATCGGGCTACAGCTATTAAACAAAACGTTCCCACAAGTGACGGAGTCAGTAATTGGGGTAAGAAATGAGGTTTTTAGATTGTTACGGGACTGTTGGACATTACGTAACCCTCGTCCCTTTGACGACGTTACAACACGCTGTCTTATCAACGGCCATAACGGTTATGTTGCACAAGACCAAGGATGGGAAGTAGTCCTAGTAAAACCAGAATGCATGACTTGTTTCTGGACGTATGAATTACGTGTCTTTATTGCCTTTGCTGAACGACTTGTGTACTAGCTAGAATTATCTTCACAACTATCTTGTATCAAAGTTATTGTGTGCTATATTTCATGCTTTATGTAAAATAAGCGGTATTGTAAGTTTGTAAAATATTGTATAAAAGTTTGAACGCGAAATATTATTATAATCAGTTTTTCATATAGAATTGTAGTAGTTGAATTGTATATTAGCTACTAAGTATGAACTTAACGGGTAGGTACTACCCGAATTTAAACTTATAAAACGCTAATATGAAGAAAAAGCTTTTATAAATGAGTTCATATTATGCTACGAAATACTATTAACTACTCTTAATATTCTGTATGATTAACTTGTTCCATTTAACTATTTTGAAGGAAATGGCACCGACTACTCGACACACCGTGAATATGAATGAAGAGGAATTCCGTACTTTTCTAGCTTCAAACATAGCCGCAGTACAGGCTGCGCTACATACCAACAATAACCTTGGATCTAGCAGTACAGGAAATCGTGTAGGATGCACCTACAAAGAATTCACTGCCTGCAAACCTTTGGAATTTGATGGAACCGAAGGACCGATCGGATTGAAACGGTGGACCGAGAAGGTTGAATCGGTGTTTGCCATAAGTAAGTGTACTGAAGAGGACAAAGTGAAGTACGCTACGCATACCTTCACAGGTTCTGCGTTAACATGGTGGAATACCTATCTAGAGCAAGTGGGAAAAGACGATGCGTACGCACTACCGTGGTCAGCATTCAAGCACTTGATGAACGAGAAGTACCGTCCCAGAACCGAGGTCAATAAGCTCAAGACAGAACTTAGAGGGTTACGAACCCAAGGATTTGATATTACCACGTACGAAAGACGATTCACAGAATTGTGCCTATTGTGTCCGGGAGCATTCGAAGATGAGGAAGAGAAGATCGACGCGTTTGTGAAAGGATTACCGGAAAGAATCCAAGAAGATATAAGTTCACACGAGCCCGCCTCCATACAACAGGCATGTAGAATGGCTCACAAACTAGTGAACCAGATTGAAGAAAGAATTAAAGAACAGACTGCTGAAGAGGCCAATGTGAAGCAAGTCAAAAGAAAGTGGGAGGAAAACGGTGATAAGAATCACCAATACAACAACAACAGCAATTATAACAATAATCGCAACAACTATCCTAACAATCGCAACATCAATCGCAACTACAACAAACGGTCAAACAACAACAACAACAACAACAACAACAACAGCAACCACAACAATCATCTTAACAACAATAATAACCGCAACAACAACAACAATCAGAAGCCGCTATGCCAAAGGTGTGAAAAGTATCACTCGGGGTTCTGCACCAAATTTTGCAACAAGTGTAAAAGAAATGGTCATAGCGCAGCGAAGTGTGATGTCTACGGACCAGGGGTTAACAGAACGAAAGGAACAAATGGTGTCGGAACGAGTAATGGCGGAGCAAGTAGTGTCGGAGCAAGTTATGCCAATGTAGTTTGTTATAAATGTGGAAAACCGGGCCACATTATTAGAAATTGCCCGAACCAGGAGAACACGAATGGACAAGGCCGCGGAAGAGTTTTCAATATTAATGTGGCAGAGGCACAGGAAGACCCGGAGCTTGTTACGGGTACGTTTCTTATTGACAATAAATCTGCTTACGTTTTATTTGATTCGGGTGCGGATAGAAGCTATATGAGTAGAGATTTTTGTGCTAAATTAAGTTGTCCATTGACGCCTTTGGATAGTAAATTTTTACTCGAATTAGCAAATGGTAAATTAATTTCAGCAGATAATATATGTCGGAATCGAGAAATTAAACTGGTTAGCGAAACATTTAAGATTGATTTGATACCAGTAGAGTTAGGGAGTTTTGATGTGATAATCGGTATGGACTGGTTGAAAGAAGTGAAAGCAGAGATCGTTTGTTACAAAAATGCAATTCGCATTATACGAGAAAAAGGAAAACCCTTAATGGTGTACGGAGAAAAGGGCAACACGAAGCTACATCTTATTAGTAATTTGAAGGCACAAAAACTAATAAGAAAAGGTTGCTATGCTGTTCTAGCACACGTCGAGAAAGTACAAACTGAAGAAAAGAGCATCAATGATGTTCCCATCGCAAAAGAATTTCCCGATGTATTTCCGAAAGAATTACCGGGATTACCCCCACATCGATCCGTTGAATTTCAAATAGATCTTGTACCAGGAGCTGCACCAATAGCTCGTGCTCCTTACAGACTAGCACCCAGCGAGATGAAAGAACTGCAAAGCCAATTACAAGAACTTTTAGAGCGTGGTTTCATTCGACCAAGCACATCACCGTGGGGAGCTCCTGTTTTGTTTGTCAAGAAGAAAGATGGTACATTCAGGTTGTGTATCGACTACCGAGAGTTGAACAAACTTACCATCAAGAACCGCTACCCACTACCGAGAATCGACGACTTATTTGATCAACTACAAGGCTCGTCTGTTTATTCAAAGATTGACTTACGTTCCGGGTATCATCAAATGCGGGTGAAAGAAGATGATATTCCAAAGACTGCTTTCAGAACACGTTACGGTCATTAAGAGTTTATGGTCATGCCGTTTGGTTTAACTAATGCACCAGCTGTGTTCATGGACCTTATGAACCGAGTGTGTGGACCATACCTTGACAAGTTTGTCATTGTTTTCATTGATGACATACTTATTTACTCAAAGAATGACCAAGAACACGGTGAACATTTGAGAAAGGTGTTAGAAGTATTGAGGAAGGAAGAATTGTACGCTAAGTTTTCAAAGTGTGCATTTTGGTTGGAAGAAGTTCAATTCCTCGGTCACATAGTGAACAAAGAAGGTATTAAGGTGGATTCGGCAAAGATAGACACTGTTGAAAAGTGGGAAACCCCGAAAACTCCGAAACACATACGCCAGTTTTTAGGACTAGCTGGTTACTACAGAAGGTTCATCCAAGACTTTTCCAGAATAGCAAAACCCTTGACTGCATTAACGCATAAAGGGAAGAAATTTGAATGGAATGATGAACAAGAGAAAGCGTTTCAGTTATTGAAGAAAAAGCTAACTACGGCACCTATATTGTCATTGCCTGAAGGGAATGATGATTTTGTGATTTATTGTGACGCATCAAAGCAAGGTCTCGGTTGTGTATTAATGCAACGAACAAAGGTGATTGCTTATGCGTCTAGACAATTGAAGATTCACGAACAAAATTATACGACGCATGATTTGGAATTAGGCGCGGTTGTTTTTGCATTAAAGACTTGGAGGCACTACTTATATGGGGTCAAAAGTATTATATATACCGACCACAAAAGTCTTCAACACATATTTAATCAGAAACAACTGAATATGAGGCAGCGTAGGTGGATTGAATTATTGAATGATTACGACTTTGAGATTCGTTACCACCCGGGGAAGGCAAATGTGGTAGCCGATGCCTTGAGCAGGAAGGACAGAGAACCCATTCGAGTAAAATCTATGAATATAATGATTCATAATAACCTTACTACTCAAATAAAGGAGGCGCAACAAGGAGTTTTAAAAGAGGAAAATTTAAAGGATGAAATACCCAAAGGATCGGAGAAGCATCTTAATATTCAGGAAGACGGAACCCGGTATAGGGCTGAAAGGATTTGGGTACCAAAATTTGGAGATATGAGAGAAATGGTACTTAGAGAAGCTCATAAAACCAGATACTCGATACATCCTGGAACGGGGAAGATGTACAAGGATCTCAAGAAACATTTTTGGTGGCCGGGTATGAAAGCCGATGTTGCTAAATACGTAGGAGAATGTTTGACGTGTTCTAAGGTCAAAGCTGAGCATCAAAAACCATCAGGTCTACTTCAACAACCCGAAATCCCAGAATGGAAATGGGAAAACATTACCATGGATTTCATCACTAAATTGCCAAGGACTGCAAGTGGTTTTGATACTATTTGGGTAATAGTTAATCGTCTCACCAAATCAGCACACTTCCTGCCAATAAGAGAAGATGACAAGATGGAAAAGTTAGCAGGACTATATTTGAAGGAAGTCGTCTCCAGACATGGAATACCAATCTCTATTATCTCTGATAGGGATGGCAGATTTATTTCAAGATTCTGGCAGACATTACAGCAAGCATTAGGAACTCGTCTAGACATGAGTACTGCCTATCATCCACAAACTGATGGGCAGAGTGAAAGGACGATACAAACGCTTGAAGACATGCTACGAGCATGTGTTATTGATTTCGAAAACAGTTGGGATCGACATCTACCATTAGCAGAATTTTCCTACAACAACAGCTACCATTCAAGCATTGAGATGGCGCCGTTTGAAACACTTTATGGTAGAAAGTGCAGGTCTCCGATTTGTTGGAGTGAAGTGGGGGATAGACAGATTACGGGTCCGGAGATTATACAAGAAACTACCGAGAAGATCATCCAAATTCAACAACGGTTGAAAACCGCCCAAAGTCGACAAAAGAGCTACGCTGACATTAAAAGAAAAGATATAGAATTTGAAATTGGAGAGATGGTCATGCTTAAAGTTGCACCTTGGAAAGGCATTGTTCAATTTGGTAAACGAGGGAAATTAAATCCAAGGTATATTGGACCATTCAAGATTATTGATCGTGTCGGACCAGTAGCTTACCGACTAGAGTTACCTCAACAACTCGCGGCTGTACATAACACTTTCCACGTCTCGAATTTGAAGAAATGTTTTGCTAAAGAAGATCTCACTATTCCGTTAGATGAAATCCAAATCAACGAAAAACTTCAATTCATCGAAGAACCCGTCGAAATAATGGATCGTGAGGTTAAAAGACTTAAGCAAAAAAAGATACCAATTGTTAAGGTTCGATGGAATGCTCGTAGAGGACCCGAGTTCACCTGGGAGCGTGAAGATCAGATGAAGAAGAAATACCCACATCTATTTCCAGAAGATTCGTCAACACCTTCAACAGCTTAAAATTTCGGGACGAAATTTATTTAACGGGTAGGTACTGTAGTGACCCGAACTTTTCCATGTTTATATATATTAATTGAGATTGATATTTACATAATTAAATGTTTCCAACATGTTAAGCAATCAAACTTGTTAAGACTTGATTAATTGAAATATGTTTCATATAGACAATTGACCACCCAAGTTGACCGGTGATTCACGAACGTTGAAACTTGTAAAAACTATATGATGACATATATATGGATATATATATAGTTAACATGATACTATGATAAGTAAACATATCATTAAGTATATTAACAATGAACTACATATGTAAAAACAAGACTACTAACTTAATGATTTTTAAACGAGACATATATGTAACGATTATCGTTGTAAAGACATTTAATGTATATATATCATATTAAGAGATATTCATACATGATAATATCATGATAATATAATAATTTAAAATCTCATTTGATATTATAAACATTGGGTTAACAACATTTAACAAGACCGTTAACCTAAAGGTTTAAAAACAACACTTACATGTAACGACTAACGATGACTTAACGACTCAGTTAAAATGTATATACATGTAGTGTTTTAATATGTATTTATACACTTTTGAAAGACTTCAATACACTTATCAAAATACTTCTACTTAACAAAAATGCTTACAATTACATCCTCGTTCAGTTTCATCAACAATTCTACTCGTATGCACCCGTATTCGTACTCGTACAATACACAGCTTTTAGATGTATGTACTATTGGTATATACACTCTAATGATCAGCTCTTAGCAGCCCATGTGAGTCACCTAACACATGTGGGAACCATCATTTGGCAACTAGCATGAAATATCTCATAAAATTACAAAAATATGAGTAATCATTCATGACTTATTTACATGAAAACAAAATTACATATCCTTTATATCTAATCCATACACCAACGACCAAAAACACCTACAAACACTTTCATTCTTCAATTTTCTTCATCTAATTGATCTCTCTCAAGTTCTATCTTCAAGTTCTAAGTGTTCTTCATATATTTTACAAGTTCTAGTTACATAAAATCAAGAATACTTTCAAGTTTGCTAGCTCACTTCCAATCTTGTAAGGTGATCATCCAACCTCAAGAAATCTTTGTTTCTTATAGTAGGTTATCATTCTAATACAAGGTAATAATCATATTCAAACTTTGGTTCAATTTCTATAACTATAACAATCTTATTTCAAGTGATGATCTTACTTGAACTTGTTTTCGTGTCATGATTCTACTTCAAGAACTTCGAGCCATCCAAGGATCCGTTGAAGCTAGATCCATTTTTATATTTTCCAGTAGGTTTATCCAAGGAAATTAAGGTAGTAATGATGTTCATAACATCATTCGATTCATACGTATAAAGCTATCTTATTAAAAGGTTTAAACTTGTAATCACTAGAACATAGTTTAGTTAATTCTAAACTTGTTCGCAAACAAAAGTTAATCCTTCTAACTTGACTTTTAAAATCAACTAAACACATGTTCTATATCTATATGATATGCTAACTTAATGATTTAAAACCTGAAAACACGAAAAACACCGTAAAACTGAATTTACGCCGTCGTAGTAACACCGCGGGCTGTTTTGGGTTAGTTAATTAAAAACTATGATAAACTTTGATTTAAAAGTTGTTATTCTGAGAAAATGATTTTTATTATGAACATGAAACTATATCCAAAAATTATGGTTAAACTCAAAGTGGAAGTATGTTTTCTAAAATGGTCATCTAGACGTCGTTCTTTCGACTGAAATGACTACCTTTACAAAAACGACTTGTAACTTATTTTTCCGACTATAAACCTATACTTTTTCTGATTAGATTCATAAAATAGAGTTCAATATGAAACTATAGCAATTTGATTCACTCAAAACGGATTTAAAATGAAGAAGTTATGGGTAAAACAAGATTGGATAATTTTTCTCATTTTAGCTACGTGAAAATTAGTAACAAATCTATTCCAACCATAACTTAATCAACTTGTATTGTATATTATGTAATCTTGAGATACCATAGACACGTATACAATGTTTCGACCTATCATGTCGACACATCTATATATATTTCGGAACAACCATAGACACTCTATATGTGAATGTTGGAGTTAGCTATACAGGGTTGAGGTTGATTCCAAAATATATATAGTTTGAGTTGTGATCAATACTGAGATACGTATACACTGGGTCGTGGATTGATTCAAGATAATATTTATCGATTTATTTCTGTACATCTAACTGTGGACAACTAGTTGTAGGTTACTAACGAGGACAGCTGACTTAATAAACTTAAAACATCAAAATATATTAAAAGTGTTGTAAATATATTTTGAACATACTTTGATATATATGTATATATTGTTATAGGTTCGTGAATCAACCAGTGGCCAAGTCTTACTTCCCGACGAAGTAAAAATCTGTGAAAGTGAGTTATAGTCCCACTTTTAAAATCTAATATTTTTGGGATGAGAATACATGCAGGTTTTATAAATGATTTACAAAATAGACACAAGTACGAGAAACTACATTCTATGGTTGAATTATCGAAATCGAATATGCCCCTTTTTATTAAGTCTGGTAATCTAAGAATTAGGGAACAGACACCCTAATTGACGCGAATCCTAAAGATAGATCTATTGGGCCTAACAAACCCCATCCAAAGTACCGGATGCTTTAGTACTTCGAATTTTATATCATATCCGAAGGGTGTCCCGGAATGATGGGGATATTCTTATATATGCATCTTGTTAATGTCGGTTACCAGGTGTTCACTATATGAATGATTTTTATCTCTATGTATGGGATGTGTATTGAAATATGAAATCTTGTGGTCTATTATTATGATTTGATATATATAGGTTAAACCTATAACTCACCAACATTTTTGTTGACGTTTTAAGCATGTTTATTCTCAGGTGATTATTAAGAGCTTCCGCTGTCACATACTTAAATAAGGACAAGATTTGGAGTCCATTCTTGTATGATATTGTGTAAAAACTGCATTCAAGAAACTTATTTTGTTGTAACATATTTGTATTGTAAACCATTATGTAATGGTCGTGTGTAAACAGGATATTTTAGATTATCATTATTTGATAATCTACGTAAAGCTTTTTAAACCTTTATTAATGAAATAAAGGTTATAGTTTGTTTTAAAATGAATGCAGTCTTTGAAAAATGTCTCATATAGAGGTCAAAACCTCGCAACGAAATCAATTAATATGGAACGTTTTTAATCAATAAGAACGGGACATTTCAGGTGTCGCCGAAGTGTGAACCATGAGCCGGTAGCACTATAAAAGAGTATGACTCAAATGCGTATGGTGTAAACCACGAGACGGTAGCACCATAGCGTTTATGGTTAACCATATCGTGTTGTGATTGTGTAGCATATTATTTATATATATTGGGTTGAGTATATGCTAATGCGGTTTTGTGTTAATGTACGACTTGTTAGTATTGCGAGTACTGCTGACATGCTATTGAGTTACAAGTTCGTATGAGGTATTTGTTGGGCGTGATTGCAAATAGATGGGTTACATATGTGTATGTATAATTATTGCATTCACTAAGCGTTTTGCTTACCCTCTCGTTGTTTACCTTTTTAGGCTCCGGCGTGGATAAGGGCAAAGGTATTCAGTTGGATTAGTGACTCTCTGGATTTATAGCTTTTGGAAGTTCGACCAAGTTATGGGTAGTTTAAACCCCAAACACCATGCTCTAAGTGTCGTTTGGAAGTTAAACTTTTTGTAGTTGAAACTTATATTCTGAATTATAACGAGCAATGATGCTCGATGGTCAAATATTTAATTGGGAGTCTTAAAACATGTAAACTTTGTTTATTGATGAGGCGCGAAGCATTTTGAATCGTTGGATCTTGTGTTTGCGAAATTTTGCACTTGTGTAATTTTATTAAGTAAGAATCAGCAACAGGGGCAAGCCGTGCCGCGGCCCCTATGGGCGCGCCGCGGGTTAACAAATGAATTTAAGGTCGAGGGTTTTGCAGATTCTGACCTTGTGGAAATGAATTAAGCCGCGCCGCGGCCAGGACGCCCGCGCCGCGGGTTAAGTTTGTCAGGCCTTGTGGCTTGTTTTAAAAAAAAAAAATGTTTTCGTGTCGAATTTGGGTTGGGTTGTTACAAGTGGTATCAGAGCATGGTCTAAGGGATTTAGGCGACTTGTGATAGGTGCCTAGACTTAGACTTTAATGTGTATGCGTTTAATGCGGGACTTGTAGGAGACGGATCGGACCGGGGATTGGATAGTGCTAGGGTTTATGTGAACTAACCTTACGCTAATTATTTTGTATTATGTTTAGCAATCATCAAGCGAGGTAGATGTTGTACTAGTAAGTTAATGCGACGTGCTCGCGTAACAATGAGTAGCTACCATTGTTACGGGTTCAAATCGTGTCACACAAGCGATGTACGACGATTGTTGAGCAAGATGGGGTAGTGTGGTATATATATATACATACGTGTTATGTCCTTACGTTTCGTGGTTTAATCTATTCTGTTTTATAGAATGAAGACGAGAAACGGTCCCGAAAATGATAATGGAGGTACGAGTGAGGACGCCGAGTTCACGGCCAAAGTTGAGGCCATCATTAAAAAGCAAAAGGCAGAATTTCTTGCGGACGTTCGAAAGATCTTCCAAGATCCGGTTGATGAGGAAATTACCGATCTAATTAATGAACGAATGAAGGCCACGATCGAGGGGGCACTTGATGCTAGAAATGTTTATCCTCGAGGCGAAGGGGGTGATGGTAACGGTGGGAATGGAAGGCGGGACTTCCATTACAAAAATTTCAAGGATGCTCAACCCCCGATGTTTAATGGGGTACTAGATCCGTTGAAAAGCAAATGTTGGATTTCCGATATCGAGGGAGCTTTCCGTACCGCGGAATGTCTTCCCGAGAAGAAGGCGAGGTATGGTTCTAGCATGTTGCGAGAAGAGGCGAAGTTGTGGTGGGATGATAAAATCCAATTATATGGTGAAGAGCAATGCATGAGCTTGATGTGGGAGGAGTTTAAGAAGGAATTTTTCAAAGAATACCGAACTTCTTCCGACCTTGATAGAATCCGGGACGAGTTGCACAATTTGCGACAAAGATCAATGGACTTGGTTACTCTCAAGTCTAACTTCTTGGCAAAGACTCGTTTTTGTTCGGAATATGTTGGTGACGATCACAAGTTGATGAAAGATTTCTACCGTACCATGAATGATGAGTTGAAGGGTAAGATTAGTCGGGGAATGGCTAAGTCTTTTGAAGAGTTATTCGAATTGGCTCGGGGCTTTGAGCCGGAAGTTCCAAGGAAAAGTGATTTCTCTTTTTCTAAAAGGAAGTTTGAAGGCTCAAGTCATTCGAACTTTTCCAACAAGAAAAACAAGAAAGGTTCTGAAAGTGTTAATAGTGTGAATAAGGGTGCTTCCGGGGGTTTCGGACCCACGTGTTTTAATTGTAACCAAAGAGGACACATGGCCCGTGATTGCACCAAGGCGTCGAACAAGCTTACTTGTTATAATTGTGGTATAGAAGGGCACAAGAGGCCGGGATGTCCCGATTTGAATAATGATCATGTGAAGAAGTTGGAGAAGGCGGCAGGTACGACGATGGGTCGCAACTATTTGATGATGAATGATGAAGCCAAACAATCTAATGAAGTTATCTCAGGTACTTTCACAGGTAATTCTAGACCGGCGAGGATACTTTTTGATAGTGGTGCTAACTTGTCGTTTGTGTCACCAAAATTTGTGCCTAAACTTAATAAACCATTAGCTAAGTTAAATCGTCCGATAGAAGTCGAAATAGCGGACGGCAAGACGGTGCTAGTGGTTAATGTGTGTAAAAATTGTGATGTTGTGTTTGGTGCCAAAAGCTTTAAAATTGATCTCATCCCGATGACTTTGGGTGATTTTGATATCGTTGTTGGTATGGATTGGCTCGATCGTAATAGAGGCGATATTGAATGCCATGAAAAATCTATTCGTGTGAAGACCCCAAGTGGGTGAGAGTTAATTATTCATGGTGATAAGCGAAGAGGACTTGTGCCGATATACACTTTTGCACGGGCACGTCGTTTCCTTGTTAGTGGTGGCATGGATTTTCTTGCCCATGTTGTTGATACTCGTGATGAGCCACCACTTATTCGTGAAATTCCGGTGGTGAGTGAATCTGAAGATGTTTTTCCGGATGAGTTTCTGGGTGTTCCGGCGGAATGACAAGTTGAATTTCGCATTGAGTTGGTTCCGGGGGCTACCCCCATTGCTAAAAATCCTTATCGTTTAGCGCCGACGGAAATGCAAGAGTTGTTAAATCAAACCCAAGAGTTGCTTGAAAAGGGTTTTATTCGACCGAGTGCTTCGCCATGGGGCGCTCCGGTTTTATTCGTGAAAAAGAAGGATGGTAGTATGCGGATGTGCATCGATTATCGGGAGTTAAATAAAGTGACGATTAAGAATCGTTATCCATTGCCTCGGATTGACGATTTGTTTGACCAACTCCAAGGTGCAACGTATTTCTCTAAAATCGACCTACGGTCCGGCTATCACCAAATGCGGGTCCATGAGGAAGATATTGAGAAAATGGCTTTTCAAACGCGTTATGGGCATTTTGAGTTTGTGGTAATGCCTTTTGGTCTTACGAATGCACCGGCGGCATTCATGGATCTTATGAACCGAGTGTGCCAACCTATGTTGGATAAATCGGTAATAGTGTTCATTGACGACATACTCGTCTATTCGAAGAGTATGAGGGAACATGAACATCATTTGCGTGGTGTGTTGAAGACGTCGCGGAAGGAGAAGTTGTATGCTAAATTCTCCAAATGTGAATTTTGGCTAAGGGAAGTTCAATTCCTTGGCCACATTGTGAACAAAGATGGTATTCAAGTAGATCCGGGGAAGATAGAGATGGTGAAGAGTTGGGGGCGACCGATTACGCCTACGAAAATCCGAAGTTTTCTCGGATTGGCCGGTTATTATCGTCGGTTTATCCAAGACTTTTCCAAGATCGCTTCTTCGTTGACGAAATTGACGAGGAAGAACGCGAGATTCAATTGGGAAAACGAGCAAGAGATTGATTTTCAACTGTTAAAAGAGAAATTGTGTCAAGCTCCGGTGTTAGTGTTGCCGGAAGGTGTGGAAGACATGACAGTTTATTGTGATGCTTCTCTAAATGGGCTTGGGTGTGTTCTAATGCAAAGAGGTAAAGTCATCGCTTATGCCTCTCGACAATTAAAGGAACACGAAAACAGATATCTGACTCATGACCTTGAGTTGGTGGCGGTTGTGCATGCGTTGAAAATTTGGCGTCGTTACTTGTATGGTGTCAAGTGTACGATTTATTCGGATCACAAGAGTTTGAAACATCTCTTTAACCAACGAGATTTGAATTATCGTCAACGTAGGTGGATGGACGTGGTAAAAGATTATGATTGTGAAATACTCTATCATCCGGGTAAGGCGAATGTGGTTGCGGATGCGTTGAGTCAAAAGAGTCATCACCCGGTGTTACGATTGGGATTGTTACGTATGATTATTACTAACGATTTTCTTGAAAAACTTGGTGAGATTCAAATAGAAGCTTACGTTCACAACAAACATAATGAACGGATTGTGGAGTTTATTACTTTAGGCCCGCTGGGTTTGTTGTCCTTTCAAGGGAGAGTGTGGGTGCCTAAGATGGGGGATTATCGACCAGTGCTACTTGATGAAGCACATAAGTCAAAGTATTCCGTTCATCCGGGTGTGACGAAAATGTATCTTGATTTAAGGAAAGAGTATTGGTGGCCGGGCATGAAACGTGATGTCGTTAAATATGTTGAACAATGCGTCACGTGTTTGCAAGTTAAAGCCGAACACTAAAAGCCGTATGGTAAGTTACAACCGTTAGAAATCCCGAAGTGGAAATGGGAGCACATTACCATGGATTTCATCACAAAGTTACCAAAGACGGCGAGAAGCCAATTAGATTCAATTTGGGTGATAGTTGATCGATTGACGAAAAGTGCTTTGTTTCTTCCCATTCGGGAAGTGATATCGTCGAAGACCTTGGCTGAATTGTTCATCAAGGAAGTGATATCGAGGCACGGAGTTCCTATATCTATTATTTCGAATAGAGATACCCGTTTTACATCTCGGTTTTGGGAGAAGTTTCATGAAGATATGGGTACACAATTGAAATTGAGCACGGCGTATCATCCTCAAACGGACGGTCAAACCGAACGTACGAATCAAACATTGGAGGATATGTTACGGGCGTGTATTATTGATTTCGGTGTTAGTTGGGACGAGCACTTGCCTTTGGTGAAATTCTCGTACAATAATAGTTATCATACTAGTGTCGGGATGCCACCTTATGAGATGCTTTATGGGCGGAGGTGTCGAACTCCAATTTGTTGGGGTGAAGTGGGACAAAAGGAAATCGGGAGTACCGATTTGGTGTTAGAGACGAATAGCAAGATTGATATGATTCGGGCTCATTTGAAAAAGGCTCAAGATAGACAAAAGTCGTATGCCGACAAACGTAGGCGAATGATCGAATTCCAAGAAGGTGACATGGTGATGCTTAAGGTTTCGCCATGGAAAGGTATTATTCGGTTTCGAAAACGGGGAAAGTTAGCTCCTCGGTTTATTGGCCCATTTAAAGTTTTAGCTCGTGTTGGTGAAGTAGCGTATCCTTTGGAATTACCCGAAGAGCTTGCGGGGATCCATAATACATTTCATGTTTCCCATCTCCGTAAATGTCTTGCGGATGATTCATCATGGGTCCTATTAGAAGAGATTGAGCTAAACAATAAGTTAGAGTATATTGAGGAGCCGATTGCTATACTCGATGAGAAGGTCAAAAGGTTGAGGAATAAAGAGGTGAGGACTTTTAAGGTCCAATGACGTCGTAGTAAGTGAAATGTCCCGTTTATATTGATTAAAAACGTTCCATATTAATTGATTTCGTTGCGAGATTTTGACCTCTATATGAGACGTTTTTCAAAGACTGCATTCATTTTAAAACAAACCATAACCTTTATTTCATCAATAAAGGTTTAAAAAGCTTTACGTAGATTATCAAATAATGATAATCTAAAATATCCTGTTTACACACGACCATTACATAATGGTTTACAATACAAATATGTTACAACAAAATAAGTTTCTTGAATGCACTTTTTACATAATATCATACAAGCATGGACTCCAAATCTCGTCCTTATTTAAGTATGCGACAGCGGAAGCTCTTAATAATCACCTGAGAATAAACATGCTTAAAACGTCAACAAAAATGTTGGTGAGTTATAGGTTTAACCTATATATATCAAATCATAATAATAGACCACAAGATTTCATATTTCAATACACATCCCATACATAGAGATAAAAATCATTCATATGGTGAACACCTGGTAACCGACATTAACAAGATGCATATATAAGAATATCCCCATCATTCCGGGATACCCTTCGGATATGATATAAATTTCGAAGTACTAAAGCATCCGGTACTTTGGATGTGGTTTGTTAGGCCCAATAGATCTATCTTTAGGATTCGCGTCAATTAGTGTGTCTGTTCCCTAATTCTTAGATTACCAGACTTAATAAAAAGGGGCATATTCGATTTCGATAATTCAACCATAGAATGTAGTTTCACGTACTTGTGTCTATTTTGTAAATCATTTATAAAACCTGCATGTATTTTCATCCCAAAAATATTAGATTTTAAAAGTGGTACTATAACTCACTTTCACGGATTTTTACTTCGTCAGGAAGTAAGACTTGGCCACTGGTTGATTCACGAACCTATAACAATATATACATATATATCAAAGTATGTTCAAAATATATTTACAACACTTTTAATATATTTTGATGTTTTAAGTTTATT
Source organism: Rutidosis leptorrhynchoides (assembly GCF_046630445.1). Classification (NCBI taxonomy): domain Eukaryota; kingdom Viridiplantae; phylum Streptophyta; class Magnoliopsida; order Asterales; family Asteraceae; genus Rutidosis; species Rutidosis leptorrhynchoides. The sequence goes on along the minus strand of NC_092338.1, from coordinate 284,856,744 downwards.
AAGTCAGCTGTCCTCGTTAGTAACCTACAAATAGTTGTCCACAGTTAGATGTACAGAAATAAATCGATAAATATTATCTTGAATCAATCCACGACCCAGTGTATACGTATCTCAGTATTGATCACAACTCAAACTATATATATTTTGGAATCAACCTCAACCCTGTATAGCTAACTCCAACATTCACATATAGAGTGTCTATGGTTGTTCCGAAATATATATAGATGTGTCGACATGATAGGTCGAAACATTGTATACGTGTCTATGGTATCTCAAGATTACATAATATACAATACAAGTTGATTAAGTTATGGTTGGAATAGATTTGTTACCAATTTTCACGTAGCTAAAATGAGAAAAATTATCCAATCTTGTTTTACCAATAACTTCTTCATTTTAAATCCGTTTTGAGTGAATCAAATTGCTATGGTTTCATATTGAACTCTATTTTATGAATCTAAACAGAAAAAGTATAGGTTTATAGTCGGAAAATAAGTTACAAGTCGTTTTTGTAAAGGTAGTCATTTCAGTCGAAAGAACGACGTCTAGATGACCATTTTAGAAAACATACTTCCACTTTGAGTTTAACCATAATTTTTGGATATATTTTCATGTTCATAATAAAAATCATTTTCTCAGAATAACAACTTTTAAATCAAAGTTTATCATAGTTTTTAATTAACTAACCCAAAACAGCCCGCGGTGTTACTACGACGGCGTAAATCCAGTTTTACGGTGTTTTTCGTGTTTCCAGGTTTTAAATAATTAAGTTAGCATATCATATAGATATAGAACATGTGTTTAGTTGATTTTAAAATTCAAGTTAGAAGGATTAACTTTTGTTTGCGAACAAGTTTAGAATTAACTAAACTATGTTCTAGTGATTACAAGTTTAAACCTTCGAATAAGATAGCTTTATATGTATGAATCGAATGATGTTATGAACATCATTACTACCTTAAGTTCTTTGGATAAACCTACTGGAAAAGAGAAAAATGGATCTAGCTTCAACGGATCCTTGGATGGCTCGAAGTTCTTGAAGCAGAATCATGACACGAAAACAAGTTCAAGTAAGATCATCACTTGAAATAAGATTGTTATAGTTATAGAAATTGAACCAAAGTTTGAATATTATTATTACCTTGTATTAGAATGATAACCTACTATAAGAAATAAAGATTTCTTGAGGTTGGATGATCACCTTACAAGATTGGAAGTGAGCTAGCAAACTTGAAAGTATTCTTGATTTTATGTAACTAGAACTTGTAGAATTTATGAAGAACACTTAGAACTTGAAGATAGAACTTGAGAGAGATCAATTAGATGAAGAAAATTGAAGAATGAAAGTGTTTGTAGGTGTTTTTGGTCATTGGTGTATGGATTAGATATAAAGTATATGTAATTTTGTTTTCATGTAAATAAGTCATGAATGATTACTCATATTTTTTGTAATTTTATGAGATATTTCATGCTAGTTGCCAAATGATGGTTCCCACATGTGTTAGGTGACTCACATAGGCTGCTAAGAGCTGATCATTGGAGTGTATATACCAATAGTACATACATCTAAAAGCTGTGTATTGTACGAGTACGAATACGGGTGCATACGAGTAGAATTGTTGATGAAACTGAACGAGGATGTAATTGTAAGCATTTTTGTTAAGTAGAAGTATTTTGATAAGTGTATTGAAGTCTTTCAAAAGTGTATAAATACATATTAAAACACTACATGTATATACATTTTAACTGAGTCGTTAAGTCATCGTTAGTCGTTACATGTAAGTGTTGTTTTGAAACCTTTAGGTTAACGATCTTGTTAAATGTTGTTAACCCAATGTTTATAATATCAAATGAGATTTTAAATTATTATATTATCATGATATTATCATGTATGAATATCTCTTAATATGATATATATACATTAAATGTCTTTACAACGATAATCGTTACATATATGTCTCGTTTAAAAATCATTAAGTTAGTTGTCTTGTTTTTACATATGTAGTTCATTGTTAATATACTTAATGATATGTTTACTTATCATAGTATTATGTTAACTATATATATATATCCATATATATGTCATCATATAGTTTTTACAAGTTTTAACGTTCGTGAATCACCAGTCAACTTGGGTGGTCAATTGTCTATATGAAACATATTTCAATTAATCAAGTCTTAACAAGTTTGATTGCTTAACATGTTGGAAACATTTAATCATGTAAATATCAATCTCAATTAATATATATAAACATGGAAAAGTTCGGGTCACTACAGTACCTACCCGTTAAATAAATTTTGTCCCGAAATTTTAAGTTGTTGAAGGTGTTGACGAATCTTCTGGAAATAGATGCGGGTATTTCTTCTTCATCTGATCTTCACGCTCCCAGGTGAACTCGGGTCCTCTACGAGCATTCCATCGAACCTTAACAATTGGTATCTTGTTTTGCTTAAGTCTTTTAACCTCACGATCCATTATTTCGACGGGTTCTTTGATGAATTGAAGTTTTTCGTTGATTTGGATTTCATCTAACGGAATAGTGAGATCTTCTTTAGCAAAACATTTCTTCAAATTCGAGATGTGGAAAGTGTTATGTACAGCCGCGAGTTGTTGAGGTAACTCAAGTCGGTAAGCTACTGGTCCGACACGATCAATAATCTTGAATGGTCCAATATACCTTCGATTTAATTTCCCTCGTTTACCAAATCGAACAATGCCTTTCCAAGGTGCAACTTTAAGTATGACCATCTCTCCAATTTCAAATTCTATATCTTTTCTTTTAATGTCAGCGTAGCTCTTTTGTCGACTTTGGGCGGTTTTCAACCGTTGTTGAATTTGGATGATCTTCTCGGTAGTTTCTTGTATAATCTCCGGACCCGTAATCTGTCTATCCCCCACTTCACTCCAACAAATCGGAGACCGGCACTTTCTACCCTAAAGAGCTTCAAACGGCGCCATCTCAATGCTTGAATGGTAGCTGTTGTTGTAGGAAAATTCTGCTAACGGTAGATGTCGATCCTAACTGTTTCCGAAATCAATAACACATGCTCGTAGCATGTCTTCAAGCATTTGTATCGTCCTTTCGCTCTGCCCATTAGTTTGTGGATGATAGGCAGTACTCATGTCTAGACGAGTTCCTAATGCTTGCTGTAATGTCTGCCAGAATCTTGAAATAAATCTGCCATCCCTATCAGAGATAATAGAGATTGGTATTCCATGTCTGGTGACGACTTCCTTCAAATACAGTCGTGCTAACTTCTCCATCTTGTCATCTTCTCTTATTGGCAGGAAGTGTGCTGATTTGGTGAGACGATCAACTGTTACCCAAATAGTATCAAAACCACTTGCAGTCCTTGGCAATTTAGTGATGAAATCCATGGTAATGTTTTCCCATTTCCATTTCGGGATTTCGGGTTGTTGAAGTAGACCTGATGGTTTCTGATGCTCAGCTTTGACCTTAGAACACGTCAAACATTCTCCTACGTATTTAGCAACATCGGCTTTCATACCCGGCCACCAAAAATGTTTCTTGAGATCCTTGTACATCTTCCCCGTTCCAGGATGTATTGAGTATCTGGTTTTATGAGCTTCTCTAAGTACCATTTCTCTCATATCTCCAAATTTTGGTACCCAAATCCTTTCAGCCCTATACCGGGTTCCGTCTTCCCGAATATTAAGATGCTTCTCTGATCCTTTGGGTATTTCATCCTTTAAATTTCCCTCTTTTAAAACTCCTTGTTACACCTCCTTTATTTGAGTAGTAATGTTATTATGAATCATTATATTCATAGATTTTACTCGAATGGGTTCTCTGTCCTTCCTGCTCAAGGCATCGGCTACCACATTTGCCTTCCCCGGGTGGTAACGAATCTCAAAGTCGTAATCATTCAATAATTCAATCCACCTACGCTGCCTCATATTCAGTTGTTTCTGATTAAATATGTGTTGAATACTTTTGTGGTCGGTATATATAATACTTTTGACCCCATATAAGTAGTGCCTCCAAGTCTTTAATGCAAAAACAACCGCGCCTAATTCTAAATCATGCGTCGTATAATTTTGTTCGTGAATCTTCAATTGTCTAGACGCATAAGCAATCACCTTCGTTCATTGCAATAATACACAACCGAGACCTTGCTTTGATGCGTCACAATAAATCACAAAATCATCATTCCCTTCAGGCAATGACAATATAGGTGTCGTAGTTAGCTTTTTCTTCAATAACTGAAATGCTTTCTCTTGTTCATCATTCCATTCAAATTTCTTTCCTTTATGCGTTAATGCAGTCAAGGGTTTTGCTATTCTGGAAAAGTCTTGGATGAACCTTCTGTAGTAACCAGCTAGTCCTAAAAACTGGCGTATGTGTTTCGGAGTTTTCGGGGTTTCCCACTTTTCAACAGTTTCTATCTTTGCCGGATCCACCTTAATACCTTCTTTGTTCACTATGTGACCGAGGAATTAAACTTCTTCCAACCAAAATGCACACTTTGAAAACTTAGCGTACAATTCTTCCTTCCTCAATACTTCTAACACCTTTCTCAAATGTTCACCGTGTTCTTGGTCATTCTTTGAGTAAATAAGTATGTCATCAATGAAAACAATGACAAACTTGTCAAGGTATGGTCCACACACTCGGTTGATAAGGTCCATGAACACAGCTGGTGCATTAGTTAAACCAAACGGCATGACCATAAACTCGTAATGACCATAATGTGTTCTGAAAGCAGTCTTTGGAATATCATCTTCTTTCACCCGCATTTGATGATACCCGAAACGTAAGTCAATCTTTGAATAAACAGACGAGCCTTGTAGTTGATCAAATAAGTCGTCGATTCTCGGTAGTGGGTAGCGGTTCTTGATGGTAAGTTTGTTCAACTCTCGATAGTCGATACACAACCTGAATGTACCATCTTTCTTCTTGACAAACAAAACAGAAGCTCCCCACGGTGATGTGCTTGGTCGAATGAAACCACGCTCTAAAAGTTCTTGTAATTGGCTTTACAGTTCTTTCATCTCGCTGGGTGCGAGTCTGTAAGGAGCACGAGCTATTGGTGCAGCTCCTGGTACAAGATCTATTTGAAATTCAACGGATCGATGTGGGGGTAATCCCGGTAATTCTTTCGGAAATACATCGGGAAATTCTTTTGCAATGGGAACATCATTGATGCTCTTTTCTTCAGTTTGTACTTTCTCGACGTGTGCTAGAACAGCATAGCAACCTTTTCTTATTAGTTTTTGTGCCTTCAAATTACTAATAAGATGTAGCTTCGTGTTGCCCTTTTCTCCGTACACCATTAAGGGTTTTCCTTTTTCGCGTATAATGCGAATTGCATTTTTGTAACAAACGATCTCTGCTTTCACTTCTTTCAACCAGTCCATACCGATTATCACATCAAAACTCCCTAACTCTACTGGTATCAAATCAATCTTAAATGTTTCGCTAACCAGTTTAATTTCTCGATTCCGACATATATTATCTGCTGAAATTAATTTACCATTTGCTAATTCGAGTAAAAATTTACTATCCAAAGGCGTCAATGGACAACTTAATTTAGCACAAAAATCTCTACTCATATAGCTTCTATCCGCACCCGAATCAAATAAAACGTAAGCAGATTTATTGTCAATAAGAAACGTACCCGTAACAAGCTCCGGGTCTTCCTGTGCCTCTGCCGCATTAATATTGAAAACTCTTCCGCGGCCTTGTCCATTCGTGTTCTCCTGGTTCAGGCAATTTCTAATAATGTGGCCCGGTTTTCCACATTTATAACAAACTACATTGGCATAACTTGCTCCGACACTACTTGCTCCGCCATTACTCGTTCCGACACCATTTGTTCCTTTCGTTTTATTAACCCCTAGTCCGTAGACCTCACACTTCGCCGCTCTATGACCATTTCTTTTACACTTGTTACAAAATTTGGTGCAAAACCCCGAGTGATACTTTTTACACCTTTGGCATAGCTGCTTCTGATTGTTGTTGTTGTTGCGGTTATTATTGTTGTTGGGATGATTGTTGTAGTTGCTGTTGTTGTTGTTATTATTGTTGTTGTTGTTGTTGTTGTTATTGGGCCGTTTGTTTTAGTTGCGATTGATGTTGCGATTGTTGGGATAATTGTTGCGATTATTGTTGTAATTGCTGCTGTTGTTGTATTGGTGATTCTTATCACCGTTTTCCTCCCACTTTCTTTTGACTTGCTTCACATTGGCCTCTTCAGCAGTCTGTTCTTTAATTCTTTCTTCAATCTGGTTCACTAGTTTGTGAGCCATTCTACATGCCTGTTGTATGGAGGCGGGCTCGTGTGAACTTATATCTTCTTGGATTCTTTCCGGTAATCCTTTCACAAACGCGTCGATCTTCTCTTCCTCATCTTCGAATGCTCCCGGACACAATAGGCACAATTCTGTGAATCGTCTTTCGTACGTGGTAATATCAAATCCTTGGGTTCGTAACCCTTTAAGTTCTGTCTTGAGCTTATTGACCTCGGTTCTGGGACGGTACTTCTCGTTCATCAAGTGCTTGAATGCTGACCACGGTAGTGCGTACGCATCGTCTTGTCCCACTTGGTCTAGATAGGTATTCCACCATGTTAACGCAGAACCTGTGAAGGTATGCGTAGCGTACTTTACTTTGTCCTCTTCAGTACACTTACTTATGGCAAACACCGATTCGACCTTCTCGGTCCACCATTTCAATCCGATCGGTCCTTCGGTTCCATCAAATTCCAAAGGTTTGCAGGCAGTGAATTCTTTGTAGGTGCATCCTACACGATTTCCTGTACTGCTAGATCCAAGGTTATTGTTGGTATGTAGCGCAGCCTGTACTGCGGCTATGCTTGAAGCTAGAAAAGTACGGAATTCCTCTTCATTCATATTCACGGTGTGTCGAGTAGTCGGTGCCATTTCCATCAAAATAGTCAAATGGAACAAGTTAATCATACAGAATATTAAGAGTAGTTAATAGTATTTCGTAGCATAATATGAACTCATTTATAAAAGCTTTTTCTTCATATTAGCGTTTTATAAGTTTAAATTAGGGTAGTACCTACCCGTTAAGTTCATACTTAGTAGCTAATATACAATTCAACTACTACAATTCTATATGAAAAACTGATTATAATAATATTTCGCGTTCAAACTTTTACACAATATTTTACAAACTTACAATACCGCTTATTTTACATATAGCATGAAATATAGCACACAATAAATTTGATACAAGATGGTTGTGAAGATAATTCTAGCTAGTACACAAGTCGTTCAGCAAAGGCAATAAAGACACGTAATTCATACGTCCAGAAACAAGTCATGCATTCTAGTTTTACTAGGATTACTTCCCATCCTTGGTCTTGTAGAACATAACCATTATGGCCGTTGATAAGACAGCGTGTTGTAACGTTGTCAAAGGGACGAGGGTTACGTAATGTCCAACAATCCCGTAACAATCTAAAAACCTCATTTCTTACCCCAATTACCGACTCCGTCACTTGTGGGAACGTTTTGTTTAATAGTTGTAGCCCGATGTTCTTGTTCTCACTTTGGTGAGAAGCGAACATTACTAATCCGTAAGCATAACATGCTTCTTTATGTTGCATGTTAGCCGCTTTTTCTAAATCACGAATTCCAATAATCGGATATATTGTGTCAAAATAATTTCTTAACCCATTGCGTAAAATAGCATTTGGGTTCCCCGCAATATATGCGTCAAAGTAAACACATCGTAACTTATGGATTTCCCAATGTGATATCCCCCATCTTTCGAACGAAAGCCTTTTATAAACCAAGGCATTCTTGGAACGTTCTTCGAATGTCTTACAAACTGATCTCGCCTTAAATAGTTGTGCCGAAGAATTCTGACCGACTCTAGACAAGATTTCATCAATCATGTCTCCGGGTAGGTCTCTTAAAATATTGGGTTGTCTATCCATTTTGTGTTTTTATACTGTAAAATAGACAAGAGATAGATTCATAAAAAAATACTTATTAATACAAGCAATTTTTACATATATCATAAAGCATAAGCACACTATATTACATATATTACACCACACGAATACAACTATCTTATTCCTACTCGCTCGTTTCTTCTTCTTCTTCGGTTTTGGTTCGTTTTGCCAAGTTTCTAGGGATATATGATGTTCCCCTAATACGAGCCATCGTTTTCCACATTGGTTTAGAAAAACCTGGTGGTTTAGAGGTTCCCGGGTCATTGTTACAACTTAAGGACTTCGGGGGTTGACGATACATATAAAGTTCATCGGGGTTGGAATTAGATTTCTCTATTTTTATGCCCTTTCCCTTATTATTTTCTTTTGCCTTTTTAAATTCAGTTGGGGTAATTTCTATAACATCATCGGAATTCTCGTCGGAATCCGATTCATCGGAGAATTGGTAATCCTCCCAATATTTTGCTTCCTTGGCGAAAACACCATTGACCATAATTAACCTTGGTCGGTTGGTTGAGGATTTTCTTTTACTTAACAGTTTTATTATTTCCCCCACCGGTTCTATTTCTTCATCCGGTTCCGATTCTTCTTCCGGTTCTGATTCTTCTTCCGGTTCCGACTCTTCTTCCGGTTCCTCTTCGGGAACTTGTGAATCAGTCCACGAATCATTCCAATTTACATTTGACTCTTCATTATTATTAGGTGAGTCAATGGGACTTGTTCTAGAGGTAGACATCTATCACATAATATCAAACGCGTTAAGAGATTAATATATCACATAATATTCACATGTTAAAAATATATAGTTTCCAACAAAATTTGTTAAGCAATCATTTTTCAAGTAAACACGGTCGAAGTCCAGACTCACTAATGCATCCTAACAAACTCGATAAGACACACTAATACAAAATTCCTGTTCTCTAAGACCAACGCTCGGATACCAACTGAAATGTCCCGTTCTTATTGATTAAAATCGTTCCATATTAATTGATTTCGTTGCGAGGTTTTGACCTCTATATGAGACGTTTTTCAAAGACTGCATTCATTTAAAACAAACCATAACCTTTATTTCATCAATAAAGGTTTAAAAAGCTTTACGTAGATTATCAAATAATGATAATCTAAAATATCCTGTTTACACACGACCATTACATAATGGTTTACAATACAAATATGTTACAACAAAATAAGTTTTTGAATGCAGTTTTTACACAATATCATACAAGCATGGACTCCAAATGTCGTCCTTATTTAAGTATGCAATAGCGGAAGCTCTTAATAATCACCTGAGAATAAACATGCTTAAAACGTCAACAAAAATGTTGGTGAGTTATAGGTTTAACCTATATATATCAATTCATAATAATAGACCACAAGATTTCATATTTCAATACACATCCCATACATAGAGATAAAAATCATTCATATGGTGAACACCTGGTAACCGACATTAACAAGATGCATATACAAGAATATCCCCATCATTCCGGGACACCCTTCGGATATGATATAAATTTCGAAGTACTAAAGCATCCGGTACTTTGGATGGGGTTTGTTAGGCCCAATAGATCTATCTTTAGGATTCGCGTCAATTAGGGTGTCTGTTCCCTAATTCTTAGATTACCAGACTTAATAAAAAGGGGCATATTCGATTTCGATAATTCAACCATAGAATGTAGTTTCACGTACTTGTATCTATTTTGTAAATCATTTATAAAACCTGCATGTATTCTCATCCCAAAAATATTAGATTTTAAAAGTGGGACTATAACTCACTTTCACGGATTTTTACTTCGTCGGGAAGTAAGACTTGGCCACTGGTTGATTCACGAACCTATAACAATATATACATATATATCAAAGTATGTTCAAAATATATTTACAACACTTTTAATATATTTTGATGTTTTAAGTTTATTAAGTCAGCTGTCCTCGTTAGTAACCTACAACTAGTTGTCCACAGTTAGATGTACAGAAATAAATCGATAAATATTATCTTGAATCAATCCACGACCCAGTGTATACGTATCTCAGTATTGATTACAACTCAAACTATATATATTTTGGAATCAACCTCAACCCTGTATAGCTAACTCCAACATTCACATATAGAGTGTCTATGGTTGTTCCGAAATATATATAGATGTGTCGACATGATAGGTCGAAATATTGTATACGTGTCTATGGTATCTCAAGATTACATAATATACAATACAAGTTGATTAAGTTATGGTTGGAATAGATTTGTTACCAATTTTCACGTAGCTAAAATGAGAAAAATTATCCAATCTTGTTTTACCCATAACTTCTTCATTTTAAATCCGTTTTGAGTGAATCAAATTGCCATGGTTTCATATTGAACTCTATTTTATGAATCTAAACAGAAAAAGTATAGGTTTATTGTCAGAAAAATAAGTTACAAGTCGTTTTTGTAAAGGTAGTCATTTCAGTTGAAAGAACGACGTCTAGATGACCATTTTAGAAAACATACTTCCACTTTGAGTTTAACCATAATTTTTGGATATAGTTTCATGTTCATAATAAAAATAATTTTCTCAGAATAACAACTTTTAAATCAAAGTTTATCATAGTTTTTAATTAACTAACCCAAAAAAGCCCGCGGTGTTACTACGACGGCGTAAATCCGGTTTTACGGTGGTTTTCGTGTTTCCAGGTTTTAAATCATTAAGTTAGCATATCATATAGATATTGAACATGTGTTTAGTTGATTTTAAAAGTCAAGTTAGAAGGATTAACTTTTGTTTGCGAACAAGTTTAGAATTAACTAAACTATGTTCTAGTGATTACAAGTTTAAACCTTCGAATAAGATAGCTTTATATGTATGAATCGAATGATGTTATGAACATCATTACTACCTTAAGTTAATTGGATAAACCTACTGGAAAAGAGAAAAATGGATCTAGCTTCAACGGATCCTTGGATGGCTCGAAGTTCTTGAAGCAGAATCATGACACGAAAACAAGTTCAAGTAAGATCATCACTTGAAATAAGATTGTTATAGTTATAGAAATTGAACCAAAGTTTGAATATGATTATTACCTTGTATTAGAATGATAACCTACTGTAAGAAACAAAGATTTCTTGAGGTTGGATGATCACCTTACAAGATTGGAAGTGAGCTAGCAAACTTGAAAGTATTCTTGATTTTATGTAACTAGAACTTGTAGAATTTATGAAGAACACTTAGAACTTGAAGATAGAACTTGAGAGAGATCAATTATATGAAGAAAATTGAAGAATGAAAGTGTTTGTAGGTGAAATGTCCCGTTCTTATTGATTAAAAACGTTCCATATTAATTGATTTCGTTGCGAGGTTTTGACCTCTATATGAGACGTTTTTCAAAGACTGCATTCATTTTAAAACAAACCATAACCTTTATTTCATCAATAAACGTTTAAAAAGCTTTACGTAGATTATCAAATAATGATAATCTAAAATATACTGTTTACACACGACCATTACATAATGGTTTACAATACAAATATCTTACAACAAAATAAGTTTCTTGAATGCAGTTTTTACACCATATCATACAAGCATGGACTCTAAATCTCGTCCTTATTTAAGTATACGATAGCAGAAGCTCTTAATAATCACCTGAGAATAAACATGCTTAAAACGTCAACAAAAATTTTGGTGAGTTATAGGTTTAACCTATATATATCAAATCGTAACAATAGACCACAAGATTTCATATTTCAATACACATCCCATACATAGAGATAAAAATTCTTCATATGGTGAACACCTGGTAACCGACATTAACAAGATGCATATATAAGAATATCTCCATCATTCCGGGACACCCTTCGGATATGATATAAATTTCGAAGTACTAAAGCATCCGGTACTTTGGATGGGGTTTGTTAGGCCCAATAGATCTATCTTTAGGATTCGCGTCAATTAGGGTGTCTGTTTCCTAATTCTTAGATTACAAGACTTAATAAAAAAGGGGCATATTCGATTTCGATAATTCAACCATAGAATGTAGTTTCACGTACTTGTGTCTATTTTGTAAATCATTTATAAAACCTGCATGTATTCTCATCCCAAAATCGAGAAGTAAGACTTGGCCACTGTTGATTCACGAACCTATAACAATATATACATATATATTAAAGTATGTTCAAAATATATTTACAACACTTTTAATATATTTTGATGTTTTAAGTTTATTAAGTCAGCTGTCCTCGTTAGTAACCTACAACTAGTTGTCCACAGTTAGATGTACAGAAAGAAATTGATAAATATTATCTTGAATCAATCCACGACCCAGTGTATACGTATCTCAGTATTGATCACAACTCAAACTATATATATTTTGGAATCAACCTCAACCCTGTATAGCTAACTCCAACATTCACATATAGAGTGTCTATGGTTGTTCCGAAATATATATAGATGTGTCGACATGATATGTCGAAACATTGTATACGTGTCTATGGTATCTCAAGATTACATAATATACAATACAAGTTGATTAAGTTATGGTTGGAATAGATTTGTTACCAATTTTCACGTAGCTAAAATGAGAAAAATTATCCAATCTTGTTTTACCCATAACTTCTTCATTTTAAATCCGTTCTGAGTGAATCAAATTGCTATGGTTTCATATTGAACTCTATTTTATGAATCTAAACATAAAAAGTATAGGTTTATAGTCAAAAAAATAAGTTACAAGTCGTTTTTGTAAAGGTAGTCATTTCAGTCGAAAGAACGACGTCTAGATGACCATTTTAGAAAACATACTTCCACTTTGAGTTTAACCATAATTTTTGGATATAGTTTCATGTTCATAATAAAAATCATTTTCTCAGAATAACAACTTTTAAATCAAAGTTTATCATAGTTTTTAATTAACTAACCCAAAACAGCCCGCGGTGTTACTACGACGGCGTAAATCCGGTTTTACGGTGTTTTTCGTGTTTCCAGGTTTTAAATCATTAAGTTAGCATATCATATAGATATAGAACATGTGTTTAGTTAATTTTAAAAGTCAAGTTAGAAGGATTAACTTTTGTTTGTGAACAAGTTTAGAATTAACTAAACTATGTTCTAGTAATTACGAGTTTAAACCTTCGAATAACATAGTTTTATATATATGAATCGAATGATGTTATGAACATCATTACTACCTCAAGTTTAGTAGGTAAACCTACTAGAAGTGACAAGAAATTATCTAGCTTCAAAGGATCTTGGATGGCTTGAAAGTTCTTGAAGTAGGATCATGACACAAAAACAAGTTCAAGTAAGATTTTTACTCGAATTAAGATAGTTTATAGTTATAGAAATTGAATCAAAGTTTGAATATGAATATTACCTTGAATAAGAAAGATAACCTACTATATATATAACAAAGGTTTCTTGATCTTAGATGATTACTTGGAATGGATTAGAAAGCTTGGAAGTAAATTAGTAAACTTGAAGGGATTTTTGAAGTGTTCTTGAAGTGTTCTTCCTATGATGATTATAGCTTGATTATTGAAGTGATTTTTGATGAAGATGATGATTAACTACTGGAAAAATACGTTCATAATAGTGTGTGTGTGTGTTGGGAGAGAATTAGAAAGAGAATTGGAAGTGAAATGGAGTGAATGATGAGTGGTAATTGGTGAGTGGTGAGTGGGGTTAAAAGGAGTTCTAGTTAGTTGACTAGCTCATGGTAGAAGTTAAAATTGATTAGTCATACATGACATAATCAAGAGTGGAATCCCATGCTAGTTCCTATTGGTATATACCCACAGTAAGTACGTTTTGAAGCTGTGTATAATAAAAGGTAAGAATACGACTAGAATTCTTGATGAAAGAAAAGAATGGGAAAGTAACTGTAACCATTTTTGTTGAGTATGAGTGTTTTGATATATGTCATGAAGTCTTCCAAAAGTATTTTAATACATCTAAATACACTACATGTATATACATTTTAACTGAGTCGTTAAGTCATCGTTAGTCGTTACATGTAAGTGTTGTTTTGAAACCTTTAAGTTAACGATCTCAATTAATGTTGTTAACCCATTGTTTATTATATCTAATGAGATGTTAAATTATTATATTATCATGATATTATGATATATTAATATATCTTAATATGATATATATACATTTAAATGTCATTGCAACGATAATCGTTACATATATGTCTCGTTTCGAAATCCTTAAGTTAGTAGTCTTGTTTATATGTATATAACTCATTGTTAATATACTTATGGAGATACTTACTTATCATAATCTCATGTTAACCATATGTATATCCATATATATATCATCATGTCATTTTTACAAGTTTTAACGTTCGTGAATCGCCGGTCAACTTGGGTGGTCAATTGTCTATATGAAACATATTTCAATTAATCAAGTCTTAACAAGTTTGATTGCTTAACATGTTGGAAACATTTAATCATGTAAATATCAATCTCAATTAATATATATAAACATGGAAAAGTTCGGGTCACTACAGTACCTACTCGTTAAATAAATTTCGTCCCGAAATTATAAGCTGTTGAAGGTGTTGACGAATCTTCTGGAAATAGATGCGGGTATTTCTTCTTCATCTGATCTTCACGCTCCCAGGTGAACTCGGGTCCTCTACGAGCATTCCATCGAACCTTAACAATTGGTATCTTGTTTTGCTTAAGTCTTTTAACCTCACGATCCATTATTTCGACGTGTTCTTCGATGAATTGGAGTTTTTCGTTGATTTGGATTTCATCTAACAGAATAGTGAGATCTTCTTTAGCAAAACATTTCTTCAAATTCGAGACGTGGAAAGTGTTATGTACAGCCGCGAGTTGTTGAGGTAACACAAGTCGGTAAGCTACTGGTCCGACACGATCAATAATCTTGAATGGTCTAATATACCTTGGATTTAATTTCCCTCGTTTACCAAATCGAACAACGCCTTTCCAAGGTGCAACTTTAAGCATGACCATCTCTCCAATTTCAAATTCTATATCTTTTCTTTTAATGTCAGCGTAGCTCTTTTGTCGACTTTGGGCGGTTTTCAACCGTTGTTGAATTTGGATGATCTTCTCGGTAGTTTCTTGTATAATCTCCGGACCCGTAATTTGTCTATCCCCCACTTCACTCCAACAAATCGGAGACCTGCATTTTCTACCATAAAGTGCTTCAAACGGCGCCATCTCAATGCTTGAATGGTAGCTGTTGTTGTAGGAAAATTCTACTAACGGTAGATGTTGATCCCAACTGTTTCCAAAATCAATAACACATGCTCGTAGCATGTCTTCAAGCATTTGTATCGTCCTTTCGCTCTGCCCATCAGTTTGTGGATGATAGGCAGTACTCATGTCTAGACGAGTTCCTAATGCTTGCTGTAATGTCTGCCAGAATCTTGAAATAAATCTGCCATCCCTATCAGAGATAATAGAGATTGGTATTCCATGTCTGGAGATGACTTCCTTCAAATACAGTCGTGCTAACTTCTCCATCTTGTCATCTTCTCTTATTGGCAGGAAGTGTGCTGATTTGGTGAGACGATCAACTATTACCCAAATAGTATCAAAACCACTTACAGTCCTTGGCAATTTAGTGATGAAATCCATGGTAATGTTTTCCCATTTCCATTCTGGGATTTCGGGTTGTTGAAGTAGACCTAATGGTTTCTGATGCTCAGCTTTGACCTTAGAACACGTTAAACATTCTCCTACGTATTTAGCAACATCGGCTTTCATACCCGGCCACCAAAAATGTTTCTTGAGATCCTTGTACATCTTCCCCGTTCCAGGATGTATTGCGTATCTAGTTTTATGAGCTTCTCTAAGTACCATTTCTCTCATATCTCCAAATTTTGGTACCCAAATCCTTTCAGCCCTATACCGGGTTCCGTCTTCCCGAATATTAAGATGCTGCTCCGATCCTTTGGGTATTTCATCCTTTAAATTTCCTTCTTTTAAAACTCCTTGTTGCGCCTCCTTTATTTAAGTAGTAAGGTTATTATGAATCATTATATTCATAGATTTTACTCGAATGGGTTCTCTGTCCTTCCTGCTCAAGGCATCGGCTACCACATTTGCCTTCCCCGGGTGGTAACGAATCTCAAAGTTGTAATCATTCAACAATTCAATCCACCTACGCTGCCTCATATTCAGTTGTTTCTGATTAAATATGTGTTGAAGACTTTTGTGGTCGGTATATATAATACTTTTGACCCCATATAAGTAGTGCCTCCAAGTCTTTAATGCAAAAACAACCGCGCCTAATTCCAAATCATGCGTCGTATAATTTTGCTCGTGAATCTTCAATTGTCTAGACGCATAAGCAATCACCTTCGCTCGTTGCATTAATACACAACCGAGACCTTGCTTTGATGCGTCACAATAAATCATAAAATCATCATTCCCTTCAGGCAATGACAATATAGGTGTCGTATTTAATTTTTTCTTCAATAACTGAAACGCTTTCTCTTGTTCATCCTTCCATTTAAATTTCTTCCCTTTATGCGTTAATGCAGTCAAGGGTTTTGCTATTCTGGAAAAGTCTTGGATGAACCTTCTGTAGTAACCAGCTAGTCCTAAAAACTGGCGTATGTGTTTCGGAGTTTTTGGGGTTTCCCACTTTTTAACAGTTTCTATCTTTGCCGGATCCACCTTAATACCTTTTTTGTTCACTATGTGACCGAGGAATTGAACTTGTTCCAACCAAAATGCACACTTTGAAAATTTAGCGTACAATTCTTCCTTCCTCAATACTTCTAACACCTTTCTCAAATGTTCACCGTGTTCTTGGTCATTCTTTGAGTAAATAAGTATGTCATCAATGAAAACAATGACAAACTTGTCAAGGTATGGTCCACACACTCGGTTCATAAGGTCCATGAACACAGCTGGTGCATTAGTTAAACCAAATGGCATGACCATAAACTCGTAATGACCGTAACGTGTTCTGAAAGCAGTCTTTGGAATATCATCTTCTTTCACCCGCATTTGATGATACCCGGAACGTAAGTCAATCTTTGAATAAACAGACGAGCCTTGTAGTTGATCAAATAAGTCGTCGATTCTCGGTAGTGGGTAGCGGTTCTTGATGGTAAGTTTGTTCAACTCTCGGTAGTCGATACACAACCTGAATGTACCATCTTTCTTCTTGACAAACAAAACAGGAGCTCCCCACGGTGATGTGCTTGGTCGAATGAAACCATGCTCTAAAAGTTCTTGTAATTGGCTTTGCAGTTCTTTCATCTCACTGGGTGCGAGTCTGTAAGGAGCACGAGCTATTGGTGCAGCTCCTGGTACAAGATCTATTTGAAATTCAACGGATCGATGTGGGGGTAATCCCGGTAATTCTTTCGGAAATACATCGGGAAATTCTTTTGCGGAGGGAACATCATTGATGCTCTTTTCTTCAGTTTGTACTTTCTCGACGTGTGCTAGAACAGCATAGTAACCTTTTCTTATTAGTTTTTGTGCCTTCAAATTACTAATAAGATGTAGCTTCGTGTTGCCCTTTTCTCCGTACACCATTAAGGGTTTTCCTTTTTCTCGTATAATGCGAATTGCATTTTTGTAACAAACGATCTCTGCTTTCACTTCTTTCAACCAGTCCATACCGATTATCACATCAAAACTCCCTAACTCTACTGGTATCAAGTCAATCTTAAATGTTTCGCTAACCAGTTTAATTTCTCGATTCCGACATATATTATCTGCTGAAATTAATTAACCATTTGCTAATTCGAGTAAAAATTTACTATCCAAAGGCGTCAATGGACAACTTAATTTAGCACAAAAATCTCTACTCATATAGCTTCTATCCGCACCCGAATCAAATAAAACGTAAGCAGATTTATTGTCAATAAGAAACGTACCCGTAACAAGCTCCGGGTCTTCCTATGCCTCTGCCGCATTAATATTGAAAACTCTTCCGCGGCCTTGTCCATTCATGTTCTCCTGGTTCGGGCAATTTCTAATAATGTGGCCCGGTTTTCCACATTTATAACAAACTACATTGGCATAACTTGCTCCGACACTACTTGCTCCGCCATTACTTGTTCCGACACCATTTGTTCCTTTCGTTCTATTAACCCCTGGTCCGTAGACCTCACACTTCGCCGCGCTATGACCATTTCTTTTACACTTGTTGCAAAATTTGGTGCAGAACCCCGAGTGATACTTTTCACACCTTTGGCATAGCTGCTTCTGATTGTTGTTGTTGTTGCAGTTATTATTGTTGTTGGGATGATTGTTGTAGTAGTAGTTGTTGTTGTTGTTGTTGTTGTTGTTGTTGTTGTTGTTGTTGTTGTTGTTGTTGTTGGGCTGTTTGTTGTAGTTGCGATTGATGTTGTGATTGTTGGGATAATTGTTGCGATTATTAATGTAATTGCTGTTGTTATTGTATTGGTGATTCTTATCACCATTTTCCTCCCACTTTCTTTTGACTTGCTTCACATTGGCCTCTTCAGCAGTCTGTTCTTTAATTCTTTCTTCAATCTGGTTTACTAGTTTGTGAGCCATTCTACATGCCTGTTGTATGGAGGCGGGCTCGTGTGAACTTATATCTTCTTGGATTCTTTCCGGTAATCCTTTCACAAACGCGTCGATCTTCTCTTCCTCATCTTCGAATGCTCCCGGACACAATAGGCATAATTCTGTGAATCGTCTTTCGTACGTGGTAATATCAAATCCTTGGGTTCGTAACCCTCTAAGTTCTGTCTTGAGCTTATTGACCTCGGTTCTGGGACGGTACTTCTCGTTCATCAAGTGCTTGAATGCTGACCACGGTAGTGCGTACGCATCATCTTGTCCCAGTTGCTCTAGATAGGTATTCCACCATGTTAACGCAGAACCTGTGAAGGTATGCGTAGCGTACTTTACTTTGTCCTCTTCAGTACACTTACTTATGGCAAACACCGATTCGACCTTCTCGGTCCACCATTTCAATCCGATCGGTCCTTCGGTTCCATCAAATTCCAAAGGTTTGCAGGCAGTGAATTCTTTGTAGGTGCATCCTACACGATTTCCTGTACTGCTAGATCCAAGGTTATTGTTGGTATGTAGCGCAGCCTGTACTGCGGCTATGTTTGAAGCTAGAAAAGTACGGAATTCCTCTTCATTCATATTCACGGTGTGTCGAGTAGTCGGTGCCATTTCCTTCAAAATAGTCAAATGGAACAAGTTAATCATACAAAATATTAAGAGTAGTTAATAGTATTTTGTAGCATAATATGAACTCATTTATAAAAGCTTTTTCTTCATATTAGTGTTTTATAAGTTTAAATTCGGGTAGTACCTACCCGTTAAGTTCATACTTAGTAGCTAATATACAATTCAACTACTACAATTCTATATGAAAAACTGATTATAATAATATTTCGCGTTCAAACTTTTACACAATATTTTACAAACTTACAATACCGCTTATTTTACATATAGCATGAAATATAGCACACAATAAATTTGATACAAGATGGTTGTGAAGATAATTCTAGCTAGTACACAAGTCGTTCAGCAAAGGCAATAAAGACACGTAATTCATACGTCCAGAAACAAGTCATGCATTCTGGTTTTACTAGGATTACTTCCCATCCTTGGTCTTGTGGAACATAACCGTTATGGCCGTTGATAAGACAGCGTGTTGTAACGTCGTCAAAGGGACGAGGGTTACGTAATGTCCAACAGTCCCGTAACAATCTAAAAACCTCATTTCTTACCCCAATTACCGACTCCGTCACTTGTGGGAACGTTTTGTTTAATAGTTGTAGCCCGATGTTCTTGTTCTCACTTTGGTGAGAAGCGAACATTACTAATCCGTAAGCATAACATGCTTCTTTATGTTGCATGTTAGCCGCTTTTTCTAAATCACGAAGTCCAATATTCGGATATATTGAGTCAAAATAATTTCTTAACCCATTGCGTAAAATAGCATTTGGGTTCCCCGCAATATATGCGTCAAAGTAAACACATCGTAACTTATGGATTTCCCAATGTGATATCCCCCATCTTTCGAACGAAAGCCTTTTATAAATCAAGGCATTCTTGGAACGTTCTTTGAATGTCTTACAAACTGATCTCGCCTTAAATAGTTGTGCCGAAGAATTCTGACCGACTCTAGACAAGATTTCATCAATCATGTCTCCGGGTAGGTCTCTTAAAATATTGGGTTGTCTATCCATTTTGTGTTTTTATACTGTAAAATAGAACAAGAGTTAGATTCATAAAAAAAAATACTTATTAATACAAGCAATTTTTACATATATCATAAAACATAAGCACACTATATTACTTATATTACACCACACGAATACAACTATCTTATTCCGACTCTCTTGTTTCTTCTTCTTCGGTTTTGGTTCGTTTTGCCAAGTTTCTAGGGATATATGATGTTCCCCTAATACGAGCCGTCGTTATCCACATTGGTTTAGAAAAACCTGGTGGTTTAGAGGTTCCCGGGTCATTATTACAACTTAAGGACTTCGGGGGTTGACGATACATATAAAGTTCATCGGGGTTGGAATTAGATTTTTCTATTTTTATGCCCTTTCCCTTATTATTTTCTTTTGCCTTTTTAAATTCAGTTGGGGTAATTTCTATAACATCATCGGAATTCCCGTCGAAATCCGATTCATCGGAGAATTGGTAATCCTCCCAATATTTTGCTTCCTTGGTCGGTTAATTGAGGATTTTCTTTTACTTAACCATTTTATTATTTCCCCCACCGGTTCTATTTCTTCATCCGGTTCCGATTCTTCTTCCGGTTCCGATTCTTCTTCCGGTTCCGACTCTTCTTCCGGTTCCTCTTCGGGAACTTGTGAATCAGTACACGAATCATTCCAATTTACATTTGACTCTTCATTATTATTAGGTGAGTCAATGGGACTTGTTCTAGAGGTAGACATCTATCACATAATATCAAACGCGTTAAGAGATTAATATATCACATAATATTCACATGTTAAAAATATATAGTTTCCAACAAAATTTGTTAAGCAATCATTTTTCAAGTAAACACGGTCGAAGTCCAGACTCACTAATGCATCCTAACAAACTCGATAAGACACACTAATACAAAATTCTGGTTCTCTAAGACCAACGCTCGGATACCAACTGAAATGTCCCGTTCTTATTGATTAAAAACGTTCCATATTAATTGATTTCGTTGCGAGGTTTTGACCTCTATATGAGACGTTTTTCAAAGACTGCATTCATTTTAAAACAAACCATAACCTTTATTTCATCAATAAAGGTTTAAAAAGCTTTACGTAGATTATCAAATAATGATAATCTAAAATATCCTGTTTACACACGACCATTACATAATGGTTTACAATACAAATATGTTACAACAAAATAAGTTTCTTGAATGCAGTTTTTACACAATATCGTACAAGCATGGACTCCAAATCTCGTCCTTATTTAAGTATGCGACAGCGGAAGCTCTTAATAATCACCTGAGAATAAACATGCTTAAAACGTCAACAAAAATGTTGGTGAGTTATAGGTTTAACCTATATATATCAAATCGTAACAATAGACCACAAGATTTCATATTTCAATACACATCCCATACATAGAGATAAAAATCATTCATATGGTGAACACATGGTAACCGACATTAACAAGATGCATATATAAGAATATCCCCATCATTCCGGGACACCCTTCGGATATGATATAAATTTCGAAGTACTAAAGCATTCGGTACTTTGGATGGGGTTTGTTAGGCCCAATAGATCTATCTTTAGGATTCGCGTCAATTAGGGTGTCTGTTCCCTAATTCTTAGATTACCCGACTTAATAAAAAAGGGGCATATTCGATTTCGATAATTCAACCATAGAATGTAGTTTCACGTACTTGTGTCTATTTTGTAAATCATTTATAAAACCTGCATGTATTCTCATCCCAAAAATATTAGATTTTAAAAGTGGGACTATAACTCACTTTCACAGATTTTTACTTCGTCGAGAAGTAAGACTTGGCCACTGTTGATTCACGAACCTATAACAATATATACATATATATTAAAGTATGTTCAAAATATATTTACAACACTTTTAATATATTTTGATGTTTTAAGTTTATTAAGTTAGCTGTCCTCGTTAGTAACCTACAACTAGTTGTCCACAGTTAGATGTAAAGAAATAAATCGTTAAATATTATCTTGAATCAATCCATGACCCAGTGTATACGTATCTCAGTATTGATCACAACTCAAACTATATATATTTGGGAATCAACCTCAACCCTGTATAGCTAACTCCAACATTCACATATAGAGTGTCTATAGTTGTTCCGAAATATATATAGATGTGTCGACATGATAGGTCAAAACATTGTATACGTGTCTATGGTATCTCAAGATTACATAATATACAATACAAGTTGATTAAGTTATGGTTGGAATAGATTTGTTACCAATTTTCACGTAGCTAAAATGAGAAAAATTATCCAATCTTGTTTTACCCATAACTTCTTCATTTTAAATCCGTTTTGAGTGAATCAAATTGCTATGGTTTCATATTGAACTCTATTTTATGAATCTAAACAGAAAAAGTATAGGTTTATAGTCGGAAAAATAGGTTACAAGTCATTTTTATAAAGGTAGTCATTTCAGCCGAAAGAACGACGTCTAGATGACCATTTTAGAAAACATACTTCCACTTTGAGTTTAACCATAATTTTGGGATATAGTTTCATGTTCATAATAAAAATCATTTTCTCAGAATAACAACTTTTAAATCAAAGTTTATCATAGTTTTTAATTAACTAACCCAAAACAGCCCGCGGTGTTACTACGACGTCGTAAATCCGGTTTTACGGTGTTTTTCGTGTTTCCAGGTTTTAAATCATTAAGTTAGCATATCATATAGATATAGAACATGTTTTTAGTTAATTTTAAAAGTCAAGTTAGAAGGATTAACTTTTGTTTGCGAACAAGTTTAGAATTAACTAAACTATGTTCTGTGATTACGAGTTTAAACCTTCGAATAAGATAGTTTTATATATATGAATCGAATGATGTTATGAACATCATTACTACCTCAAGTTTAGTAGGTAAACCTACTGGAAGTGACAAGAAATGATCTAGCTTCAAAGGATCTTGGATGGCTTGAAAGTTCTTGAAGTAGGATCATGACACAAAAACAAGTTCAAGTAAGATTTTTACTCGAATTAAGATAGTTTATAGTTATAGAAATTGAATCAAAGTTTGAATATGAATATTACCTTGAATAAGAAAGATAACCTACTTTATATAACAAAGGTTTTTTGATCTTAGATGATTACTTGGAATGGATTAGAAAGCTTGGAAGTAAATTAGTAAACTTGAAGGGATTTTTGAAGTGTTCTTGAAGTGTTCTTCCTATGATGATTATAGCTTGATTCTTGAAGTGATTTTTGATTAATATGATGATTAACTACTGGAAAAATACGTTCATAATAGTGTGTGTGTGTTGGGAGAGAATTAGAAAGAGAATTGGAAGTGAAATGGAGTGAATGATGAGTGGTAATTGGTGAGTGGTGAGTGGGGTTAAAAGGAGTTCTAGTTATTTGACTAGCTCATGGTAGAAGTTAAAATTGATTAGTCATACATGACATAATCAAGAGTGGAATCCCATGCTAGTTCCTATTGGTATATACCCATAGTAAGTACGTTTTGAAGCTGTGTATAATACGGGTAAGAATACGACTAGAATTCTTGATGAAAGAAAAGAATGGGAAAGTAACTGTAACCATTTTCGTTGAGTATGAGTGTTTTGATATATGTATTGAAGTCTTCTAAAAGTATTTTAATACATCTAAATACACTACATGTATATACATTTTAACTGAGTCGTTAAGTCATCATTAGTCGTTACATGTAAGTGTTGTTTTGAAACCTTTAAGTTAACGATCTCAATTAATGTTGTTAACCCATTGTTTATTATATCTAATGAGATGTTAAATTATTATATTATCATGGTATTATGATATATTAATATATCTTAATATGATATATATACATTTAAATGTCGTTACAACGATAATCGTTACATATATGTCTCGTTTCGAAATCCTTAAGTTAGTAGTCTTGTTTATATGTATATAACTCATTGTTAATATACTTATGGAGATACTTACTTATCATAATCTCATGTTAACCATATGTATATCCATATATATATCATCATGTCATTTTTACAAGTTTTAACGTTCGTGAATCGCCGGTCAACTTGGGTGGTCAATTGTCTATATGAAACATATTTCAATTAATCAAGTCTTAACAAGTTTGATTACTTAACATGTTGGAAACATTTAATCATGTAAATATCAATCTCAATTAATATATATAAACATGGAAAAGTTCGGGTAACTACAGTAGCTGTTTTTGGTCGTTGGTGTATGGATTAGATATAAAGGATATGTAATTTTGTTTTCATGTAAATAAGTCATGAATGATTACTCATATTTTTTGTAATTTTATGAGATATTTCATGCTAGTTGCCAAATGATGGTTCCCACATGTGTTAGGTGACTCACATGGGCTGCTAAGAGCTGATCATTGAAGTGTATATACCAATAGTACATACATCTAAAAGCTGTGTATTGTACGAGTACGAATACGGGTGCATACGAGTAGAATTGTTGATGAAACTGAACGAGGATGTAATTGTAAGCATTTTTGTTAAGTAGAAGTATTTTGATAAGTGTATTGAAGTCTTTCAAAAGTGTATAAATACATATTAAAACACTACATGTATATACATTTTAACTGAGTCGTTAAGTCATCGTTAGTCGTTACATGTAAGTGTTGTTTTGGAACCTTTAGGTTAACGATCTTGTTAAATGTTGTTAACCCAATGTTTATAATATCAAATGAGATTTTAAATTATTATATTATCATGATATTATCATGTATGAATATCTCTTAATATGATATACATACATTAAATGTCTTTACAACGATAATCGTTACATATATGTCTCGTTTAAAAATCATTAAGTTACTAGTCTTGTTTTTACATATGTAGTTCATTGTTAATATACTTAATGATATGTTTACTTATCATAGTATTATGTTAACTATATATATATATATATATATATATATATATATATATATATATATATATATATATATATATATATATCCATATATATGTCATCATATAGTTTTTACAAGTTTTAACGTTCGTGAATCACCGGTCAACTTGGGTGGTCAATTGTCTATATGAAACATATTTCAATTAATCAAGTCTTAACAAGTTTGATTGCTTAACATGTTGGAAGTATTTAATCATGTAAATATCAATCTCAATTAATATATATAAACATGGAAAAGTTTGGGTCACTACAGTAAGGGTTCCGAATTTATGTGGGAACCCGAAGAGTTCGTTTTGGTATATCTTCCTTCTTGTCATGCGGCTTGGATTGCGAGGACGCAATCCGAATCAAGTGTGGGAGAGTTGTAAGACCCGAAAACCATTTCGTACATATTGTATATATATCATGCTGGCGACCATCAGAAACTATTTTGGGCCGCGGCGCGGCAGTTGGCCCGCGGCGCGGCTGGCATCTGACGGAAATTTCTGCTTTTTATTTAATTCAAGCGTGGGGTATTTTGGTCTTTTTACATGAGGCCAGATTTAAGGCCACTAAAAGGTTGGTTGGAGCTTTTAGTTCACATCCACCAACCTTATCATCTCTCCTATTAACGTTTTAGAGTGAGAAGCATTTAAAGAGAGAGAAAGCTCAAATCTAAAAGGAAGAAGTTGCTTTCGGGCCAAAGTGCGTGTTTTAAAGTTGGTCATCTAATCACTAGCTACGTTGTGATTGTGGTGGTAAGCTCTAATCTTGATCTCCTTATTTTAATTTGCTTAAGGGTTAGGGTTTTGGGTTAGTGATGAACATAAAACTCATTTGTTAGTGAATTGGGGGTCTTGGGTAAGTTTGAGTCATGAGGACTTAAAGATGACTAACTTAGGGTTTTAAAATGTTAAATGTGTTTATAGGTCTTAAATGAGTAGTAAAAGCACTAGCACACTTCGTGGTTGAGTCTCTGGGTGCTACTCGGGTTGTCGGTGACCCAAATGGGTGTGTTGCTTTAGAAATGGGTCAAACGAATCTTTGATGACCTAAGTTGGTTAAGGTGTGTGAAAATGCAATAATCTTGTGTTAGGAAGTGTTTTAAGACCATATTTGGCATATGTTAGAGTTTTGGCAAAGTTGACCCAATTTTAGGGTAAGGGTGCAAATGGGTCGAAATTGCACCATGGGTCAAAATGACCCTAGAATGATAAGTGAGTTGGTTGGCCAACTTGATTTTGTGATTGATTATATGCATAATGTAATAGGTATGTTACATTGAAGGTTGCAAGCTCGGCTATCTTTCACAAAAGACTTTGAGGGGAGTGGAGTAATTATACGTATATGTATATAGCGTATTTATTTGTGAATGTTATGGTATGAACCATCGAGCCGGTAGTGCCATAACATGTAAGTGACGAGTGTCGCGATGTGAACCACGAGTCTGTAGCATCAAGTGTGAACCACGAGCCCGTAGCACTATAAAATGAAGTGTAAACCACGAGTCGGTAGCACTATAAAATGAAGTGAGAACCACGAGCCGGTAGCACTATAAACAAGGCATGAACCACGAGCCGGTATCGCCAAAGTGTGAACCATGAGTCGGTAGCACTATAAAAAAGTATGACTCAAATGCTATGGTGTGAACCACGAGCCGGTAGCACCATAGCGTTTATGGTTAACCATATCGTGTTGTGATTGTGTAACATATTATTTATATATATTGGGTTGAGTATATGCTAATGCGGTTTTGTGTTAATGTACGACTTGTTAGTATTACGAGTACTGATGACATGTTATTGAGTTACAAGTTCATATGAGGTATTTGTTGGGCGTGATTGCAAATAGATGGGTTATATATGTGTATGTATAATTATTGCATTCACTAAGCATTTTGTTTACCCTCTCGTTGTTTACCTTTTTAGGCTCCGGCGTGGATAAGGGCAAAGGTATTAAGTTGGATTAGTGACTCTCAAAATTTATAGCTTTTGGAAGTTCGACCAAGTTATGGGTAGTTTAAACCCCAAACACTATGCTCTAAGTGTCGTTTAGAAGTTAAACTTTTTGTGGTTGAAACTTATATTTTGAATTATAACGAGCAATGATGCTCGATGGTCAAATATTTAATTGGGAGTCTTAAAACATGTAAACTTTGTTTATTGATGAGGCGCGAAGCATTTTGAATCGTTGGATCTTGTGTTTGCGAAAATTTGCACTTGTGTAATTTTATTAAGTAAGAATCAGCAACAGGGGCGAGCCGCGCCGCGGCCCCTATGGGCACGCCGCGGGTTAACAAATGAATTGAAGGTCGAGGGTTTTGCAGATTCTGACCTTGTGGAAATGAATTAAGCCGCGCCGCGGCCAGGACACCCGCGCCGCGGGTTAAGTCTGTCAGGCCTTGTGGCTTGTTTTAAAAAAAAAAAAATATTTTCTTGTCGAATTCGGGTTGCGTTGTTACAGAACATGATGTAGAACATGCTGTTCTACACTTGTTTTACATCAATTTTCATCAAATTAAGTTAGGGTTTAGATTTTAGGGTTTAGGGTTTAGATTTAAGATTTAGAATGAGTTTTTTACACTAATGGTTTAGGGTTTAGGGTTGAGGGTGAAATGTCCCGTTCTTATTGATTAAAAACGTTCCATATTAATTGATTTCGTTGCGAGGTTTTGACCTCTATATGAGACGTTTTTCAAAGACTGCATTCATTTTAAAACAAACCATAACCTTTATTTCATCAATAAAGGTTTTAAAAAGCTTTACGTAGATTATCAAATAATGATAATCTAAAATATCCTGTTTACACACGACCATTACATAATGGTTTACAATACAAATATGTTACAACAAAATAAGTTTCTTGAATGCAGTTTTTACATAATATCATACAAGCATGGACTCCAAATCTCGTCCTTATTTAAGTATGCGATAGCGGAAGCTCTTAATAATCACCTGAGAATAAACATGCTTAAAACGTCAACAAAAATGTTGGTGAGTTATAGGTTTAACCTATATATATCAAATCATAATAATAGACCACAAGATTTCATATTTCAATACACATCCCATACATAGAGATAAAAATCATTCATATGGTGAACACCTGGTAACCGACAATAACAAGATGCATATATAAGAATATCCCCATCATTCCGGGACACCCTTCGGATATGATATAAATTTCGAAGTACTAAAGCATCCGGTACTTTGGATGGGGTTTGTTAGGCCCAATAGATCTATCTTTAGGATTCGCGTCAATTAGGGTATCTGTTCCCTAATTCTTAGATTACCAGACTTAATAAAAAGGGGCATATTCAATTTCGATAATTCAACCATAGAATGTAGTTTCACGTACTTGTGTCTATTTTGTAAATCATTTATAAAACCTGCATGTATTCTCATCCCAAAAATATTAGATTTTAAAAGTGGGACTATAACTCACTTTCACAGATTTTTACTTCGTCGGGAAGTAAGATTTGGCCACTGGTTGATTTACGAACCTATAACAATATATACATATATATCAAAGTATGTTCAAAATATATTTACAACACTTTTAATATATTTTGATGTTTTAAGTTTATTAAGTCAGCTGTCCTCGTTAGTAACCTACAACTAGTTGTCCACAGTTAGATGTACAGAAATAAATCGATAAATATTATCTTGAATCAATCCACGACCCAGTGTATACGTATCTCAGTATTGATCACAACTCAAACTATATATATTTTGGAATCAACCTCAACCCTGTATAGCTAACTCCAACATTCACATATAGAGTGTCTATGGTTGTTCCGAAATATATATAGATGTGTCGAAATGATAGGTCGAAACATTGTATACGTGTCTATGGTATCTCAAGATTACATAATATACAATACAAGTTGATTAAGTTATGGTTGGAATAGATTTGTTACCAATTTTCACGTAGCTAAAATGAGAAAAATTATCCAATCTTGTTTTACCCATAACTTCTTCATTTTAAATCCGTTTTGAGTGAATCAAATTGCTATGGTTTCATATTGAACTCTATTTTATGAATATATACAGAAAAGTATAGGTTTATAGTCGGAAAAATAAGTTACAAGTCGTTTTTGTAAAGGTAGTCATTTCAGTCGAAAGAACGACGTCTAGATGACCATTTTAGAAAACATACTTCCACTTTGAGTTTAACCATAATTTTTGGATATAGTTTCATGTTCATAATAAAAATAATTTTCTCAGAATAACAACTTTTAAATCAAAGTTTATTATAGTTTTTAATTAACTAACCCAAAACAGCCCGCGGTGTTACTACGACGGCGTAAATCCGGTTTTACGGTGTTTTTCGTGTTTTCAGGTTTTAAATTATTAAGTTAGCATATCATATAGATATAGAACATGTGTTTAGTTGATTTTAAAAGTCAAGTTAGAAGGATTAACTTTTTTTTGCGAACAAGTTTAGAATTAACTAAACTATGTTCTAGTGATTACATTTTTTTTTTTTTTGCCTTTCAAAAAAAAATGTTCTAGTGATTACAAGTTTAAACCTTCGAATAAGATAGCTTTATATGTATGAATCGAATGATGTTATGAACATCATTACTACCTTAAGTTCTTTGGATAAACCTACTGGAAAAGAGAAAAATGGATCTAGCTTCAACGGATCCTTGGATGGCTCGAAGTTCTTGAAGCAGAATCATGACACGAAAACAAGTTCAAGTAAGATCATCACTTGAAATAAGATTGTTATAGTTATAGAAATTGAACCAAAGTTTGAATATGATTATTACCTTGTATTAGAATGATAACCTACTGTAAGAAACAAAGATTTCTTGAGGTTGGATGATCACCTTACAAGATTGGAAGTGAGCTAGCAAACTTGAAAGTATTCTTGATTTTATGTAACTAGAACTTGTAGAATATATGAAGAACACTTAGAACTTGAAGATAGAACTTGAGAGAGATCAATTAGATGAAGAAAATTGAAGAATGAAAGTGTTTGTAGGTGTTTTTGGTCGTTGGTGTATGGATTAGATATAAAGGATATGTAATTTTGTTTTCATGTAAATAAGTCATGAATGATTACTCATATTTTTGTAATTTTATGAGATATTTCATGCTAGTTGCCAAATGATGGTTCCCACATGTGTTAGGTGACTCACATGGGCTGCTAAGAGCTGATAATTGGAGTGTATATACCAATAGTACATACATCTAAAAGCTGTGTATTGTACGAGTACGAATACGGGTGCATACGAGTAGAATTGTTGATGAAACTGAACGAGGATGTAATTGTAAGCATTTTTGTTAAGTAGAAGTATTTTGATAAGTGTATTGATGTCTTTCAAAAGTGTATAAATACATATTAAAACACTACATGTATATACATTTTAACTGAGTCGTTAAGTCATCGTTAGTCGTTACATGTAAGTGTTGTATTGAAACCTTTAGGTTAACGATCTTGTTAAATGTTGTTAACCCAATGTTTATAATTTCAAATGAGATTTTAAATTATTATATTATCATGATATTATCATGTATGAATATCTCTTAATATGATATATATACATTAAATGTCTTTACAACGATAATCGTTACATATATGTCTCGTTTAAAAATCATTAAGTTAGTAGTCTTCTTTTTACATATGTAGTTCATTGTTAATATACTTAATGATATGTTTACTTATCATAGTATCATGTTAACTATATATATATATATCCATATATATGTCATCATATAGTTTTTACAAGTTTTAACGTTCGTGAATCACCGGTCAACTTGGGAGGTCAATTGTCTATATGAAACATATTTCAATTAATCAAGTCTTAACAAGTTTGATTGCTTAACATGTTGGAAACTTTAATCATGTAAATATCAATCTCAATGAATATATATAAACATGGAAAAGTTCGGGTCACTACAGTACCTACCCGTTAAATAAATTTCGTCCCGAAATTTTAAGCTGTTGAAGGTGTTGACGAATCTTCTGGAAATAGATGCGGGTATTTCTTCTTCATCTGATCTTCACGCTCCCAGGTGAACTCAGGTCCTCTACGAGCATTCCATCGAACCTTAACAATTGGTATCTTGTTTTGCTTAAGTCTTTTAACCTCACGATCCATTATTTCGACGGGTTCTTCGATGAATTGAAGTTTTTCGTTGATTTGGATTTCATCTAATGGAATAGTGAGATCTTCTTTAGCAAAACATTTCTTCAAATTCGAGACGTGGAAAGTGTTATGTATAGCCGCGAGTTGTTGAGGTAACTCAAGTCGGTAAGCTACTGGTCCGACACGATCAATAATCTTGAATGGTCCAATATATCTTGGATTTAATTTCCCTCGTTTACCAAATCGAACAACGCCTTTCCAAGGTGCAACTTTAAGCATGACCATCTCTCCAATTTCAAATTCTATATCTTTTCTTTTAATGTCAGCGTAGCTCTTTTGTCGACTTTGGGCGGTTTTCAACCGTTGTTGAATTTGGATGATCTTCTCGGTAGTTTCTTGTATAATCTCTGGACCCGTAATCTGTCTATCCCCCACTTCACTCTAACAAATCGGAGACCTGCACTTTCTACCATAAAGTGCTTCAAACGGCGCCATCTCAATGCTTGAATGGTAGCTGTTGTTGTAGGAAAATTCTGCTAACGGTAGATGTCGATCCCAACTGTTTCCGAAATCAATAAAACATGCTCGTAGCATGTCTTCAAGCGTTTGTATTGTCCTTTCGCTCTGTCCATCAGTTTGTGGATGATAGGCAGTACTCATGTCTAGACGAGTTCCTAATGCTTGCTGTAATGTCTGCCAGAATCTTGAAATAAATCTGCCATCCCTATCAGAGATAATAGAGATTGGTATTCCATGTCTGGAGATGACTTCCTTCAAATACAGTCGTGCTAACTTCTCCATCTTGTCATCTTCTCTTATTGGCAGGAAGTGTGCTGATTTGGTGAGACGATCAACTATTACCCAAATAGTATCAAAACCACTTGCAGTCCTTGGCAATTTAGTAATGAAATCCATGGTAATGTTTTCCCATTTCCATTCCGGGATTTCGGGTTGTTGAAGTAGACCTGATGGTTTCTGATGCTTAGCTTTGACCTTAGAACACGTCAAACATTCTCCTACGTATTTAGCAACATCGGCTTTCATACCCGGCCACCAAAAATGTTTCTTGAGATCCTTGTACATCTTCCCCGTTCCAGGATGTATTGAGTATCTGGTTTTATGAGCTTCTCTAAGTACCATTTCTCTCATATCTCCAAATTTTGGTACCCAAATCCTTTCAGCCCTATACCGGGTTTCGTCTTCCCGAATATTAAGATGCTTCTCCGATCCTTTGGGTATTTCATCCTTTAAATTTTCCTCTTTTAAAACTCCTTGTTGCGCCTCCTTTATTTGAGTAGTAAGGTTATTATGAATCATTATATTCATAGATTTTACTCGAATGGGTTCTCTGTCCTTCCTGCTCAAGGCATCGGCTACCACATTTGCCTTTCCCGGGTGGTAACGAATTTCAAAGTCATAATCATTCAATAATTCAATCCACCTAAGCTGCCTCATATTCAGGAGTTTCTGATTAAATACGTGTTGAAGACTTTTGTGGTCGGTATATATAATACTTTTGACCCCATATAAGTAGTGCCTCCAAGTCTTTAATGCAAAAACAACCGCGCCTAATTCCAAATCATGCGTCGTATAATTTTGTTCGTGAATCTTCAATTGTCTAGACGCATAAGAAATCACCTTCGTTCGTTGCATTAATACACAACCGAGACCTTGCTTTGATGCGTCACAATAAATCACAAAATCATCATTCCCTTCAGGCAATGACAATATAGGTGCCGTAGTTAGCTTTTTCTTCAATAACTGAAACGCTTTCTCTTGTTCATCATTCCATTCAAATTTCTTCCCTTTATGCGTTAATGCAGTCAAGGGTTTTGCTATTCTGGAAAAGTCTTGGATGAACCTTCTGTAGTAACCAGCTAGTCCTAAAAATTGGCGTATGTGTTTCGGAGTTTTCGGGGTTTCCCACTTTTCAACAGTTTCTATCTTTGCCGAATCCACCTTAATACCTTCTTTGTTCACTATGTGACCGAGGAATTGAACTTCTTCCAACCAAAATGCACACTTTGAAAACTTAGCGTACAATTCTTCCTTCCTCAATACTTCTAACACCTTTCTCAAATGTTCACTGTGTTCTTGGTCATTCTTTGAGTAAATAAGTATGTCATCAATGAAAACAATGACAAACTTGTCAAGGTATGGTCCACACACTCGGTTCATAAGGTCCATGAACACAGCTGGTGCATTAGTTAAACCAAACGGCATGACCATAAACTTGTAATGACCGTAACGTGTTCTGAAAGCAGTCTTTGGAATATCATCTTCTTTCACCCGCATTTGATGATACCCGGAACGTAAGTCAATCTTTGAATAAACAGACGAGCCTTGTAGTTGATCAAATAAGTCGTCGATTCTCGGTAGTGGGTAGCGGTTCTTGATGGTAAGTTTGTTCAACTCTCGGTAGTCGATACACAACCTGAATGTACCATCTTTCTTCTTGACAAACAAAACAGGAGCTCCCCACGGTGATGTGCTTGGTCGACTGAAACCACGCTCTAAAAGTTCTTGTAATTGGCTTTGCAGTTCTTTCATCTCGCTGGGTGCGAGTCTGTAAGGAGCACGAGCTATTGGTGCAGCTCCTGGTACAAGATCTATTTGAAATTCAACGGATCGATGTGGGGGTAATCCCGGTAATTCTTTCGGAAATACATCGGGAAATTCTTTTGCAATGGGAACATCATTGATGCTCTTTTCTTCAGTTTGTACTTTCTCGACGTGTGCTAGAACAGCATAGCAACCTTTTCTTATTAGTTTTTGTGCCTTCAAATTACTAATAAGATGTAGCTTCATGTTGCCCTTTTCTCCGTACACCATTAAGGGTTTTCCTTTTTCTCGTATAATGCGAATTGCATTTTTGTAACAAACGATCTCTGCTTTCACTTCTTTCAACCAGTCCATACCGATTATCACATCAAAACTCCCTAACTCTACTGGTATCAAATCAATCTTAAATGTTTCGCTAACCAGTTTAATTTCTCGATTCCGACATATATTATCTGCTGAAATTAATTTACCATTTGCTAATTCGAGTAAAAATTTACTATCCAAAGGCGTCAATGGACAACTTAATTTAGCACAAAAATCTCTACTCATATAGCTTCTATCCGCACCCGAATCAAATAAAACGTAAGCAGATTTATTGTCAATAAGAAACGTACCCGTAACAAGCTCCGAGTCTTCCTGTGCCTCTGCCGCATTAATATTGAAAACTCTTCCGCGGCCTTGTCCATTCGTGTTCTCCTGGTTCGGGCAATTTCTAATAATGTGGCCCGGTTTTCCACATTTATAACAAACTACATTGGCATAACTTGCTCCGACACTACTTGCTCCGCCATTACTCGTTCCGACACCATTTGTTCCTTTCGTTCTATTAGCCCCTGGTCCGTAGACCTCACACTTCGCCGCGCTATGACCATTTCTTTTACACTTGTTGCAAAATTTGGTGCAGAACCCCGATTGATACTTTTCACACCTTTGGCATAGCTGCTTCTGATTGTTGTTGTTGTTGCGGTTATTATTGTTTTTGGGATGATTGTTGTAGTTGCTGTTGTTGTTGTTGTTGTTGTTGGGCCGTTTGTTGTAGTTGCGATTGATGTTGCGATTGTTGGGATAATTGTTGCGATTATTGTTGTAATTGCTGTTGTTGTTGTATTGGTGATTCTTATCACCGTTTTCCTCCCACTTTCTTTTGACTTGCTTCACATTGGCCTCTTCAACAGTCTATTCTTTAATTCTTTCTTCAATCTGGTTCACTAGTTTGTGAGCCATTCTACATGCCTGTTGTATGGAGGCGGGCTCGTGTGAACTTATATCTTCTTGGATTCTTTCCGGTAATCCTTTCACAAACGCGTCGATCTTCTCTTCCTCATCTTCGAATGCTCCTGGACACAATAGGCACAATTCTGTGAATCGTCTTTCGTACGTCGTAATATCAAATCCTTGGGTTCGTAACCCTCTAAGTTCTGTCTTGAGCTTATTGACCTCGGTTCTGGGACGGTATTTCTCGTTCATCAAGTGCTTGAATGCTGACCACGGTAGTGCGTACGCATCGTCTTGTCCGACTTGCTCTAGATAGGTATTCCACCAGGTTAACGCAGAACCTGTGAAGGTATGCGTAGCGTACTTCACTTTGTCCTCTTCAGTACACTTACTTATGGCAAACACCGATTCGACCTTCTCGGTCCACCGTTTCAATCCGATCGGTCCTTCGGTTCCATCAAATTCCAAAGGTTTGCAGGCAGTGAATTCTTTGTAGGTGCATCCTACACGATTTCCTGTACTGCTAGATCCAAGGTTATTGTTGGTATGCAGCGCAGCCTGTACTGCGGCTATGTTTGAAGCTAGAAAAGTACGGAATTCCTCTTCATTCATATTCACGGTGTGTCGAGTAGTCGGTGCCATTTCCTTCAAAATAGTCAAATAGAACAAGTTAATCATACAGAATATTAAGAGTAGTTAATAGTATTTCGTAGCATAATATGAACTCATTTATAAAAGCTTTTTCTTCATATTAGCGTTTTATAAGTTTAAATTCGGGTAGTACCTACCCGTTAAGTTCATACTTAGTAGCTAATATACAATTCAACTACTACAATTCTATATGAAAAACTGATTATAATAATATTTCGCGTTCAAACTTTTACACAATATTTTACAAATTTACAATACCGGTTATTTTACATATAGCATGAAATATAGCACACAATAAATTTGATACAAGATGGTTGTGAAGATAATTCTAGCTAGTACACAAGTCGTTCAGCAAAGGCAATAAAGACACGTAATTCATACGTCCAGAAACAAGTCATGCATTCTGGTTTTACTAGGATTACTTCCCATCCTTGGTCTTGTGGAACATAACCGTTATGGCCGTTGATAAGACATCGTGTTGTAACGTCGTCAAAGGGACGAGGGTTACGTAATGTCCAACAGTCCCGTAGCAATCTAAAAACCTCATTTCTTACCCCAATTACCGACTCCGTCACTTGTGGGAACGTTTTGTTTAATAGTTGTAGCCCGATGTTCTTGTTCTCACTTTGGTGAGAAGCGAACATTACTAATCTGTAAGCATAACATGCTTCTTTATGTTGCATGTTAGCCGCATTTTCTAAATCACGAAGTCCAATATTCGGATATATTGAGTCAAAATAATTTCTTAACCCATTGCGTAAAATAGCATTTGGGTTCCCCGCAATATATGCGTCAAAGTAAACACATCGTAACTTATGGATTTCCCAATGTGATATCCCCCATCTTTCGAACGAAAGCCTTTTATAAACCAAGGCATTCTTGGCACGTTCTTCGAATGTCTTACAAACTGATCTCGCCTTAAATAGTTGTGCCAAAGAATTCTGACCGACTCTAGACAAGATTTCATCAATCATGTCTCCGGGTAGGTCTCTTAAAATATTGGGTTGTCTATCCATTTTGTGTTTTTATACTGTAAAATAGACAAGAGTTAGATTCATAAAAAAATACTTATAAATACAAGCAATTTTTACATATATCATAAAGCATAAGCACACTATATTACATATATTACACCACACGAATACAACTATCTTATTCCGACTCGCTTGTTTCTTCTTCTTCTTCGGTTTTGGTTCGTTTTGCCAAGTTTCTAGGGATATATGATGTTCCCCTAATACGAGTCATCGTTTTCCACATTGGTTTAGAAAAACCTGGTGGTTTAGAGGTTCCCGGGTCATTGTTACAACTTAAGGACTTCGGGGGTTGACGATACATATAAAGTTCATCGGGGTTGGAATTAGATTTCTCTATTTTTATGCCCTTTCCCTTATTATTTTCTTTTGCCTTTTTAAATTCAGTTGGGGTAATTTCTATAACATCATCGGAATTCTCGTCAGAATCCGATTCATCGGAGAATTGGTAATCCTCCCAATATTTTGCTTCCTTGGCGGAAACACCATTGACCATAATTAACCTTGGTCGGTTGGTTGAGGATTTTCTTTTACTTAACCGTTTTATTATTTCCCCCACCGGTTCTATTTCTTCATCCGGTTCCGATTCTTCTTCCGGTTCCGATTCTTCTTCCGGTTCCGACTCTTCTTCCGGTTCCTCTTCGGGAACTTGTGAATCAGTCCACGAATCATTCCAATTTACATTTGACTCTTCATTATTATTAGGTGAGTCAATGGGACTTGTTCTAGAGGTAGAAATCTATCACATAATATCAAACTCGTTAAGAGATTAATATATCACATAATATTCACATGTTAAAAATATATAGTTTCCAACAAAATTTGTTAAGCAATCATTTTTCAAGTAAACACGGTCGAAGTCCAGACTCACTAATGCATCCTAACAAACTCGATAAGACACACTAATGCAAAAATCTGGTTCTCTAAGACCAACGCTCGGATACCAACTGAAATGTCCCGTTCTTATTGATTAAAAACGTTCCATATTAATTGATTTCGTTGCGAGGTTTTGACCTCTATATGAGACGTTTTTCAAAGACTGCATTCATTTTAAAACAAACCATAACCTTTATTTCATCAATAAAGGTTTTAAAAAGCTTTACGTAGATTATCAAATAATGATAATCTAAAATATCCTGTTTACACACGACCATTACATAATGGTTTACAATACAAATATGTTACAACAAAATAAGTTTCTTGAATGCAGTTTTTACATAATATCATACAAGCATGGACTCCAAATCTCGTCCTTATTTAAGTATGCGATAGCGGAAGCTCTTAATAATCACCTGAGAATAAACATACTTAAAACGTCAACAAAAATGTTGGTGAGTTATAGGTTTAACCTATATATATCAAATCATAATAATAGACCACAAGATTTCATATTTCAATACACATCCCATACATAGAGATAAAAATCATTCATATGGTGAACACCTGGTAACCGACAATAACAAGATGCATATATAAGAATATCCCCATCATTCCGGGACACCCTTCGGATATGATATAAATTTCGAAGTACTAAAGCATCCGGTACTTTGGATGGGGTTTGTTAGGCCCAATAGATCTATCTTTAGGATTCGCGTCAATTAGGGTGTCTGTTCCCTAATTCTTAGATTACCAGACTTAATAAAAAGGGGCATATTCAATTTCGATAATTCAACCATAGAATGTAGTTTCACGTACTTGTGTCTATTTTGTAAATCATTTATAAAACCTGCATGTATTCTCATCCCAAAAATATTAGATTTTAAAAGTGGGACTATAACTCACTTTCACAGATTTTTACTTCGTCGGGAAGTAAGACTTGGCCACTGGTTGATTCACGAACCTATAACAATATATACATATATATCAAAGTATGTTCAAAATATATTTACAACACTTTTAATATATTTTGATGTTTTAAGTTTATTAAGTCAGTTGTCCTCGTTAGTAACCTACAACTAGTTGTCCACAGTTAGATGTACAGAAATAAATCGATAAATATTATCTTGAATCAATCCACGACCCAGTGTATACGTATCTCAGTATTGATCACAACTCAAACTATATATATTTTGGAATCAACCTCAACCCTGTATAGCTAACTCCAACATTCACATATAGAGTGTCTATGGTTGTTCCGAAATATATATAGATGTGTCGACATGATAGGTTGAAACATTGTATACGTGTCTATGGTATCTCAAGATTACATAATATACAATACAAGTTGATTAAGTTATGGTTGGAATAGATTTGTTACCAATTTTCACGTAGCTAAAATGAGAAAAATTATCCAATCTTGTTTTACCCATAACTTCTTCATTTTAAATCCGTTTTGAGTGAATCAAATTGCTATGGTTTCATATTGAACTCTATTTTATGAATATATACAGAAAAAGTATAGGTTTATAGTCGGAAAAATAAGTTACAAGTCGTTTTTGTAAAGGTAGTCATTTCAGTCGAAAGAACGACGTCTAGATGACCATTTTAGAAAACATACTTCCACTTTGAGTTTAACCATAATTTTTGGATATAGTTTCATGTTCATAATAACAATAATTTTCTCAGAATAACAACTTTTAAATCAAAGTTTATTATAGTTTTTAATTAACTAACCCAAAACAGCCCGCGGTGTTACTACGACGGCGTAAATCCGGTTTTACGGTGTTTTTCGTGTTTTCAGGTTTTAAATTATTAAGTTAGCATATCATATAGATATAGAACATGTGTTTAGTTGATTTTAAAAGTCAAGTTAGAAGGATTAACTTTTTTTTGCGAACAAGTTTAGAATTAACTAAACTATGTTCTAGTGATTACAAGTTTAAACATTCGAATAAGATAGCTTTATATGTATGAATCGAATGATGTTATGAACATCATTACTACCTTAAGTTGTTTGGATAAACCTACTGGAAAAGAGAAAAATGGATCTAGCTTCAATGGATCCTTGGATGGCTCGAAGTTCTTGAAGCAGAATCATGACACGAAAACAAGTTCAAGTAAGATCATCACTTGAAATAAGATTGTTATAGTTATAGAAATTGAACCAAAGTTTGAATATGATTATTACCTTGTATTAGAATGATAACCTACTGTAAGAAACAAAGATTTCTTGAGGTTGGATGATCACCTTACAAGATTGGAAGTGAGCTAGCAAACTTGAAAGTATTCTTGATTTTATGTAACTAGAACTTGTAGAATATATGAAGAACACTTAGAACTTGAAGATAGAACTTGAGAGAGATCAATTAGATGAAGAAAATTGAAGAATGAAAGTGTTTGTAGGTGTTTTTGGTCGTTGGTGTATGGATTAGATATAAAGGATATGTAATTTTGTTTTCATGTAAATAAGTCATGAATGATTACTCATATTTTTGTAATTTTATGAGATATTTCATGCTAGTTGCCAAATGATGGTTCCCACATGTGTTAGGTGACTCACATGGGCTGCTAAGATCTGATCATTGGATTGTATATACCAATAGTACATACATCTAAAAGCTGTGTATTGTACGAGTACGAATACGGGTGCATACGAGTAGAATTGTTGATGAAACTGAACGAGGATTTAATTGTAAGCATTTTTGTTAAGTAGAAGTATTTTGATAAGTGTATTGATGTCTTTCAAAAGTGTATAAATACATATTAAAACACTACATGTATATACATTTTAACTGAGTCGTTAAGTCATCGTTAGTCGTTACATGTAAGTGTTGTATTGAAACCTTTAGGTTAACGATCTTGTTAAATGTTGTTAACCCAATGTTTATAATATCAAATGAGATTTTAAATTATTATATTATCATGATATTATCATGTATGAATATCTCTTAATATGATATATATACATTAAATGTCTTTACAACGATAATCGTTACATATATGTCTCGTTTAAAAATCATTAAGTTAGTAGTCTTCTTTTTACATATGTAGTTCATTGTTAATATACTTAATGATATGTTTACTTATCATAGTATCATGTTAACTATATATATCCATATATATGTCATCATATAGTTTTTACAAGTTTTAACGTTCGTGAATCACCGGTCAACTTGGGTGGTCAATTGTCTATATGAAACATATTTCAATTAATCAAGTCTTAACAAGTTTGATTGCTTAACATGTTGGAAACATTTAATCATGTAAATATCAATCTCAATGAATATATATAAACATGGAAAAGTTCGGGTCACTACAGAGGGTTTACGGAGTAAACCCGAAAACCCTAAACCCTAAACTCTAAATCGGGCTAAATCAAAACAAAAAATGTTGATTTTTGAAAAAAACAAGTGAAAGTGTGTAGAACAAAAATGTAGAACCAATTTTGATTATGTGCTTGTAGAACATGGTGATATTCGAACAAAAACACTAGCGGCTGAACAAAAATAGATGAATTCGAGCAATTTTTGGCTAATTCGAACACGTTCTACAATTTGTTGTTCTACAATTATTTGTTCTACAAAATTAAGATGCAGCTCAAATTTGTTCTAATACAACAAAATTGTTTGTCCTTGTTTTTTTTTGTTCGACTAACCCTAATTTTTGTTCGGCCGCGTCAATTTATTGCTCGACTATGAGTTTTCAGGTACTCACAGTACTAGAGTTGTCAGTGGATCCCTCCCCTATATATGTTCCCTTTTCGCCAAAAGAAAATGAAAAAAAAACTAATTGTCCGTAAAAATTTTACTTACCACGTTATACCTTTATAAATTTAAAGATTTTACATATCACGTTATACCTTTTTAAATTAAAAGATTTTATATATCATCCCTTAATAATTTTAATGTTAATATGTACGGATACGTTTTTAACAAAAAAAAAGAAAAAAGAAAAAAGAAGAAGAATTAACAACTACTAAATTCTTTTTGAAAGCCTCTAACTAAATTATTGATGTTAGTAAAATTTGCATATACGAAACTGACATACGAACATGATATTCATATAAAGAACGTGTGATACAGATATATAAACATAAACTAAAAAATAAATCGATCAAACCGAATTAAAGGATGAACTGACCTTGTGTTTGACACAATTCTCTTAAACATATTCTTCGTTTGTTCCTAGGGTACACCAGTTCGAAGCAGCGTAGTGTCGGAATTAAACACTTGCCTGAAAAGTGATCGGAAGCGGGGAGACCGTTGTTATAACGAGATGAACGTCAGAAAACGGATTTGAAGTTGCTAAAATTCGTATGTATGTGTGTTGTAGGATTTCGATTTTTGTGTCTCTCTCAATACCAAAAAGGTTGGTATTTATAGTGCAAACATAATCTTTCTAAAAAGAAAACAATATGCAATATCAACACAAAAGGAAACGATTTATTCTTGGTGAACAAGAAAAATCATTTTCCTTAGTAGAAAAGAAAATCATTTTTCTTGACTTGCAAGT
This sequence comes from Rutidosis leptorrhynchoides, assembly GCF_046630445.1. Taxonomy (NCBI): domain Eukaryota; kingdom Viridiplantae; phylum Streptophyta; class Magnoliopsida; order Asterales; family Asteraceae; genus Rutidosis; species Rutidosis leptorrhynchoides. The sequence goes on along the minus strand of NC_092338.1, from coordinate 284,814,817 downwards.
AAAAAAAATGAATTGCAAAAACTGGCTTGCACGAGCGAGGATTTTAGGAGTTGCATTCGTGTCCGCAGGTCGCGCGGGCATGCGGACACCCATTGGATACGAGAAATCCCAAGCCCAAATTCACTTTTCTGTACCCCATGTGCGCGTGTAGGAAAATGAATAAAACACACACATGCAAGCTCATAACATAGCTTAAAGTCAAACCCTTATAAACAACCCCAAAATCTCTCTTTGAGTCGATGTGGGATCAACCAACTTTTACTCAGATTTTGTACGGAACACCCATCTCTGAGAAGCGATATCTCATTTACCTTTTATCTGTTTTGGACACACCTTAACTCGTTTTAAATCCCTCGTCAAGGACTACAAAATTCACTAAATAGTTATTAATATATATCACTTCATCATATATTAATTAGTGTTCAAGGTTGGTTAAAAACCCTTTATTTAACCAAATTTTCCAACAATTCCCCACATAAATGGAGATCGACTTAAAAATGATTAAATTTCAGCAGTAGAATCTTGCACACGATAGGTACGAGTTACCCTTTGAACCTTCGCTTATGAAACACACTTAGTCTACTGGATCTGAATATATGATGATGTCTTTGAACTCGTCTTCCATTTGTGTATGCGACAGTACGCTTCACACAAGACTCTCCATGACAAAGTCATGTCCTCATAGTTATGCTCGTTATGGTCATGAACATTAGCCTGGCTCTGCGAGAGCTTATAAACATGTCTTTTTGTGGATTCTATCATTTTCTCAATACTACCGGCAATGAGAATATCGTCTACGTATAGTCTTTAGATAACAAATCCACTCGATGTGTCTTTCACATAGACACAATTGTCACATTTATTAATCTTATATCCCGAATCAAGCATGGCATGATGAAACTTTTGATGCCATTGTGTGGGAGCTTATTTTAATCCATATAAGGATTTAACAAGTTTACACACTTTCTGTAACAACCCGTCCCACATCGGCTTAAGTAATAAAGTGTGAGTTCCTTATAAGGTAACTCACATCCTTACAAGACAAAACGCGTTTTGGGGCTACAAGCACAACAAATCTCATGAGAACTCTACAGTTAAGCGTGCTTGAACAGATGTAGTAATAGGATCGATGACCTCCTGAGAAGTCTTCGTATGGTCGCCAATAAAAAGTTGTGTACCTGCGGGAAAAGCGGACAATATTTTGATCTTAGTAAGGAGGGATGTTACATATGGTATCAGAGCCATAGCCTCTCGAGGTGTGACGGGTACTCGACTCGTGCATCTCCCGAGGTATGGATCTTGGGTATCGATTTGTTTCAGCCTGACTGAGACGTCAAGATTCTAAGTGAAGGATTTTGTAACAACCCGTACCACATTGGCTTAAGTAATAAAGTGTGAGTCCCTTATAAGGTAACTCTCACCCTTACACAGGTCCCTTAAGAACTCACATACACACATACACACACACGCACACACACACACACATAAAGCTAACAATATAGCTTAGATTCAAAACCTTATAAACAGCCCAAAATCCCTGTCTGGGTCAATATAGGATCAACCCACTTTTACTCAGATTTAGTACGAAACACATATGTTTGAGACGCAATATCTCATTTACCTTTTATCTGTTTTGGACACACCTTAGCTCGTTTTAGAGTCCTCGTCACATACTACAAAATCCTCCAAATATTTATTAAATTATTTACTGTATCATATATTTATTAGTGTTCAAAGTTGGTTAAAACACACTTTATTTAACCAAATTTTCAACAATTGATAAGTCAAATAAATGAATTATGTACATAAACAGAAATTTATTATTTTAAGACATGAATGAAATATATATTTTCTTGTCAAAAGTGTAAATTTATTGTTTTAAGTTGTTTATGTTGTTTAATGATGTATATTGATATATTTATTAACATTTTTACAATGTTTTACCTCAATTTTTTAATCTATAACTATATAGCTACTTTATATAGTCATCGTTAAAAAAAATTCTAGATCCGTCACTGCTAGGGGTGTGAATGGTACAAAACCAGACAAAACTAGATCGGTTCGATTTTTTCCCAAGTATCATTTTATAGCAAAAATTCGAACAGATTACCGGACCAAAATAACTCAGTACGATTCGGGATAGGTTTAGATTGAAATGTCCCATTCATATCGATTATAAACATTTCATATTAATTGATCTCTTTGCGAGGTTTTGACCTCTATATGAGACGTTTTTCAAAGACTGCATTTGTTTTTAAAACAAACCATAACCTTTATTTTATCGACAAGGTTAAAAGGACACCACATAGATTATCAAGAAATGATAATCTAAAAATATCACACTTACACACTACCAATACATGTTGGTTTTCAATATTAATATGTTACAACAAAGTAAATCTCGAATGCAGTTTTAAACAATATTATACAAGCATGCTGACACCAAATCTTGTCCATATTTTAGCATGCAACAGCGAAAGCTCTTAATAATCACCTGAGAATAAACATTTTTTAAACGTCAACAAAAATGTTGGTGAGTTATAGGTTTAACCTATATATTTATCAAATCGTAATAATAGACTACAAGATTTCATATTTCAATATACATCACATACATAGAGATAAAAATCATTCATATGGTGAACACCTAGTAACCGACATTAACAAGATGCATATAAGAATATCCCCTATCATTCCGGGAAATTCATCGGACATGATAAAAATGAATTCGAAGTCCTAAAGCATCCGGTACTTTGGATGGGGTTTGTTAGGCCCAATAGATCTATCTTTAGGATTCGCGTTAATTAGTAGATCGGTTTACTAATTCTTAGGCTACCAAGAAAAAAGGGGCATATCCGGCTTCGATCATTCACCCATATAATGTAGTTTCATTTACTTGTATCTATTTCGTAAAACATTTATAAAACTGCATGTATTCTCATACCAAAAATATTAGATTTTAAAAGTGGGACTATAACTCACTCTCACAGATTTTTACTTCGTCGGAAAGTAAGACTTGGCCACTGGTTGATTCACGAACCTATAACAAATATGTACATATATATCAAAGTATGTTCAAAATATATTTACAACATTTTTAATACGTTTTACTGTTTTAAGTTTATTAAGTCAGCTGTCCTTGTTAGTAACCTACAACTAGTTGTCCACAGTTAGATGTATAGATATAAATTGATATAAATTATCTTGAATCAATCCACGACCCAGTGTATAAACATCTCAGGCTAGATCGCAACTCAAAGTATATATATTTATGGAATCAACCTCAACCCTGTATAGCTAACTTAAACATTATTGCATATAGAGTGTCTATGGTTGTTCCAAATAATATATATACATGGGTCGATATGATATGTCAAAACATTTGTATACGTGTCTATGGTATCCTAAGATTACATAATATATTAGAATACATGTATAATACAATATAAGTTAGCTAGGATATGATTAATATATATTTGTTACCAATTTTCACGTAGCTACAACAAGTAAAATTATCCAATCTTGTTTTACCCATAACTTCTTCGTTTTAAATCCGTTTTGAGTGATTCAAGTTGCTATGGTTTCATATTGAACTTAAGTTTATGAATCTAAACAGAAAAAGTATAAGTTTATAGTCGAAAATACAGGTTACAAGTCAATATTATAAGTGGTAGTCATTTCAGTCGAAAGAACGACGTCTTGATGAAAAACATACTTCCACTTTGAATTTAACTATGATTTTTGGATATAGTTTCATGTTCTTAAGAAAATCATTTTACCAGAAGAACAACTTTTAAATCAAAGTTTATCATAGTTTTTAATTAACTAACCCAAAACAGCCCGCGGTGTTACTACGACGGCGTATATCCGGTTTTACGATGTTTTTCGTGTTTTCAGATTTTAAATCATTAAGTTAGCACATCATATAGATATAGAACATGTGTCAAGTTGATTTTAAATGTCAAATTAGAAGGATTAACTTTTGTTTGCGAACAAGTTTAGAATTAACTAAACTATGGTCTAGTGATTAGAAGTTCAAACCTTCGAATAAGAAAGTTCTATATATATGATTTGAATGATGTTATGAACATCTTTACTACCTCAAGTTTTGTGGATAAACCTACTGGAAATGAGAAAAATAGATCTAGCTTCAAAGTATCCTTGGATGGCTTGAAAGTTCTTGAAGTAGAATCATGACACGAAAATAAGTTCAAGTAAGATTTCCACTTGAAATAAGATTGTTATAGAAATTGAATCAAAGTTTGAGTATGAGTATTATCTTTAATTAGAGAGATATCTTACTGTAAATAAGAAAGATTTCTTGAGGTTGAATGATTACTTAAAATGGATTTGCAATATTGAAAGTAAGCTAGCAAACTTGAAAGTGTTCTTGATGTTTTCTTGAGTAGTTGTTTTGTATGTTGATCTAGGTTACCTAGATTGAGCTAGATTATAAAGGAAATGAGGAAGAACACTTAGTACACTAAGATAGTAATTGAGAGAGAGTAATTTGATGCATAAAAATGGAAATCAAAGTGTGTTTATGGTTGGTGAAATGAGGCATGAAAATGGAGTCAAATATAGGCTCCATTACTTTGTTGTTTTGTTAGATATTTCATGCTAGTTGCCAAATAATGGTTCCCACATGTGTTAGGTGACTCACTAAGTCTGCTAATAGCTGAATTATTATGTGTATATACCAATAGTATATACGTCTAGGACCTGGGTATTGTACGAGTACGAATACGGGTGCATACGAGTAGAATTGTTGATGAAAATGAATGAGGATGTAATTTTAAGCATTTTTGTTAAGTAGAAGTACTTTGATAAGTGTCTTGAAGTCTTTCAAATGTGTATGAATACATATTAAAACACTACATGTATATACATTTTAACTGAGTCGTTAAGTCATCGTTAGTCGTTATATATAAGTGTTGTTTTGAAACCTTTAAGTTAACGATCTTGTTAAATGTTGTTAACCCATTGTTTATTATATCCAATGAGATGTTAAATTATTATATTATCATGATAATATGATGTATTAATATATCTTAATATGATATATATACATTTAAATGTTGTTACAACGATAATCGTTACATATATGTCTCGTTTCGAAACCCTTAAGTTAGTAGTCTTGTTTTTACGTATGTAGTTCATTGTTAATACACTTAATGATATGTTTACTTATCATTTATCATATTTAAACATAGTGTAACAATATCTTAATATGATTCATATGTATTTAGTGATACGTTGTTATAACGATAATCGTTTTCTTAATTCAATAAACTCATTTTTATGTATAACACTCATTGTTAATATACTTAGTGAGATACTTACTTATTATAATCTCATGTTAACCATATATATGTCTATATATATAACATCATGTAGTTTTTACGAATTTGTAATATTCGTGAATCGTCGGTCAATTTGGGTGGTCAATTGTCTATATGAAACCTATTTCAATTAATCAAGTCTTAACAAATTTGATTGCTTAACATGTTGGAAACATTTAATCATATAAATATCAATTTCATTTAATATATATATATATATATATATATATATATATATATATATATATATATATATATATATATATATATATATAAACATGGAAAGTTCGGGTCAGTACAGTACCTACCCGTTAAATAAATTTTGTCCCGAAATTTTAAGCTGTTGAAGGTGTTGACGAATCTTCTAGAAATAGGTGTGGGTATTTCTTCATCATCTGATCTTCACACTCCCAGGTGAATTCAGGTACTCTACGAGCATTCCATCAAACGTTAACAATTGGTATCTTATTTTGCTTAAGTCTTTTAACCTCACGATCCATTATTTCGACGGGTTCTTCGATGAATTGAAGTTTTTCGTTGAGATGGATTTCGTCTAATGGAATAGTGAGATCTTCTTTAGCAAAACATTTCTTCAAATTCGAGACGTGGAAAGTGTTATGTACAGCTGCGAGTTGTTGAGGTAACTCAAGCCAGTAAGCTATTGGTCCGACACGATCAATAATCTTGAATGGTCCAATATACCTTGGATTTAATTTCCCTCGTTTACCAAATCGAACAAAACCTTTTGAAGGTGCAACTTTAAGCATGACCATTTCTCCAATTTCAAATTCTATATCTTTTCTTTTAATGTCAGCGTAGCTCTTTTATCGACTTTGGGCGGTTTTCAACCGTTGTTGAATTTGGATGATCTTCTCGGTAGTTTCTTGTATTATCTCCGGACCCGTAATCTGTCTATTCCCCACTTCACTCCAACAAATCGGAGACCTGCACTTTCTACCATAAAGTGCTTCAAACGGTGTCATCTCAATACTTGAATGGTAACTGTTGTTGTAGGAAAATTCTGCTAACGGTAGATGTCGATCCCAACTGTTTCCAAAATCAATAATACATGCTCGTAGCATGTCTTCAAGCGTCTGTATCGTCCTTTCACTCTGTCCATCAGTTTGTGGATGATAGGCAGTACTCATGTCTAAAGGAGTTCCCAATGCTTGCTGTAATGTCTGCAATCTGCCATCCCTATCAGAGATAATAGAGATTGGTATTCCATGTCTGGAGACAACTTCCTTCAAATATAATCTTGCCAACTTCTCCATTTTATCATCTTCTCTCATTGGCAGAAAGTGTGCTGATTTGGTGAGACGATCGAATATTACCCAAATAGTATCATAACCACTTGCAGTCCTTGGCAATTTAGTAATGAAATCCATGGTAATGTTTTCCCATTTCCATTCCGGGATTTCAGGTTGTTAAAGTAGACCTGATGGTTTCTGATGTTCAGCTTTGACCTTAGAACACGTCAAGCATTCTCCTACATATCTTGCAATATCGGCTTTCATAACCGGCCACCAAAAGTGCTTCTTGAGATCTTTGTACATCTTTCCCGTTTCGGGATGTATTGAGTATATGGTTTTATGTGCTTCCTTAAGTACCATTTCTCTCACATCTCCAAACTTTGGTACCCAAATTCTTTCAGCCCTATACCGGGCTCCGTCTTCCCAAATATTAAGATGTTTCTCCGATCCTTTGGGTATTTCATTCTTCAAACTTCCCTCTTTTAAAACTCCCTGTTGCGCCTCCTTTATTTGAGTAGTAAGGTTAGTATGAATAATTATATTCATAGCTTTTACTCGTATAGGTTCTCTATCCTTTCTGCTCAAGGCGTCGGCTACCACATTTGCCTTCCCTGGGTGGTAACGAATCTCAAAATCGTAATCATTCAACAGTTCAATCCACCTACGCTGTCTCATGTTCGGTTGTTTCTGATTAAATATATGTTGGAGACTTTTGTGGTCGGTATATATAATACTTTTGACCCCATATAAGTAATGCCTCCAAGTCTTTAATGCAAAAACAACAGCGCCCAATTCCAAATCATGAGTCGAATAATTTTGCTCGTGAATCTTCAATTGTATGGATGCATAAGCAATCACTTTTGTTCGTTACATTAATACACAGCCGAGGCCTTGCTTTGAGGTGTCACAATATATCACAAAATCATCATTCCCTTCAGGCAATGACAATATAGGTGTCGTAGTTAACTTTTTCTTCAACAATTGAAATGCTTTCTCCTGCTCATCCTTCCATTCAAATTTCTTCCTTTTATGCGTTAATGCAGTCAAGGGTTTTGCTATTTTGGAAAAATCTTGGATGAACCTTCTGTAGTAACCAGCCAGTCCTAAAAATTGGGGTATATGCTTCGGAGTTTTCGGGGTTTTCCACTTTTCAAGGGTTTCAATCTTTGCTGGATCCACCTGAATAGCTTCTTTGTTCACTATGTGTCCGAGGAATTGAACTTCTTCCAATCAAAATGCACACTTTGAAAACTTAGCGTACAGTTTTTCTTTCCTTAACAACTCTAGCACTTTTCTCAAATGTTCTTCGTGCTCTTGGTCATTCTTTGAGTAAATAAGTATGTCATCGATGAAAATAATGACAAACTTGTCAAGGTATGGTCCACACACTCGGTTCATGAGGTCCATGAACACAGCTGGTGCGTTAGTCAACACAAACGGCATAACCATAAACTCGTAATGACCGTAACGCGTCCTAAAAGCAGTCTTTGGAATATCATCCTCCTTCACCCGCATTTGATGATACCCAGAACGTAAATCAATCTTCGAATAAACCGACGAGTCTTGTAGTTGATCAAATAAGTAGTCGATTCTCGGTAGTGGGTAGCGGTTCTTGATGGTAAGTTTGTTCAACTCTCGGTAGTCGATACACAACCTGAATGTACCATCCTTCTTTTTGACAAACAAAACAGGAGCTCCCCATGGTGATGTACTTGGTCGTATGAAACCACATTCTAAAAGTTCTTGTAGTTGGCTTTGAAGTTCCTTCATTTCACTGGGTGCGAGTCTGTATGGAGCACGAGCTATTGGTGCAGCTCCTGTTACAAGGCCTATTTGAAATTCAATGGATTGATGTGGGGGTAATCCCGATAATTCTTTCGAAAATACATCGGGAAATTCTTTTGCGACGGGAACATAACTGATGCTCTTTTCTTCAGGTTTAACTTCCTCGATGTGTGCTAGAATGACGTAACAACCTTTTCTTATTAGTTTTTGCGCCTTCAAACTACTAATAAGGTTTAATTTCGCGTTGTTCTTTTCTTCGTACACCATTAAAGGTTTTCCTTTTTCACGCATAATGCGAATCGCATTTTTGTAACAAACGATCTCTGCTCTCACCTTTTTCAACCAGTCCATGCCAATTTTTACATCACAACTTCCTAACTCGACTGGTATTAAATCAATTTTAAACGTTTCATCCCCAGGTTTAATTTCTCTATCCCGACATATATTATCTGCTGAAATTAATTTACCGTTTGCTAATTCGAGTAAAAATTTATTATCCAAAAGCGTCAATGGGCAACTTAATTTAGCACAAAAATCTCTACTCATATAGCTTCTATCCGCACCCGAATCAAATAAAACATAAGCAGATTTATCGTCAATAAGAAACGTACCCGTAACAAGCTCCGGATCTTCCTGTGCTTCTGCCGCATTAATATTGAAAACTCTTCCGCGGCCCTGCCCATTAGTATTCCCCTGATTCGGGAAATTTCTAATAATGTGGCATGGTTTTCCACATTTATAACAAACATCGTTGGTATTACTTGCTCCGACACTATTCGTTCCGGCATTACTTGTTACGACACTATTTGTTCCTTTAGTTCTGTTAAACTTTGGTCCGTAGACCTCACACTTTATCGCGCTATGACCATTTCTTTTACACCTGTTGCAAAATGTCGTGCAAAACCCCGGGTGATTTTCTTCACACCTATGACATGGCTGTTTTTGGATTTTTGTTGCCGTTGTTGTTATTGAGGTTGTTGTTGGGATTGTTATTGTTGTTGAAATGGTTGTTTTAGTTGTTCTTGTTGTTGGGATGTTTGTTGTAGTTATTGTTAGGATTGCGGTTATTGTTGCAATTGTTGTTGCGGTTGTGGGGATAGTTGTTGCGATTGTGGTTGTAATTGTTATTGTTGTTGTACTGGTGACTCTTGTCACCGTTTTCCTCCCACTTCCTCTTGAGTTGTTTTGTGTTGGCTTCTTTGGCCGCCTGCTCTTTAATTCTTCCCTCAATATGATTTATGAGTTTATGAGCCATTCGACTTGCCTTTTGTATGGAAGCGGGCTCGTGTGAACTCACATCTTCTTGAATCCTTACTGGTAACCCTTTTACAAATGCGTCGATCTTCTCTTCTTCATCTTCGAATGCTCCCGAACACAATAGGCACAACTCTGTGAATCGTCGTTCATATGTGGTAACGTCGAACCCTTGTGTTCGTAACTCTCTAAGCTCTACCTTGAGCTTATTGACTACGTTTCTAGGACGGTACTTCTCGTTCATCAATTGCTTGAATGTCGACCACGGTAGTGCGTAAGCAGCATTTTGTCCTACCTGTTCAAGATAGGTGTTCCACCACGTTAACGCAGTACCTGTAAAGGTATGCGTAGCGTACTTAACTTTGTCCTCTTCAGTACACATACTTATGGCAAACACTGATTCGACTTTCTCGGTCCACCGTTTCAATCCCATTGGTCCTTCGGTTCCATCAAATTCCAAAGGTTTGCAGGCAGTGAATTCTTTGTAGGAGCATCCTACACGATTTCTTGTGGAATTAGTTCCACTGCTAGATCCAGAGTTATTGTTATTTTGCATCGCAGCCTGTACTGCGGCTATGTTTGCTGCAAGGAAAATACGGAAGTCTTCCTCGCTCATGTTCAAATTCTGACGAGTCTTCGGTGCCAATTCCTTCAAAAATAGCCCAAAAGAATTAAGTTAATCATATAGAATTTTAAGAGTAGTCAATAGTATTTCGTAGCATAGTATGAACTCATTTATAAAAGCTTTTTCTTCATATTAGCATTTTATAGTTTTAATTCGGGTAGTACCTACCCGTTAAGTTCATACTTAGTAGCTAATATACAATTCAACTACTACAATTCTATATGAAAAAAACGCTTATAATAATATTTCGCGTTCAAATTTTATACAATATTTTACAAACTTACAATACCGCTATTATACATATAGAATGAAATATAACGCAAAATAACTTTGCTACTCAGCAGCTATAAAGGAAATTCTAGTTAATACGTAAGTCGTTCAGCAAAAGAAATAAAGATACGTAATTCATAAGTCCAGAAACAAGTCATGCATTCGGGTATTACTAGTATTATTTCCCATCCTTGATCTTGTGGAAAATAACCGTTGTGACCGTTGGCTAGGCAGCATGTTGTAATATCGTCAAAAGGACGAGGGTTTCGTAATGTCCTACAGCCCCGTAATAATCTAAAAACCTTGTTTCTCACCCCAACTACTGAATCCGTCACTTGTGGGAAGGTTTTATTTAAAAGTTGTAATCCGATGTTCTTTTTCTCACTTTGGTAAGAAGCGAACATCACTAACCCGTAAGCATAATATGCTTCTTTATGTTGCATGTTAGAAGCTCTTTCTATCTCACGAAATCCTATGTTGGGATATGTTGAGTCAAAATAGGTTCTTAACCCGTAGCGTAAAATTGCATTTGGGTTCCCCGCATTTAAAGCTTTAAAGAAAACACAGCGTAACTTACGGTCTCCCCAATGTGATATACCCCACCTATCAAAGAAAAGCCTTTTATAAACTAAGGCATTTCTAGAAAGTCTTTCAAATGTTTGACAAGTTAATTTCGCCATAACTAATTGTGGTGATGAATTCTGACAGACTCTAGACAAGATTTCATCAATCATATCCTCTGGTAAGTCTTATAAAATATTCGGTTGTCTACCCTTAATGTCCATTTTGTGTTTTTATACTGTTAAATAGACAAGGATCAGATTCGTAAAAGATAATTAACAAACAATACAAGCAATTTTACATAGAACATAAAAGTACAAGCACACTACAATACACAACATGATTACAACCCTCTAATATGAATAACTAGTTTCTTCTTCTTCGGACTTGGTTCGTTTTCCTAATTTTCTAGGGATATATGGTGTTCCTCTAATACGAGCCGTCGTTTTCCACAATGGTTTAGAAAAACCTGGTGGTTTAGAGGTTCTCGGGTTATTGTTACATTTTAGGAAATACAGATGTTACCGATACATATAAAGTTCATCGGGGTTGGAATCAGGTTTCTCTATTTTTATACCTTTTCCCTTATTATTTTCTTTTGTTTTATTAATTTGGGTCGAGGTAATTTCTATAACATCATCGGAATCCTCATCGAAAAATTGGTAATCTTTCCAATATTTTGCTTCCTTGATGGAAACACCATTGACCATTTTTAACCTTGGTCCGTTGGTTGAGGATTTTCTTTTATTTATCTGTTTTTCTGTGGTTACTAATATTTCCTCCTCCGGAACCTCTTCTTCTTCCGGTTCCTCTTCTTTCGGTTCCTCTTCTTCCGGTTCTTCAGGAACTTGTGAATCTTCCCAATATATATTCGACTCTTCATTATTATTAGGTGAGTCGATGGAATTTGTACTAGTGGTAGACATCTATCACACAATATCAAACACATTAAAAGGTTAATATATCACATAATATTTACATGTTAATAATATATAGTTTCCAACAAAAAGTGTTAAGCAATCGTTTTTAAAGAAAACACGGTCGAAGTCCAGACTCACTAATGCATCTTAACAAACTTGGTAAGACACACTAATGCAATTTTCTAGTTCTCTAAGACCAACGCTCAGATACTAACTGAAATGTCCCGTTCATATCGATTATAAACGTTTCATATTAATTGATCTCTTTGCAAGGTTTTGACCTCTATATGAGATATTTTTCAAAGACTGCATTCGTTTTTAAAACAAACCATAACCTTTATTTTATCGACAAGGTTAAAAGGACACCACCTAGATTATCAAGAAATGATAATCTAAAAATATCACACTTACACACTACCAATACATGTTGGTTTTCAATATTAATATGTTACAACAAAGTAAATCTCGAATGCAGTTTTAAACAATATTATACAAGCATGCTGACACCAAATCTTGTCCATATTTTAGCATGCAACAGCGGAAACTCTTAATAATCACCTGAGAATAAACATGTTTTAAATGTCAACAAAAACGTTGGTGAGTTATAGGTTTAACCTATATATTTATCAAATCGTAATAATAGACCACAAGATTTCATATTTCAATATATATTCCAAACATAGAGATAAAAATCATTCATATGGTAAACACCTGGTAACTGACATTAACAAGATGCATATAAGAATATCCCCTATCATTACGGGAAATCCATCGGACATGATAAAAATGAATTCGAAGTACTAAAGCATCCGGTACTTTGGATGGGGTTTGTTAGGCCCAATAGATCTATCTTTAGGATTCGTGTCAATTAGTAGATCGGTTTACTAATTCTTAGGCTACCAAGCAAAAAGGGGCATATTCGGCTTCGATCATTCACCCATATAATGTAGTTTCATTTACTTGTGTCTGTTTCGTAAAACATTTATAAAACTGCATGTATTCTCATCCCAAAAACACTACAAGAAATATGATTATATGAGACCCCCATAAGTGTCCTAAAATGTGCCATTTAAGGACCTTTCACTTGAAAGGACGCACCGAAATGGCGTATCCTATAAGATAGTTGTATAAAGTGAAAAGGGTCCTAAAATGCAAATCACATTATGTAACCTATGTAAGAGTCTCATTAGCAACATTGATAGGGTCCTTATAGATGTACATATTAGGACAATTTAAATATGGTTTAATTATCTTATAGTATTTTGAGACACACAAAAGGGTATTTAAAAAGTACTTTATAGGACACTCACTACAAAAAAAAAAGTGTTATCTTAGGACACCCATAAGGGTCCTAAAATGTGCTTTCTTGGGACCTTTAACTTGAAATGACCCTCTGAAGGGTGACCCTATTTAAGGTCATCATATTAACGGAAAAGGGTCCTAAAACTCATTATAAGACATTTGTTTGAGTCATATAAACAACATCGAAAGGGTCATTATAGAGTGACATGATTGTATTTCAATAAAGTAATCTCGAAACCTAACATCATTAAACATAAAAAAATTCATAAATAATCCAACATATAAAGACTTCGAATAACATTTAACAAGATTGTAAAATCAACGAAAAGCAACGCATAACGTCTTGGGTTGGCATTTATCTTTATCAATCATCACATACCACTTAAAAAAAACCCTCAGTGTAACACACTAAGAATCACTACCTGAAAACATGTAAAGATATAAACAATAAGAATCTAATGGTTATAATCTATACCACAACCAAGATGAAGAAATATAAACAACAATTTGTCATGTGTGTAACAGTTAGGTGACAATGAGAGTTAGAATACATGACTTGCATGTCGTCGTACCTTTGTTGATCTCAAGTGTTATGGTCCGAGAAAACTGCAGCTTGAATATGTATACCTTCTATGACCTTCCATGAATCAAATTCAACCACATAACTCAAAATTCTAAAGTAAGAAACTTTTTAATGTTACTGGCATGGGTTGAAAAAGACTTTTCATGTATATCAACACCATCATCTTCACATATAACTAAATGCACTTGCAACTTTATTGAACTCGAGTGAAGTAAACATACCTTAACAGTGATCTCATCTTGAAAAGGCCTGGCAACACCCCATATAGTCAAGGATAAAAACAGTGAACAAAACAAAATTGACTTTTTATGTATATTAACACCATGATCTTCATATATAACTAAATGCACTTGCAATTTTATTAAACTCGAGTGAAGTAAACATACCTTAACAATGATCTCAGGTTTTAAAGGCCTAGTAGCACCCCATATAGTCAAGCATAAAAACAGTGGACAAAACAATAAAACTAAATAGGGCAATCAAAGCTTGTAATCATCTTGTAAGCCTCTTTTCATCATCATATTCATCATCCTTTCCATATAGTAAGCCTTAAACGATTACCAATAGCAAGTAAAATTTGAGTTTTGTACCAAAATTTAGATACAAATAATAACCAAAATATCTAAATTTAGATACAAATAATAAGAAAAATATCTAAACATACCAACAATTAGACCCCTAATACTTGTATTTTATATCAGTATACCTGTGAGAAAAATGGTTGTCAGGTTGTGTCTGTATTATCAGCATCGAAAAAGATAGAGAATACACCTTCCAAACAGTATATAAGCACACAGAACGAATACGTTGATGCAGTAACCAAGATACAATAAGATAATTAGTTGACGGTAAGTTATAACCAATCTCTTTCAAAAACTAATACTCAATCAAACCATAAGCTTATAAATTTGTCCACATTTTCGTGTGTCCATTGCTTTAAATAAATAAGAATGTAGCATAAACCTCAATAATTACGTACCATTATGAAGAGGTTGATAGTCACTGCTGTAAAAACGATAATCAAACTTGTTCTTTTGATGTTTATGGATGCATCAAATTTAGCTACTCAATTTATCTGCCCAAACAAAAATAAATTAGGATAGGGTAAACATCAAATAAAAATTTGCCACTTACCATCCTCAATTATCAAAAGAATTATAAACCTTAACAAGAACAAAAAGTAAAAGCAAGGGTTTTCAATCTCTAACAGGAAGGAAAAACAGACCAAGATTTTAAGTAATCGGAGGAAGCGACGATGGTTGTGCCGGGGATAGTTAAAGATTCACCTTTTTTTATACAAGAGCTTTGGAAAACTATAATTTGAGATAGTATTCCAAAAATATAACTAATGTTTATGATCTTTTTTACAGTTTAAAAGAAGAAAGGATGATTACTACGAAGCACACTATGAAGGCGAACAACTTGAACATCTGTACAAATCTAAGAAAATCTTAACATTAACAAAAAGAAAAACAAACTAATTGTAGAAAGACCATTGTTAAAAGAAGAAGGGATTACCAGTTGTTGAAACATCAATATCTTAACACCAAAAAATAAGCATCCAACAATATCTGTACAACCACATTACGACAACAAATAAGCACCCAACAACGATTCAGAAACTTGTACCAAAAAAATTATAATACTTAAATAAGCGCATAAAAAGATATGAAAACCATATTTCTTCACGAACAGCAATTACAAACACAAATATTCGATGCACGCGATGAAACGAAAAATAACAAACCTACAGTTCAATCGAGGGAGGAAAACTACAAATAAACCTCCAATAAATAAACCTACATTCTGGTGGACTCCTAACAATCCACTTACAATATACTTTGCTTCGATAGTTTTGCCTGTGTAATTGGTCTTAGGTCACAGAGTAGTATTATTTGCGCCATCCTGGTAACAAAATAAAACAGTGTTACATAATTATTAGGAAATTTATATTTCATAAATAAAAGAGGCTAAATATAATTCACTATGCTATGCGAATGTGTAAGTTGTTCTGGCATGGGTTCGAGAAGTAACATCCACTCCTGAAAGTTACCTATGCTGCACCTACTATATTATATGTAACAAAACAGCCCCAACACTTTGTCACCTTAAATATATTCCAGGTTCTATCTCCGTCTATTCATATACAAAAACCGAGCACAAAGCCACAACAACGCGCATCTGACCTTAACATTATCCAACATAAAATGATCTCTTGGGCCCTCATTTTATAACTGTTGCTCTTTATGAGTTTACCCCTACTAAACAAAATCCCTACATATTATACATATAACACATGTATATATTTCATAAACAAAAGTAATATTTAGTATATGAATTTGCCTTTGACAGAACACTATATTGCTAAATGCCTTGGCTAATTAGGGTGATTGTTATTTTTACTATGTCAGAGTAACATGAATGAGTGATATGGCTTACTTCTCCAAAAGTATATTAAATTAGCTGCAAAACATCAATTACAATGCAAAAAAAGTTAAACACTTAATACTATGAGGTTAAGTTTTTAAAACTTGAATAGTTGAAGATGCGATCACCTTTCATGATCATAGGACCTTTTAGCCACCATTCTCCTTGTTGCATTGGAATTAAAGCCTTCTCAGTTTCGGGATGAAATATTTTAGCGTCTACATTCGAAAGGGATAAAAACATAATAACGACAAACTGAATATAACTATTTTGGGTTTAATCAAATAAACAATAAAATTGATAAATATTTAAGATTGCCACTTCTAACTAATTCTCATTAGGTTGAAGATTAAAACAAAGATTATATGTTTACGTTTACATATCGATATCTAATTATTACATGAAATAAACCCAAACCTCATTAGAATATTCGTTGTGAGGAATGATTACGTTAATAAAAATTCACGTTTTTACCCCTGATATTAAATTAGCTGCAAAACAGCAATTACAATGCAGAAAAAGATTCGTCGTACAAAACAGCAGGTGTTAAGAATCACAAGCCAGCTTAAAGATGCTCACCTATGTGTGGGGGCAACATTGTTGTAACCTCCGTGAGGTAAATCCCACTCTGCAAAATGCCAGCCATAAAAAGAATGAGTACAAGTTAAAAAGGAAAAACAAAAAAAAAATTAACAATTATATACATATATATGTATATATATATATATATATATATATATATATATATATATATATATATATATATATATATATATATATATATATATATATATATATATATATATATATATATATATAGGGGTAGGATCAAGAGGGAAGTAACCAATCGGGGGGAAGTGGGGGGAAGCAAAAACTTTTTTTTTTCGTTTTTTGAAAAAACTTTGTTCACGAACATTATAGATGAGATGAAAATATGAACATTTAGTAGAGACACTTTGTGATAAATGTTGTTATTTTGGAGGGAAAACGCTCGAAGAAGTAATATATAACAATTATCGTGTTTTTCGAGCGTATGTTGAGGGTTTAGCTATTGGGGTTTAGATATTAGTGTTTAGATATTAGGGTTTATAGGGTTTAGATATTAGGGTTTAGAAATTTAGGGTTTAAGGTTTAGATTTAGGGTTTAGATTGAGTTTTTAACACGAACGGTTTAGAGTTTAGGGTTTAGGGTTTAGGGTTTGGTGTTTTGGGTTTATGAAATAAACCCAAAACACCAAACCCTAAACCCTAAACCCTAAACTCTAAATCGGGCTAAATTTTACTTCACAAAACATGAAAAAAATGTTCATATTTTTCACGAACAATATTATCTTGAATGTTATTTTTGTCAATCGTTTTCCCGCCTAAATAATGACATTCATCACGAAGTGTCTCTTCTAAATGTTCATATTTTCGTGTGATCTTGATGCCGAAAAAAAATTCCAAAAATAAGGGGAAAAAAAAATTTGCTTCCCCCCGATTGGTTACTTCCCCATTGATCCTGCCCCTATGTATGTGTGTGTGTGTATATATATATATATATATATATATATATATATATATATATATATATATATATATATATATATATATATATATATATATATATATATATATATATAGGCTTGTTTGTCTAAAATACTGAGATAGAACCAAACTAAATGTGTCAGAAGAGAAATGATAAATGAAAATACATCTCTATATGGCAACAATAGAAAAAAATATGGAGAAACAAAATATGAACTATCAAATTGATATAAATTAGAGTCCTGTTGTGCACCTAATTTGTCGTAGATACAGAAATGGAAGACAAAGTAGATAGAGAGATAAACACGAATCAATGTCACAGAAATCAAGCATTCAAGCCTACATCATTATCAATAATACCATAAAAATCAATTAGATACTGATTTAGTTGTGATCAAAAACCGCAAGTAAACAATGTTAGTATATACAATCAAAACAAAATGAAGATAAATATATCAGTAGAAACTTAATCTGTTCATTAATAACGGCTTCAGATTCATCAGTGAACTTTTGACAAGCAAGTGATTGTTGTGGAAGAGTAGGTAAAAAATTGAGCTCTTTTTTTACAAACCCTCGAATATTGCTGCCGTCGGTGGCCACTGCTCCGACGCCGACTCAATCGCCGTCAACTGTATGATGCTTCTTTACGCCATCCCACTCTTATCATCGATCAACCTTCTAACCACCCCCTCTCTTTATGCACACAAATCGTAACAGTAATCTCAAATTACATGTCACATAAAATAAGTAGATAGAGAGATAAACACGAATCGATGAAGAAATACATACAAAATATGAATCACTTAAACGATGGCAGATGTTTGAGAAGAAACCCTAAATAGGCGATTATCAGAGAAAGTTAGGTTATGTGTTTATGTTTAAGATTTAATTTTGGGAAATTTAAGTTTGGGATTTTACAAGAGGGAAAATGAAACGAGAAATTCAAAATTATTTTTATTTATTTATTTTTTTTTTTTGGAAAAAGGAGCATTTAGGCCGCCAAATCTCAAAAACTGGAAAAAAAATATTGGAAGTGGTATACAATAAAAAATGTTAGGGGTTTTACAAATAAATGTCTTTTTAGTTTGTTTCCTATCACTTTCATATCAATTGTTCTTTGAAGACATATGATAACAGTACCCTAAAATTTATATGCCATATCAATTAGTTTTTTAGAACACCACTTTGTAAACGTATCTCTTAGTGCAACCCATTTTTCAAATGTCCTATAAAAACATAGTATAATAAGAACTCTATAAATCATGTGTCACATCAAATAGGACTTTAGGATACAATTGTGTAAGCGTATCTCATAATAGGGCTTAATTTCTAAGTTTCGTATTAAAACCTAGGATAATATGACCATAAAAACTCATGTGTCACATTATATAGCTTTTTAGGACACCACTGTAAAACTGTATAGTTTATTAGGACACCATTGAAAAAGCGTTAAGCTTTTTGGGACATAACTTTATAAGCGTGTAGGTTTTTAGGACATCTTATAGCTTATTAGGACACCTCATTATAAGCGTATCTCATACTAGGACCTCAAATATTTAACCGTCCCAATAAATGGCTCGTTAGGACCCTAATTTACGAGGGTCCTAGGGAAAAGGTCCTATAAACTCACTTTTCTTGTAGTGAAATATTATATTTTAAAAGTGGGACTATAACTCACTCTCACAGATTTTTACTTCATCGGGAAGTAAGACTTGGCCACTGGTTGATTTACGAACCTATAACAAATATGCACATATATATCAAAGTATGTTCAAAATATATTTACAACATTTTTAATACGTTTTACTATTTTAAGTTTATTAAGTCAGCTGTCCTCGTTAGTAACCTACAACTAGTTGTCCACAGTTAGATGTACAGAAATAAATTGATATAAATTATCTTGAATCAATCCACGATCCAGTGTATACACGTCTCAGGCTAGATTACAACTCAAAGTATATATATTTTTGGAATCAACCTCAACCCTGTATAGCTAACTCAAACATTACTGCATATAGAGTGTCTATGGTTATTCCAAATAATATATATACATGGGTCGATATGATATGTCAAAACATTTGTATACGTGTCTATGGTATCCTAAGATTATATAATATATTAAAATACATATATAATACAATATAAGTTAGCTAGGATATGATTATTATAAATTTGTTACCAATTTTCACGTAGCTACAACAAGCAAAATTATCCAATCTTGTTTTACCCATAACTTCTTCGTTTTAAATCTGTTTTGAGTGATTCAAGTTGCTCTGGTTTCATATTGAACTTAAGTTTATGAATCTAAACAGAAAAATTATAAGTTTATATTCGGAAATACAGGTTACAAGTCAATATTATAAGAGGTAGTCATTTCAGTCGAAAGAACGACGTCTTGATGACTATTTTGAAAAACATACTTCCACTTTGAGTTTAACCATGATTTTTGGATATAGTTTCATGTTCATAAGAAAAATCATTTTTCCAGAAGAACAACTTTTAAATCAAAATTTATCATAGTTTTTAATTAACTAACTTAAAACAGCCCGCGGTGTTACTACGACGGCGTATATCCGATTATACGGTGTTTTTCGTGTTTTCAGATTTTATATCATTAAGTTAGCATATCATATAGATATAGAACATGTGTCTATTTGATTTTAAAAGTCAAGTTAGAAGGATTAACTTTTGTTTGCGAACAAGTTTAGAATTAACTAAACTATGTTCTAGTGATTAGAAGTTCAAACCTTCGAATAAGATAGTTTTTTATATATGATTTGAATGACGTTATGAACATATTTAGTACCTCATGTTTTGTGGATAAACCTTCTGTAAATGAAAAAATAGATCTAGCTTCAAAGGATCCTTGGATGGCTTGAAAGTTCTTGAAGTAGAATCATGACACGAAAACAAGTTCAAGTAAGATTTCCACTTGAAATAAGATTGTTATAGTTATAGAAATTGAATCAAAGTTTGAGTATGATTATTACCTTGAATTAGAGAGATATCTTACTGTAAATAAGAAAGATTTCTTGAGGTTAGATGATTACTTAAAATGGCTTTGCAAGATTGAAAGTAAGCTAGCAAACTTGAAAGTGTTCTTGATGTTTTCTTGAGTAGTTATTTTGTATGTCGATCTAGGTTACCTATATTGAGCTAGATTATGAAGGAAATGATGAAGAACACTTATAACACTAAGAGAGTAATTTAGAGAGAGTAATTTGATGCATAAAAATAGAAATAAAGTGTGTTTATGGTTGGTGAAATGAGGCGTGAAAATGAAGTCAAATATAGGCTCCATTACTTTGTTGTTTTGTTAGATATTTCATGCTAGTTACCAAATAGTAGTTCCTACATGTGTTAGGTGACTCACAAGGGCTACTAAGAGTTGAATTATTATGTTTATATACCAATAGTATATACGTCTAGGAGCTGGGTATTGTATGAGTACGAATACGGGTGCATACGAGTAGAATTGTTGATGAAAATGAATGAGGATGTAATTGTAAGCATTTTTGTTAAGTAGAAGTACTTTGATAAGCTTCTTTAATTCTTTCAAAAGTGTATGAATACATATTAAAACACTATATGTATATACATTTTAACTGAGTCGTTAAGTCATCGTTAGTCGTTATATGTAAGTGTTGTTTTGAAACCTTTAAGTTAACGATCTTGTTAAATATTGTTAACCCATTGTTTATTATATCTAATGAGATGTTAAATTATTACATTATCATGATAATATGATGTATTAATATATCTTAATATGATATATATACATTTAAATGTCGTTACAACGATAATCGTTACATATATGTCTCGTTTCGAAACACTTAAGTTAGTAGTCTTGTTTTTACGTATGTAGTTCATTGTTAATACACTTAATGATATGTTTAATTATCATTTATCATATTTAAACATAGTGTAACAATATCTTAATATGATTCATATGTATTTAGTAATACGTTGTTATAACGATAATCGTTATATATATCATTTCGAGTTTCTTAATTCAATAAACTCATTTTTATGTATAACACTCATTGTTAATATTCTTAGTAAGATACTTACTTATCATAATCTCATGTTAACCATATATATGTCTATATATTTAACATCATGTAGTTTTTACGAATTTGTAGTGTTCGTGAATCTCCGGTCAATTTGGGTGGTCAATTGTCTATATGAAACCTATTTCAATTAATCAAGTCTTAACAAGTTTGATTGCTTAACATGTTGGAAACATTTAATCATATAAATATCAATTTCATTTAATATATATATATATATATATATATATATATATATATATATATATATATATATATATATATATAAACATGGAAAAGTTTGGGTCACTACACAAATCGGCTCGGGATTTCTCGCTATAAGCACACCCCTAGTCACTGCTTACAGCCAATATGGTTTAGTTTCTTCGGTTGTTGAGAAGTTTTGTCCAAGTTGTTTCAAGTTGAAGCAGTTTGTTTTGGGAGATTTTCGGTTTCGTCGATTTATCTTGAAGTTCAAGTTTTTAAGTGGTTGTTCAATGTCTTTCTTAAGGTGTTTACTTCTAACTTAGTCTCATGTTAGTTTTAATAATCGTTTTGAGTTCAAGTTTGTAGTAGCATGGTTGTTTTTTTTTTTTTTTTTGTCATTTAGGTGTTTTACGATGGCTCTTTTTGGAGTTTCTTAGTTACATGTGTGGTTAAATTTTATCCCTTAGAGTTTTTCTTCTTTATGATGAATAGCTCCTATTTTTGTATTCATGTTTTTAAATTGAATATATAATAGTGTACTCTACCTTCAGCACGATAACGATCGCTTCGTTAGACAACATTCACGAAGCAAACGCCTAACAATGGTGTACAAAAGTATCCACACTTGCCAACGGTGCGGTGGCATAAAATATAGTGACTTTAAACCTTGGTCAAGTAAAAGTGAAGCTTAAGGAACTATTTCTAGCTCTACCGCCACCATATCTAACTAAGGTAAGGGACCATCTTGCTTTTTTTGTAAGCACTCAAATTGAGAAAGTTAATGGATATTTCTATAATACATTGGGAACCAACAATCCCTCAAAATATTGTATCATACCTTTACAAATAAGGGAGCATAATAATTTCCATATACATGCTCTCACTACACACTTCACTTGTTCTGATATCATACAAACATGCTTGATATTCTCTCTCGGTGGCATAAAGCAATCTGTATATTGCTACATTCGGGAAATCCCTAACAAAGAGGATAAACTCTTTACATTCACACATATTTTACTCCTTAGTAATTAGAACAACCCAACCTTGTCGCTTCGACAAGGATCTTTAGAAAGTGTACAAACAATTAGCGTCATCCGTGGGACACACACACAAACACATACTTTGTTTAGAAAAGCGCTAAATCGACATCATGGTTGATTCCAATAACGCACCGTCTGAGTTTACCCCACCCAGAGAGACACATGTCTCGAATCAAGCTCAGTTAGAATTTCCAACTGTGGGGATAATCACTCAAAAACCTCTCACCCCCACTGCATTCATCTCCACAAAATTCCATGGCTCAAATTTGGCAAAGCCATCACCATTTATAGACAAAATCTTCATATTAAATAACTATGACCACATCAGCTCAGTTATGAGGGATTTATGAGCGACGACCATTCTTCAAAGTCATCAAACTCTAACCTACGAAAGTGAAGAGTGTGATGAAGAAAGGGAAATGGAAGCTCCACCCGACCGAAGCCTCCCCACAGAAACTCAACCGGTCAACTCCCTAGCCCGGACTACGACACAACATGTCGTAGCTATGTGCACGCGTCAAATGCAGGTGACATTCGAAATTCCTACGTTACCGCTCTATACTTATAATGTGGTAACCACAACTACCTCTTCACTGCCCCAATTGCTGAATAGTTATATCACACCTCCACACAAAAGCTTGGTTGGAACGACACACCCAAATCAAAATATGTGGGCCCAGGGAATGCCACACGTTATGACAACCCGGAAATTTCCGATCAAATTTAAAACCTTATTCTTATATGATTCCGACACGATAAGCAAAGTCCATTGAGCCGTGTCTTAAAATTTTGAAATGTTTACATGGATTCAAATACCCTTTGACTATTCCCGACGATTCACGAATATTTATTTGTAAATAAATATGTATATGTATTATATAAATATAAATATAATAATAGATAATATTTGGATTTAATAAAGTATACCTTAACTAATTTGAATTTAAAATGTAAATTAATAATTAGAATAATTAAGTTACTGTTAATATATATATATATATATATATATATATATATATATATATATATATATATATATATATATATATATATATATATATATGTTATTGTGAATCTATGATTACTATTAAGTACATATATAAAATATATAAATATTAACTATTCAGTAAATGTCATCATATAATATAATATTATATAAATAATAAATGGTATTATATTAAATTATAAGTTTTAAATATAATTGATATAGTAATATTATTTTCATTACTTTCATGGTTGTTAAAATTAATATTTGTAATATTATTACTTCTAATATAAAATATATATATATATATATACATATATATATATATATATATATATATATATATATATATATATATATATATATATACATATACATATACATATGAAATTGGATATGTTTAAGTGTATTATTATTAATGTTATTATTATCAATAATAATATTAATATAACTAGTATTATTAGTATCACTAATAAGTTTACTATTACCATTTATATTATTATTATCATTATTAGTAAACAAATTCATAATTTTTATTAGTATTAATATTATCATATTATTATTTATTATTTATTATTACTAGTCTTTATATCAATAATATTATTATTATTAGTAATATTATTATTAGTATTATTAATAGCATTAATATATTTATAATTGCTAAATTATCAAAATATATAAATTATATATATACATATATAATGATATATAAATGGATGTATCAATACAGCTAAATACATATACATACACAGATTACAATTATATATCTATGTAAATACGTATACTAAAATATAAGCATATACATACAGTTATACACGCATACAAATACAAATAAAAACTTATAAAGTTTAAAATCACTATCATTCTATCTAAATTGTCTCCTTGATTGACGAATAGATTCACAAAATTTCAAAGTTGTTACATGTCGCTCTCATTTTTTTTATTTAATATTTTCTGTATTTTTCTGATTCGCTGATTTACTTTGTGGACTCACATCAGCTATATCAATCAATTACCATTATTTGTATCCTTTATACAATGTAAAATAACTCTGAAAATCGAATTGGAGAAGACCCAAACGGAAACGAAGAACACATTTATATTTTTTTTTTGTTCTCTGTTCTTCATTCATTTTTCAAAAGGCTCGAATTTGATTTGTATTTTAAAATCTAAAAACGTAGTTTTGTTAGGACTATACTAAAGGATCTTTTTGCAAAAATTCATGTTTCAATTCATCAAATTGAGTTTCAATTTTGGAGTCAAAGTTTTAAATACCAAAAAGTCAACGATGTGTTCATCAAGAAATTCGCATTTGTTTTGATGTTATACACTAAATTAATGATACATAAAGTTTACACGAATGATTTGGAGTCTTTTTCGCATTGTAACAATTTTCTAAAACACCACAAAAATCAAAAATCGATTTTTTTTTTGAAAACAGTCGCTAACAGCTATTGCTGTTCTTGGGATATTTTATTTTTTTTTCTTGCTTTACAGTAATGATAAATTGAAATAGCAATTACAAGTGTTTAGGAATTGTTGTTATATCCAAAACTAAATCGTTAAGTAGTTGATTTGGGTTCCTGGTCGAGTATTGAATTGAAGAAGATGATGAAACAGATATACGGGTTATATGAATATGGAATGGGTATAAACACAGAATAACGAATTGGTCCAGATGGTTAGGCTGTTGTGTTGGTGAGCGGGCGGTCACGGGTTCGAGTCTGGTTCAGTGCATTCTTTTTAGGAAAGCTAGTTAAGGTAGTTTTTCTTTTCTTATAATTATTATTATTATTATTATTATTACTATTATTATTATTATTATTATTATCATTATTATTGTTATTATTATTATTGTTATAATTATTATCAATTGTATTATCATTAAGTTTATTATTATCATTATTAGTAGTAATATAATTATTAATATTATTAATTTACACTTATTATTATTAGTATAATTATTACTACTAAATATTATTATTATTGTTAATAGTATTGTTAATTTTAGATATTATTATTATTACTACTAATATAAGTAACATGAGAAAGATTATCATTTTACTAATCTTTATGATGATTATAGGTACAAACATGATTATTATTTCATTG
This sequence comes from Rutidosis leptorrhynchoides, assembly GCF_046630445.1. Lineage (NCBI taxonomy): Eukaryota > Viridiplantae > Streptophyta > Magnoliopsida > Asterales > Asteraceae > Rutidosis > Rutidosis leptorrhynchoides. The sequence continues at coordinate 284,788,572 of NC_092338.1, read as the reverse complement.
TTATGAAATTTGTTATAACTTTAAATTATAGTAACTATAGATATAGATTACAAATTTAATACGATGTTATGATAAAATTTATTATTACCAACACTGTTATTATTATTATCATTATGTTATCAAACTAAAGTATCATTATATTTTAAAATTTTCAAAGTTATTACTTTTATTAAAACTGTCATTAACAGCAAAATTAATATTTTTACAGTTATAATTATTAATATCATAATTATTATCATTAATATAATTATTAACATTATCATCTTATTAGTAATATTAAGTATTATAATTATTATCGTTTCTATTATTAATATTACTCTAGTAATACTATAACTATTATTTTGTAAACAAAAGATTATGTATATAAAAAATAAATATAATAACCATAACTTAAATATATAAATACTTTATTTAAAATATACAAATTGAATATATGATAAAATATATAATTAGTAATATAGAAATTATCACTAATAATATAAATATTTTCTCGATTACGGTTATATGTATTAATGAATATACAAATGATATAGGTTCGTGAATTCGAGGCCAACCCTATACTTGTTCAATGTCGTTCTATGTATTTTTACTACAAAATACAGTATGGCGAGTTTCATTACTCCCTTTTTAAATGCTTTTGCAATATATATTTTTGGGACTGAGAATACATGCGCTTTTATAAATGTTTTACGAAATAGACACAAGTAATCGAAACTACATTATATGGTTGAATGATCGAAGCCGAATATGCCCCTTTTGCTTGGTAACCTAAGAATTAGTAAACCAGTCTACTAATTGACGTGAATCCTAAAGATAGATCTATTGGGCCTAACAAACCCCATTCGTTGTAGCGGATGCTTTAGTACTTCGATGTTGTTTTATCATGTCCGATGGATGTCCCGGAATGATAGGGGATATTCTTATATGCATCTTGTTAATGTCGGTTACCAGGTGTTCACCATATGAATGATTTTTATCTCTATGCAGTTTGCGAAATGCCTGATATGAGATGTATATTTATGGAAAAATGAAATCTCGTGGTCTATTAAAATAATGGAAATGATTGTTATGATAAACTAATGAACTCACCAACCTTTTGGTTGACACTTGAAAGCATGTTTATTCTCAGGTATGAAAGAAATCTTCCGCTGTGCATTAGCTCATTTTAAGGATATTACTTGGAGTCATTCATGACATATTTCAAAAGATGTTGCATTCGAGTCGTTGAGTTCATCAAGATTATTATTAAGTCAATTATAGTTAGATATATTATGAAATGGTATGCATGCCTTCAACTTTCGATGTAATGAAAGTTTGTCTTTTAAAAACGAAGGCAATGTTTGTAAAATATATCATATAGAGGTCAAGTACCTCGTGATGTAATCATATGTTATTGTATTCGTCCTTATGGATTAGGACGGGTCGTCTCATGTGGTATTAGAGCGGTGGTCTTAGCAAACCAGTTCTTACATTAGTGTGTCTAACTGATAGTTGTTTAGATGCATTAGTGAGTCTGGACTTCGACCGTGTCTGCATGTCAAAAGTTTTGCTTATCATTTTGTGTCGAAAATTACCTGCTTATCATTCTTAGGGATTCACTTGCTTATCATTCTTAGTCTAGACACATCTTATTGCATTGATTGCATGAATAGTGTATAGACAAATTCATATTTTAGCGTATCTGCTAATCCATATCTTAGCGTATCTGTTACTATAGACTTTATCTGACACGTCTCCCTAATTCCCTCCGTAAGTTACAGGATTTTTTGTACTATGTATATGTATTCTATGTAATTAGAATATCATCCGATATCCGAAAATCATTTCATATCGAAAACCCTTTATCTAACAGTACAAGATGGAACTCGCAACTAGTTCAACCTTCTCGGCTTCTGACAGCTATTCCGACATGGATGTTCACCTAAGCTCCGAAAGCAGCGTCACCAGAATGAATCAGCCAATCAACCATCCCCAATTCATCTGATGGGTTTGTAGTCGACTTAATCAATGGAGACGCGAAGAAGACGATCCTTTTCACCAACCGAATTTACCTCTTGGCGATGAACCTGAAGCACTTACCGGCGAACCAGTCCGAAACACCATTTTCACCCTCATTTCCCGAATATCTCGCCACGATTATATTCTATCTAAAATTCTAAACCTTATTCATCCACTCGTTCCGACCGACAATCATCCCAGAATAATAGAAGAAGTCAACGAGCTTCGCGCTCGACTAATCAATTTGGAAAATGTGGTGCAAAACCTACCAGCTTCAACAACAGCACCGGCAACACCAGTACCACCAAAAACCCAAGTTTCCACATCACACGCCTTAACATCTCATTTTGTACCTCGAGCATAATCATCATTCTACGAATCGTTCTACATCGTTTATCTTCATTCTACATGACGATTATATAATTTCTGATGTTTTAGAGATTATGTACTCTAGTTGTAACCGTAAATCAAATGAGTTTAATATCATATTAACTCATTAAATCCATGATTACATCTAAAGAAAATATATATGTATATATATTTTCATAACGATTGTAATTAAAAAAAAATTCATTCGTACAAACTGTTAATGGTGAAAATATTTTAACGGGTAGGTAATACCCGAGAAATATTTAGATTTCACATTAATAAGTTACACTGTACATTTTTCGAATCTGATTCAACAGTCATTTACTATCCTACTTACATCCACCGATGCACGTATCTATTCACCACAAAATAACCATTTTCATTCAAATTTCATAATTGGATTTTGACTTATTAGAATCCAACAAGTGGCATAATGAAGAAAACATTGGACAAAAATAAAATTTGTTAGAAACAAACAAATTAACTATAAGAAATTTTGTTAAGAATCCACGCTAATTGTTCCTAGCTAACTGTTCCTAGCTAACTGATTACATTTTATTTATCGCAATTTATTTATCGCAATTTATATTCTCGCAATTTCATTTACCGTCATTTAATTTCTGTTATTTACTTTACGCACTTTATTTATCGTCATTTAATTTCTGTTATTTATTTTACGCACTTTAAATATCGGGACACGTATACAAGGTTTTGACATATCATATCGACGCATCTATATATATTATTTGGAATAACCATAGACACTCTATATGCAGTAATGATCGAGTTAGCTATACAGGGTTGAGGTTGATTCTACAATAATATATATAATTTGAGTTGTGATCGAGTCTGAGACATGTACACGGGTCACGATACGTATTAATTAATTCGAATATTATAAACTATATATGAATTATTGAGTTAGTGACTGTGGACTGCTAACTGTGGACTACCAAGATTGGACAATTAAAATGAATTAAAATATTGATTATAACATATGAAACTAAACAATTCTTCAAGTTTGCCACTTGATTTCATCTTAAACTTCAATTGTATCTTGACGATTACAATCTGCGTTCAAACCTTTCATGATTCCTGAAAACACCTCAATCAGAGGATGAACAAACCGCACTTCATCTACGGAAGGAAAGATTTATGCATATAGTATTGCACCTGAAAAACACTCGGAACCTGAGTAAACATTTAACACATACCTGTACTAATTCCTTTAGTGTTATTATTACCCAAAAAAGCTTTACAATCCCTTTTCAAGGTAGTAAATTTTGTCACAGCTCCTGCAAATCAATTTCGACTTTTCATTTGAATAAACTCTATTATAACTGTGATATATAAGTTTGCCTTTCGTCACCGTTACTGAAGAATCGTTTATATTCCACCACATTAGCAGTAAAATTACCAGCAGTTTCATTATTCATTGATTTAAGTTTCTCCGAAAAACCAACTGTTCATTAAAAACCTTATCATATACTCATCCACAGCTTATAACGAGAATGACCATACCAATTACCCAAAAATAACATTCAGTATTTTGAAATCTAGCAGCATGTTTACATCAACAGTTATATGTATACATATAACATTTACCTCTTAGAATTATGATCTTCCATTTTGGAACTCTGAAAAGCACCTAGTCTACGAATTAATACTCGGAAGGTTGAAAAAGCTGAATGAAGCAGCAAAAACCATAAACAACCTTAACCAACGGAATATTGATGATAAAGAATAGAGTGTTGGAAACACTCAATAAAAAAATTAATATTGGGAAATGGATTATGCAAAACTATGAAAGAGGATGTGGACAAATCACCAGGATTAAACCTAAATTTAACAAATTCAGACGATTCAGTACCTGACGAAATCTCTAGCGAATATCCTGCTCTTTAATTATTCTAAATCATTACGGAAGAATTTTCTTCAGTAACCTTCGATCTTAGAAATTCAAAAATATCATCATAAATATCTTCGATATTTCTGAGGATATTTTCATACATATTCTTGTCCGAAATTATTCATCTCTTCACGCTATCTGTATTACATCATAAAAGAAACTATTTTAGTTTCTAAATTCTGAAACATTCGAGTTTAAAATAGGAATATTTTTGAAGTAGTGTTGGGAACTGAAGCATGAGTTAGTTTAATATAATGACACTTGATCAACGTGATTATATTACAGTAAGTCATGCTGAGTTTCTAAATGGAACGTGATGATTCACAGATCATAACGTCATCATGTGCTATGTCACACGACTCTTGTGTTCTATTTAACCTCTAATATATCAAGCAAATATTTTCTTGATGATTCGGTCCTTTCCAGGGTATTCTGGTAAGTTAACAAATCAAGATCATGCCATTACCATTTCTTTCTTAGAACATTAACAATGTTCATTCCAAAATTTATATCTGCGAATTCTGGACCATTACAAGCAGTGCTTAATCGCAAGAAGAAGAAACGAAAGGACAAAGCTCCAAAATAGAAAGCGGGTATAAATCGCAGCAAATAAGAGAGAGCATTAACTGTGGATGACAATGATTATAGGAGACAGAAGCAGGGACATCGAAATACAAGAGAAGATATAAAACCCAACAACAACGCAGAAATTACAAACCGTGGATATTAATACGAATAGCAATATAAATACACAGTATAATTAAGAATAGTATCACCCAAGGTAATAATAGAAGTAAACAGATTTTTCTGGCGGAAGATTGAAAAGAAGGATGACAGAAATGATAATTAGAAAAATATCAAGGATTAGAACGGGATTAAGCATTTTCACAATCTTTTGGATGTATGAACCAAGAAATAAAGTATAGGAATGATGAGAATAATGGAACGGAAGAGTTTAATTTATAAAAGAAAAATCAGACGTAACAATCGAGGCAGATCACCGTATTAAATTATAGAGATCTTAATTTCCATAAATCCCGAAGAATCAGATCTTATAGATTTCCAAGTTTTTCTTTTAAATCCCTTAAATTCCAGAATTCAACAGTAACTACGTCACCGGTTAAGACAAACCTGCATTTACTCATCTCACTCTTTTGTGATAACTTCACTCGTACGCTTCACATAAACAAATTGTTTTATTCATATTACTTGATGATAATAAAACTCTAATTTTCAGCTCGCATGCGTCATGAAAACATACTTATTGTCAGCCATGACGATTCCAACCAAATTTCGGGACGAAATTTCTTTAACGGGTAGGTACTGTGACGACCCGAAAATTTCCGATCAAATTTAAAACCTTATTCTTATATGATTCCGACACGATAAGCAAAGTCCATTGAGCTGAGTCTTAAAATTTTGAAATGTTTACATGGATTAAAATACCCTTTGACTATTCCCGACGATTCACGAATAACTATTTGTAAATAAATATGTATATGTATTATATAAATATAAATATAAATATAAGAATAGATAATATTTGGATTTAATAAAGTATACCTTAACTAATTTGAATTTAAAATGTAAAGTAATAATTAGAATAATTAAGTTACTGTTAAAATAAATAAATAAATAAATAAATATATATATATATATATATATATATATATATATATATATATATATATTATTGTGAATCTATGATTACTATTAAGTACATATATAAAATATATAAATATTAACTATTCAGTAAATGTCATCATATAATATAATATTATATAATAATAAATGGTATTATATTAAATTATAATTTTTAAATATAATTGATATAGTAATATTATTGTCATTACTTTCATGGTTGTTAAAATTAATATTTGTAATATTATTACTTCTAATATATATATATATATATATATATATATATATATATATATATATATATATATATATATATATATACATATATATATATATACATATATACATATATATATATATATACATATATATATATACATATACATATGAAATTGGATATGTTTAAGTGTATTATTATTAATGTTATTATTATCTATAATAATATTAATATAACTAGTATTATTAGTATCACTAATAAGTTTACTATTACCATTTATATTATTTTTATTATCATTATTAGTAAATAAATTCATAATTTTTATTAGTATTAATATTATCATATTATTATTTATTATTTATTATTACTAGTCTTTATATCAATTATATTATTATTATTAGTAATATTATTATTAGTATTATTAATAGCATTAATATATTTATACTTGCTAAATTATCAAAATATATAAATTATATATATATATATATATATATATATATATATATATATATATATATATATATATATATATATATATATATATATACATATATATATATATATACACACACACACACATATATAATGATATATAAATTGATGTATCAATACAGCTAAATAAATATACATACACAGATTACAATTATATATCTATGTAAATACGTATACTAAAATATAAGCATATACATACAGTTATACACGCATAGATTCACTATCATTCTGTCTAAATTGTCTCCTTGATTGACGAATAGATTCACAAAATTTCAAAGTTGTTACATGTCGCTCTCATTTTTTATTTATTTAATATTTTCTGTATTTTTCTGCTTGGCTGATTTACTTTGTCGACTCACATCAGCTATATCAATCAATTACTATTATTTGTATCCTTTATACAATGTAAAATATCACTGAAAATCGAATTGGAGAAGACCCAAACGGAAACGAAGAACACAGTAATATTTTTTTTTGTTCTCTGTTCTTCATTCATTTTTCAAAAGGCTCGAATTTGATTTGTATTTTAAAATCTAAAAACGTAGTTTTGTTAGGAATATACTAATGGATCTTTCTGCAAAAATTCATGTTTCAATTCATCAAATTGAGTTTCAATTTTGGAGTCAAAGTTTTAAATACCAAAAAGTCAACGATGTGTTTATCAAGAAATTTGCATTTGTTTTGATGTTATACACTAAATTAATGATGCAGAAAGTTTACACGAATGATTTGGAGTCTTTTTCGTATTGTAACAATTTTCTAAAACACCACAAAAATCAAAAATTGGTTTTTTTTTTTTTAAAACGGTCACTAACAGCTATTGCTATTCTTGGGATATTTTTTTTTCTTCTTTACAGTAATGATAAATTGAAATAGCAATTACAAGTGTTTAGGAATTGTTGTTATATCCTAAAACTAAATCGTTAAGTAGTTGATTTGGGTTCCTGGTCGAGTATTGAATTGAAGAAGATGATGAAACAGATTTACGGGTTATATGAATATGGAATGGGTATAAACACAGAATAACGAATTGGTCCAGATGGTTAGGCAGTTGTGTTGGTGAGCGGGAGGTCACGGGTTCGAGTTTGGTTCAGTGCATTCTTTTTAGGAAAGCTAGTTAAGGTAGTTTTTCTTTTCTTATAATAATAATAATAATAATAATAATAATAATAATAATAATAATAATAATAATAATTATTATTATTATTATTATTATTATTATTATTATTATTATTATTATTATTATTATTATTATTATTATTATTATCATTATTATTGTTATTATTATTATTGTTATAATTATTATCAATCGTATTATCATTAAGTTTATTATTATCATTATTAGTAGTAATATAATTATTAGTATTATTAATTTACACTTATTATTATTAGTATAATTATTACTACTAAATATTATTATTAGTGTTACTAGTATTGTTAATTTTAGATATTATTATTATTACTACTAATATAAGTAACATGAGAAAGATTATCATTTTACAAATCTTTATGATGATTATAGTTACAAACATGATTATTATTTCATTGTTATGAAATCTGTTATAACTTTAAATTATAGTAACTATAGATATAGATTACAAATTTAATACGATGTTATGATAAAATTTATTATTACCAACACTGTTATTATTATTATCATTATGTTGTCAAACTAAAGTATCATTATTTTTTAAAATTTTCAAAGTTATTACTTTTATTAAAACTGTCATTAACAGCAAAATTAATATTTTTACAGTTATAATTATTAATATCATAATTATTATCATTAATAGAATTATTAACATTATCATCTTATTAGTAATATTAAGTATTATAATTATTATCATTTCTATTATTAATATTACTCTAGTAATACTATAACTATTATTTTGTAAACAAAAGATTATGTATATAAATAATAAATATAATAACCATAACTTAAATATATAAATACTTTATTTAAAATATAAAAATTGAATATATGATAAAATATATAATTAGTAATATAGAAATTATCACTAATAATAATATAAATATTTGCTCGATTACGGTTATATGTATTAATGAATATACAAATGATATAGGTTCGTGAATCCGAGGCCAACCCTATACTTGTTCAATGTCGTTTTATGTATTTTTACTACAAAATACAGTATGGCGAGTTTCATTACTCCCTTTTTAAATGCTTTTGCAATATATATTTTTGGGACTGAGAATACATGCGCTTTTATAAATGTTTTACGAAATAGACACAAGTAATCGAAACTACATTATATGGTTGAATGATCGAAGCCGAATATACTCCTTTTGCTTGGTAACCTAAGAATTAGTAAATCAGTCTACTAATTGACGCGAATCCTAAAGATATATCTATTGGGCCTAACAAACCCCATCCGTTGTAGCGGATACTTTAGTACTTCGATGTTGTTTTATCATGTCCGATGAATGTCCCGGAATGATAGGGGATATTTTTATATGCATCTTGTTAATGTCGGTTACCAGTGTTCACCATATGAATGATTTTTATCTCTATGCAGTTTGCAAAATGCCTGATATGAGATTTATATTTATGGAAAAATGAAATCTTGTGGTCTATTAAAATAATGGAAATGATTGTTATGATAAACTAATGAACTCACCAACCTTTTGGTTGACACTTGAAAGTATGTTTATTCTCAGGTATGAAAGAAATCTTCCGCTGTGCATTAGCTCATTTTAAGGATATTACTTGGAGTCATTCATGACATATTTCAAAAGACGTTGCATTCGAGTCGTTGAGTTCATTAAGATTATTATTAAGTCAATTATAGTTGGATATATTATGAAATGGTATGCATGCCGTCAAATTTCGATGTAATGAAAGTTTGTCTTTTAAAAACGAATCCAATGTTTGTAAAATGTATCAAATAGAGGTCAAGTACCTCACGATGTAATCATATGTTGTTGTATTCATCCTTATGGATTAGGACGGGTCGTCTCACACGTGACTCACAATCCACCTTTCATCGGAGCAACACCGGTTGTAACCCATCGGGGCATTTCCCTCCCTTCGAGAACTCATCCCTACTAATACCAAGCGTGGGATATACCTCAAAAATCCATCACCAACTTCGTAGACATATCCACATATCCAGGGAAGGATTTCGTATGCCTAAAATAACTACGTTGAAAACCTACATATTCATACCATATCGAACACCGATAACTAATGGAGGGACCAAAAAATCCTCTTCGTGCCAAGTATCCAATGTTGTCCATTTCCTGACGGGATGAAAATAACATCTCATCTAGGTTATTACAAGGAAAAAGATGACCCCGATGAATTCTTTAACATATTTGAGGACGCATCAAGAATGTCGAAGTGGGGTGCACCTATGGCTTACCACTCATTCTCTTACATGTTGAAATGAGATGCACGAGTTTGGTTCAACTCCCTTCCTAAAGACTCAGTATCTAGCTTCGATTACCTAAAATGCCACTTTAGATCGAAAGTTAGCCATAAAAAATGCCATTAAAAGAACCACGTGGTAGCACATAGTATCAACCAAAACAATAATGAAGGTTTGAGAGCCTTCCTCAGCAGATACACCAATAAAACTCAACAAATCCCAGTTCTCCCAGAATCAAAAGGATATCCAAACTTCTGTACGAATCTAGGGTTTGTTCCCTCGTTGAACACCTCAATCGTGATCTTCCAGCCACCTACGAAGCTCTCCTAGATAAGGCTTACATATGGCTAGAAGCCAAAGACACAGCTGATACATTCATTTAGGAAGATTCCCAAATAATTAAGCGAAGGGAAAAGCCAGACCAAAGAGAAGATAAGTGATCAAGCATAAAATAGTCTAAGGGGTTTGGTCTATGCAAGATCAACAAATAAGGGAGATTTAAGGGTTCCTTAAGTTTAACTCTCCGGTTCGGAGTACCGTGAGTAACCCTAATACGAGATGATGATCTCAGAAAGGGTGGTTAAACGTGATCCACCATCGTTCGGGTAAGACGGAGTCAATGGCTCATGGACGATGTTAGGATTTTATGTGCAAGGAATGTTACCTGAGAACCGTAGTTGATATGTTCTAATTGCACAGGTAGAGTTCAATAATGAGTGTTGTGTTTTCTCTCTACCTGATCCTTGTGTTTATGAGCTTTGCAATGAGTATTTATAGGTGGGAATAGTTGTCATTTTCTTGCCACATTAGAGACAAAAAAGAAGAGGGGACAGAATAGTACAAGGTGGTACTATTTTGTCGTCAAGGTTGGAGATCTCGGATCTCGGGGAGATCTCATTTAGACATTTTTGGGGAGATCTTGGCATCTCGGGAAAATCTCGAGCAGATCTCAGACGTTGACTTACATTGACTTTTTAGTTTTTATAATAAAATATATATAAATAAATAATTATATGTACATTTGTATACAATTTTACGAGATTTTACAAGAAAATCGAAGAAATGAGCGAGAAAATCCGAAACTTTATGAGATTTTATGAGAAAATTCGAGAAATGAGCAATAAAATTTGAGAAATCGTGGCTTTGATCAAGTTTGACCCCGTTGACCGAGAAATCTTAGGAGATGGACATCTGATGATGTTCGTTTCAAACACATGCTTCTACTCTCTTTTAAATTTCTAATTGACTTAAACTTTGACTCGACTATGAAACAAACTCACGAGAAACTATGACTCGGTAGTTGTAATTAGCAAGTGTTCCGTTTAAAATTCATCCTAAGAGAGCGGTAGTTGCTAGTTGAATCGATGTAAACTCATAAGCATCCTAAGTTGTGTTTGATTGTGGGGTTTTGAAGTTAAGATATTAAGAAGACTAATTCAATTTAAACTAAGAACTAAAGTGATTAAGTAAATATCAATATTAAAAGCATGTACACTCATTTAATCCACTTGAAGCATTCGGGTTGTTCCTTGTTCACTTAAGTTCTAATTGTGTTCTTTTGACTAGTATCCCTACTAGATGTTCTTGTGATCAAATTAATACTTGCAAATTCTCATAAGCTTATACCAATTGATCTTAGTTGAATCATGCAATTATCACAAGTACTTAGTCTAGGTTAAAGTCCCCTAAAATCCTTTGGTGATCAAAATCCCTTAAGAAAACAAACCTCACTATGTTGACTAAGGACCAATTGATTACCAACCCAAACCAAGACCCCAATCCCTTGAAAGCCTTAATTTGATTGTCTAGATCACCTAAGTGTTGAAGTACAAGTTGCTTCACTAAACAAATCCCTTTGAATGCAACACAACCTTTATAATCAAAGTAAAGTCCAAAACAATCGTAACAAAGGATCTTTGACTGTTTCTAATGATAAATCACAATCATCAACTATAAATTCATCTAAACACAATCATAAATCATCAATATGAACAACCTATAGTTAAGCTTCATAAACAAGTGCACATAATAAAATCTAGCCAATCATGGCTAGAACTAAATCAATACAAGCTGATAGAGTAAATCTAAACATGATTAAGCAATAAACAAAAGTAAATTATACCAAACTTATGAAATTACGAAAGTGACTAGATGAAGAACAACCTTTAAATCTTGATTCAATCTTCAAATCCTTGATGTAGGATGGAATGGATGATGGAAACTTGATGAAAACCTTAATAAAATAGCTAAGTAACCCTAAATTTGATCAGCCACCACGAACTATTCTATTGAGTGAATGATATCTTGAAACCCTTAATCTCTTCCTTTTTATACTCTTCAAAATCTGCCCAGAAAATGCTTGTGGAACGTCGTTCCTCTTTAAGGAACGTCGTTCCTTTACTCTAGGTGTAGAATGTCATTCATGTTAACATAACATCGTTCTTGAACAAATGTGGAACGCCGTTCTTTCAAAGGAACGTCGTTCCTGAATCATGCTAGAATTTCCATCTTGTTATGTTTCCATTTCCTTTTTAAATTTACCAGGTAGAATGTTGTTCTTGATGATGGAAAGGCGTTCCTTGATTCTGGAACGTCGTTCTTGTTGCCAGGATGAGCAATTTGCAGTTTTCATGATCATTTTGCACACTTTGGTCAATTTTACACCAATTTTACATTTAGAACTGCAAAAGGACTCAGAGCACAATTGAACCCAAGATCATAACCTTTTTGAGCACTTTGGAAACAAACACCGAGTGAAACAAGGTAGATATTGCGTGAGAAATATAGCGTGGATGAGCATTATCAAACCCCCTACATTTGAACCTTGCTTGTCCTCAAGAAAGCATACGATACACAAGACTTGGAGATAAATAACAATCAATTATCAAAGCCAAAGTGTGATAGTTTGGGCACAACTTGATACCTTAATGAAAGTGCACTTTGATGGCTAGGATGATCTCCAAATGCTTGCATTTGCTTTGGACCAAGCATAACCTTTCTCTTCTTCTTCTTCTTTTAAAAACTAGCACAACTCAAACATCAATCTTCAAACCTCTTTAATTCTTCATTTCTTCAAGTGAGGCGATGGTGGGGTGGCAATCCTTGAATATATCCTCTAGTAAGCTTCCAAAGATACACCACTCTCCAAATCAAGTTCCAATCTTCAAACATCCTCAAATCAAAAAAATTCAAGCCTAAGCTAAATATCTACACATCTTCATGCATCTTCAAAACAAACAATCAAACAACAAGCACCCTAGAAAGGCTCATAAATCCACAAGATTTGCAATTAAGAACAAACATATCAAGATTTGAGCTTTTTAGTGGAAACCTTTCTAGGAGCGTTCAATAGACCATCACAAGCAAATACTTCACCTTTTTACCCCAATTTCATTACCACCTAGTCAAGGATCCCCCGCAAGCTTCTTCTTTTGAGAATAATGGAGCACCAAGTCACATGAGTTATCCAAGAAAAACGTTTTAGCCTTAGGGAGGACAAGGCTTTAAGAAAACCATTTTCGTTTTTGAAAATGGAAAACGAGCCAAGTTGTGAAACGAGCTAAGTTTTCTGAAAATTTTATGGTTTAAAAGCTTTGTGTATTCCAAAGCCATCCCGGTTGTGGGAAAACCGCACGAATAGCTATTGCCCCGGTATATCACCGAAATGAACTACCTTCTTGTATTGAAGGCGATGAGATAATAGCCATCTTAGGCTCATAAAGGCGATGTGCATACAAGCCATTCTGGTGGTGGGATGACTGCACGGGTAGCTACTTCCCCGGTAAACATACTACTCGGTGTCAATAACGATGGAAAAGTAACTACCTTGGGTTTAAGATTGGCGGTGGGTCTATTGCGCAATATTTGGAAGACTTTACTTCCAAGCTTGAGTCTTTTTGGTACAAAACCTAAATTGGGAGACTTTACTCCCAAGCTTGGAACACAACTTGACTTGGAAGACTTTACTTCCAATTTTGGAAGACTTGACTTCCAGAATGAGACATTGGGAGGACTCGACTCTCCCGGGAGTGTTAAAGCTCAAGGCTTTTATTCACTCATCTACTTCCCACATAATAAGCTTTTATGCTTATATTGAGATAAGGTAGGAAGTAGTAACTACCTTTCCGTTAATTGATAGCACAAGTGTGCCATAGCCTTTAGCTATGGCGTGTGTTGTCTAGCATCACTAGCATGAAGCCATTGCTCTTCATGAAGATAGCACAAGGTGAAGCTCGGTGGCTCCTCTACCCATGATACTTTACATCTTAAAATGATGCAAGTATGAAATGGTGTAGATTAGGAAGTCTCCTACAGCAAGTAATGCGTTATCGGAGACTTGACTCCCTAATAATGGATGGACTTGAATCATCCGGAAGTGTTAAAGCAATGCGCGTTAAACACTTGGTTTTTGGTGCACAATCATGCATGAAAGACTTTAACTTCCAAGCACAAGTTTTGATTTTTCTTCTTTTGATTCATCATTTTAGCACAAAATCATTTTGAAAGTGGGAGACTTTACACTCATAAGTTTTGAAATAATTTACAAGTTTTAAACCATTTTGGTGTTTATAAAAATTGTATCAACATTGCAAGTTTATCTTTATAAGTGTATGTTACAAGTTTAACCCAAAAAGTTTAAAATGACCCGAGATTTGAACTCTCCCCTTACATTTAGTTTGATGCAATGCCCTCATTGCATCTAAACGATAGAATGAGTAAAAATGAGGGGCATTTTGAAAATAGAATAGAAGAGAGAAGAAAGTAAAACTGGAATTAAATCAAGTGATCTTTGTTATCATCAATCGGAATAAACGTAGTCACCAAAGAATGCAAGCCGATGAGTTTGTTGCCTGAACTTAATGCCAGGCTTGGATCAATCATCAAAAAGTGTATCCTGCCACTAAGATCGACAAACAAGCAAAAGATACCACAAAAAAATCCGCAAGCAATTCACAAAATTATTACAATCAAAGTGTGATATTGTACGAGAGTAGCAATACAAGTGTACTACCTCGCACCAAATCAATGATCCGTAGATCCCACACAATTATCAAAATAGTTTAAATTGCAAACCAAGTCATAAGATTGTTTCATAAATCACGATGAATCAATAGTTACCCATTTAACCTTTTCGCGTCGAGGTTCCTTCTCCTTCACAACGAGTCATCAAATTGCGTGATTTTACCTTCAAGACATGCCTTTGCTTGTTCAAAGCGTTTCATTGGAAGTTTCTCTAACCCATCTAAGTTAATACTTAGGTAGTTAGCAATGTGAGTAACATAGTGACCACCAAAACTTGGGAGCTTAGATTTTTCTCCGGTTGCATCAAAGAGGTAACTTGCAATGAGGTTAGGAACAAGGACATGTTTTCGCTTATGAATCTTATGAATCAACCAAATATCGAACAACGTCATCTAAGTATAGGATTTGAAAGTTCTTGAGGCACTATGTTGGCGGGTGTGAACTCGGCTTTGTTAATCTTATGCTACACCTTCTTTGGATCAAACTCATTCGGATTAAAAGTCACACAATCGGCCAAGTACATGTAAGTGATATTGGGATAGACATCCTCGTAAAGATTTAGACTTGCCATGGATTGCACCATACTAAAGGTCGACTCTTCACCCCCAACCTAAACTTGAGGTAATCTTCTAGCCACGGTGGACGTACTCTAAAATGAACCCTCAAGGTTGTGAGAAATTCTCGAGTTAAAAAGAGTAGATATCCTCGCGGATATCAAGTAAGGGCCCCCATGGGTTCTTGCTTTTACGGTATTCCTCAACCTTAAATGCATCTCTAATCTCACTAATCATCCTCACTTGTTCTAGCGGAGCCCAATCAATGTACTTGGCCGAGCACACCGGCAATTGAATTCTATTAAGCATTCGAGACTATAAAGCTTCATTTTGAAGGACCTCTTATAACCATATCGGCATTGGATGCTCGCTTCTTTCCTTTGTAGATCACCTAGAACACAAGAACAAAAACACAACAAATGCATTCTCAATTTAATAGCGTTAGCAAACAACAAATTTCTCACAATCAAACAACAATGGGGCACACGCCCCCTACATTTAATCAATTACCAAAAAGCTTCACAATTGTCAAGTTTAGGCTAAACTAATCAATATGAAACGATGGTACAATGGTCAACTCGGGTCAAACTAGATAAGTGCAATTTCTAGAAAACCTAAATAACCTTGCAAGTATACCGAAAGCACATATTAAAATCACAAGCAAGAGTGTTTCATCCTTTAAATCTCAATTTCAATGTCTAAAAAGTCAATGCCGGTCAAACCCTAAAGTCATTAACCCTAATCTCAATTACATAGCGAAAGAAACACTAAATTCAAGGGTACATGGCAATAACATGTTGGTTAACTAGTAAACAACCTTAGGCAACACCCAATTTCATCCCTTACATCCAAACTTAAAAAGTCCCAATTTTGAAGAACCCCTGAATCACAAAGTTGAAATTAGTGCAATTAAACATGGCAAACATGTAAATCAATAACATTACAACCTAGGATTAACAATATTATCATCATAATCAACTTAGAACTAGCATAATTGAAAAGCATGACATATAAGGTAAAAAGCATGAAGATTTCACAAATAAGTGCTATTAAGTAAAATAAGTGAAAGATCATACATGAAACATGTTTGATGTTGACAAATTAGCAAGACCCTTGAAGAAAATTGATGAATTAGATGAGTGAAATCAGGTTTTTAAGTGTGTAATTCAGAGGTAAGAAAGTTATATGAGTGAGAAAAAGTGATTTAAATAAACCCCAAAACACATTCAAAACGGGGCCTGGAACGTCGTTCCATATGCTGGAACGTCGTTCTAGTTTACCAGGAAACTAGAACGTAGTTCCTCAAACCATAACATCGTTCTAATAAGGGCAGGAACGTCATTCTTTCAAAGGAATGTCTTTCCTGAAACTGCCCGGAAGGTGCTTCTGTTTAAATGTAAGATTGAGAACGTCGTTTCAAAAGTTGGAACGTCATTCCAGGTTCAGAAATGCAGTTTTTCATCATTTTAATTCAAACAAGCACAATCCTACCCAAATTACAAACTGTTTTTGGTCTTTTCCAATTTACCCAAATGCATAAAATGTAACTACAAGCCAATGCAAGTTAACAAAAATGCAAAAAACAAACAAATCTACATGAAATGAAAATTATCATAAACTAATATGCGCAAGCGTGATCAATTTTGGTCTAGGGTCTATCACATGACCCATCTAAGCACAAGAGTATCACATTGGGTAGAGCTTGATGTCATCAAGCTCGAATGCGTTGATTTCATCAAAGTAAAGCCTCAATCAGTGCCCATTCACCTTAAAGGTATCATTATCACCATACAACTCAACATAGCCCATTGGGTAAGCTCTTTTAACTATGTAAGGACCCGATCATCTAGACTTTAACTTACTGGGTGAGAACTTAAAACGTGAATTGAACTCTAGAACCTTGTCGTTTGGGTGAAATTCCTTAGGTCCCTTAAGTCGAGCGTCATGCCATTGTTTGATCTTCTCTTTGTATGTCAAAGAGTCTTCGTATGCCTCTAGCCTAAGTTCCTCCAAATCATGCATTTGCATGACCCATTTTTCCTTTGCTTGGTCAAGATCTAGGTTCACTTCCTTTAGTGCCCAAAAAGCTCTATGCTCACCCTCTACCGGGAGGTGGCATGCTTTCCCATAGACTAAACAAAATGGTGTGGTGCCTATTGGTGTCTTATATGCAGTTATAAACACCCATAAGGCGTCGTCAAGCGTTGTTGACCACACTTTAGGGTTATTGCTAATCGTCTTTTCCAAAATTATTTTCAAGGCACGATTCGTATTCTCTACTTGACCACTCATTTGAAGGTGGTAAGGGGTGGAGAACTGATGTGTAACACCACATTTTTTCATTACTTTTTCCATAATACTATTGGCAAAGTGCGTGCCTCGATCCGAGATCAATGCCTTTGACACTCCAAACCTAGAAAATAACTTCTTCAAAAACTTAACTACCCTAGCATCATTGGTTGCAAGGCTTTAGCCTCGGCCTATTTCGAAACATAATCAACCGCTACCAAATTATAGAGACATTTATTCGAATTCGGTAATGGGCCCATGAAATCGAGACCCAATACATCAAATATCTCACAAATTTGGATCCCAGTTTGGGGCATTTCATTCCTCTTAGAAATGGATTCGGACCTTTGGCAAGAATCACAACGTTCCACCAACTCGTAGGCGTCCTTGAAGATTGTGGTCCAATAGAATCCGAAATCAAACACCTTTTAAGCAGGTGTGATTCGGCCCAAAATGTCCACCCCGTTGGCCCACTATGACAACTTTTCAAAATCTCTCGGGCCACTTGCCCATATACACATCTTCGAATAACTTGATCCATCCTAATGCGGAACAAGTTCGGGTCTTCCCAAAAGTAGTACCTTAGGTCATTGAAAAACTTCTTCTTTTGTTGGTACGAAAAACCTTTTTGTAAAACATTAAAGGCCAAGTAGGTTGCAAAATCGGCGAACCACGGGACTTCATCGACTAGATAAACCCTCATTAAGTGTTCATCCGGGAAAGTATCCCAGACTTTGGATTCATCCAAAGGTTGAAGCTCGGGGTTGTCTAGTCTTGACAAGTGGTCGGTCGCCACATTCTCGGCTCCCTTTTTATCCCTTATTTCTATATCAAACTCTTGTAATAGAAGGACCCACCTAATTAAGCGATGTTTCGAATCTTGTTTTTGAAAAAGATATCGTAACGTGGAGTGGTCCGTGTATATGATTGTTTTGGAAAGAACTAAGTAAGATCGAAATTTATCGAAAGCGAACACTACCGCGAGAGATTCTTTCTCGGTGGTAGTGTAATTCAATTGAGCCCCATTTAATGTCTTTCTTGCATAATAAATCGGTCTAAAGTGTTGGTTAACTCTTTGACCAAGCATCGCTCCAAGTGCAAAGTCGCTCGCGTCGCACATCAATTCAAAGTCTTTATCCTAATCGAGAGAAACAAGAATTGGCGAATTAATGAGCCTTTCTTTCAACAAGTTAAAAGCCTTGGTGCAATCTTCATCAGACAAGAAAGGTTGGTCTTTTCTAACAATTTTGTCATGGGGCGGGCAATTTTTGAAAAATCCTTTATGAACCGCCGATAGAAACCCGCATGCCCAAGAAAGCTTCGGGTTGCTTTCACATTCGATAATTCCGGGAGGTCTTTTATCACACTAATCTTAGCTTTATCTACCTCAATTCTCGCTCTTGAAATTTTAAGACCCAAAACTACCCCCTCGTTGACCATAAAGTGACATTTTTCCCAATTTAAAACCAAGTTTGCATTTTCACAATGGGTCAACATTTTATCTAGGTGATAATGCTAAAAACGAACATATATTTCATAGCATTATCCTTCAAGAAAGACAAGCTTTTAGTTGCAATTGTTCTATTTACAAGTGATATTCGTTTAAATAATAAAAGGTGAAGACAAAAGACAGATTCGATGATTTGAAGACGCAAACGACCAAAAACCTAAAAACTATAAAGTACAATCCAAGTGGTTCAAATTATTGGTGAGAAACGTCTAAGAATTACAAGAGTACAAGCCACAAAACGCAAAGTACAAGATATTAAATCGTACGAAAGGACGTTCGAAAATCCAGAACCGGGACATGAACCAACTATCAACGCGCGACTCAACGAAACTGAAATTACAAGTCAACTATGCACATGAATATAATATAATATATATATATAATTATATAAAATTATATATATTATATTATATTAAATAAAAACGTCGGCAAGCTAGAAAACAAGATGAAGTGAGCTGTCCTATGCCTCCATGCGATCGCATGGCCAGAAGGCACATGTCCCATGCGATCGCATGGCCTCAAAAACTTGGTCAGGTCCTATAAATTGCAAGTTTGGGCGACGAATTAAACACAGCATATTCAATCAATTACTCTCTATCTCTCAATATATATTTATATTTATATTTTATAATTATAATTTTAATATTAAGTTAATAATAATAAGGTTATAGTGGCGAATGTTTTAAGTTTCTAAGTCGAAATTCTGTCCGTGTAACACTACGCGATTAATACTCATTGTAAGTTATGTTCAACCTTTTTAAATTAATGTCTCGTAGCTAAATTATTGTTATGTTTATTTAAGCCGAAGTAATTGTGATGTTGGACTAAATATTAAGACTGGGTTATTGGGCTTTGGACCATAATTGGGGTTTGGACAAAAGACCGACACTTGTGGAAATTGGACTATGGGCTATTAATGGGCTTTATATTTGTTTAACTGAATGATAGTTCGTTAATTTAATATAGAGATTTACAATTTGAGGTAATTATAAATAACCACATACACTCGATCAGACACGATGGGTGGGATATTTATAAATACTAATAATCGTTCATTTAACCGGACACTGGAATGGATTAATAGTCAATAGACTCATTAAAACAGGGGTGGATTACATACAAGGATACTTGGTGTAATTGTTAACTACGTATTAAAACCTTGGGTTACACACAGTCGATAACTTGGTGTAATCATTAACAAAGTATTAAAACCTTGTTACAGTTTAAGTCCCCAATTAGTTGGAATATTTGACTTCGGGTATAAGGGTAATTTGACGAGGACACTCGCACTTTATATTTATAACCGATGGACTGTTATGGACAAAAACTAGATGGACATATCGAATAATCCAGGATAAAGGACAATTAACCCATGGTAATAAATTAAAATCAACACGTCGAACATCATGATTACGGAAGTTTAAATAAGCATAATTTCTTAATTTATATCTCATCGCACTTTTATTTATCGTCATTTTATTTTTCGTACTTCAAATTATTGTACTTTTAATTATCGTACTTTTATTTATCGCACTTTTATTTATCGTCATTTACTTTACGCTTTAAATTAAATTATATTTATATTAATATTTTACATTAGGTTTTAATTGTGACTTAAGACATAAAATCGATAAACCGGTCACTAAACGGTAAAACCCCCTTTATAATAATAATAATAATACTACTTATATATATATATATATATATATATATATATATATATATATATATATATATATATATATATATATATATATACAGTTTAAAATATATATAGCGTTAAACTCAGCTGTATCCCTGTGAAACGAACCGGACTTACTAAAAACTACACTACTCTACGATTAGGTACACTGCCTATAAGTGTTGTAGCAAGGTTTAGGTATATCTATTCAATAAATAAATAAATAACTTGTGTAAAATTGTATCGTATTTAATAGTATTTTGTAGTAAAATATAATCTATTTCGTACTGCACCTCACACACATCAAGTATTTTTGGCGCCACTGCCGGGGACACCATAGAGCGCTATAATAATTTTTTTTTTTAGTTTTTAAGGTATTTTTGTAAAAATATATTTATATAAGTTTTAAATATTAAAAACAAAAATATAAAAACATAAAAAAAGAAAGAAAAATATATTTCTATATTTTTAAGTATTTAAATTAAAAAGTTTATATTTTTAGAGTTATAAAACTAATAAGTAATATATTTTTTTATATAAAACTAATAAGTTATATTTGTATTTTATATAAATTAAAAAAAAAAAGAGAAGTAATCGGGCCACTACACTGTAGCAGCCCAATTTCTAAACTGGATCCACACACCATGCGACCGCATGGATTTAAAACCCTCAACTCATGCGATCGCATGAGCTGAGGTGACAGGACTACAACCTCGTCTGATCAGAATTAGGGTTAGGTTTTTATTATTATTATTAATTAATTAGTTAATTAGGGTTTAATTAAATTAATATTTAGTTAGTTTTAAAATAAATTTGTATTTTTAAGTTTTAATTAGTTTTATTAATATATAAATTAATACTGTTATAAAATAATAAATATAAAAATAATATTTTTATAAAAATAAGTAATTTTATCATTTTTGTATCTTTTTATTATTTAGTACGTAGTTTATAATTTTCGTTCGTAATTAAGTTTAAACTTAGTATTTTGCCGTAGTAATTTTATATCTCTAGATTCTTAAGCTTTGCCATAAAATCCCTTAAGTGCATTTTTTCTAGATTAAGATTTAGGCGCTTTAGAATTTTACGACGTCACTTATAGCTTTTGTTTTAAATAGATTTTAGTGCCTAATTAAGTTATTGTCGTTTTGGATATAGAATTCCTTTAAGCTTTAATACCTTTAGACGCAACTTTTAGTCTTAAGTTTTTAGAATTCTAAGTTTGGACGCTTTATTTTCTTATTTTTATTTTTCGACTGTTTATTTTTTGACATTTGTTTTTTGACTCTTATTTCTCGACGCACTTTTTCTTTCCTGTTTCTACGCTCTAGTTTTTAGGACATAGATTTTATCTTCAAAAATTTCGACGAAAAATTATTTTGAGCGGTTAAATTGATAGACATCCAAAATTTTCTGGTTTGTAGTAATAGTTGGATTTGTTAGTGGCGAGTTGTGGGCTTCCGATTTAAAGGGTCCTGGCTACCTGCTGCATCTATTGGCTATTCGAAATGTGGGCAAAATCAGAAAAGTCTATTAATTTAATAACTTATATAATTTTTTTTATATTTTTATATGTAAGATCCTGAATTTTGTGCATCAGAAAATGTTCCTGAAAGTGTCAGTAAATGTGTGCATCAGAAAGCGCCACTAAAAGTGAACCTAACACTTATGCATTTTCAGAATTTACATCAGAATCAGAATCTGTCAACCTCAGTCCCATAACTTTTAATTTGAAGCTGGAAACTGAAATTCAGTTGAAGAGCTGAAGGTATCGCGTTTGGAGCACTTGTATCGCGTTCTGGTGCATCGCGAAACGCGATAGATTAGGTTGAAATGCGACGGCTTGGAAATCCCCCACCTGACCACTTTATCGCGTATTGGGTGAGTTTGTCGCATCCTGGGTGTCACGAAACGCGAAAAACTGTCGCGAAACGCGACAAAGTCGCTGAATTGACTTTCTTGACCCGTTTTTAAGGGTATATTTTGGGGTGTTTTAGTCTTTTCACATTGTGGACGGTTTGAGGCCTTAAGAACTGATCCAAAGCTCAACCTTATCTCATTTCTCACTCTCTCAACTACACACATTCAATTTAGAGAGAGAAAGAGAGTTCTAGAGAGAGAGAGCTTGGTTTGAGGAAGAAGAAGGGTGAATCGGTTCAAGTCGCGAGTATTAAAGTTGTTCATCTCGTTCTTGGCTACGTTTTGGTAGTATTGGTAAGCTCTAACTCCGAATTTCATTATTTGATTTTGATATTCAAATTAGGGTTTGAGCTTGATTTTGTTAGAAATCCTTTAATGGTTGTGAAATGGGTTTGTTGTGGTTAGTAGATGGGTTTTGACCCGTTATTGGTGGGTTAGGGTTTGGTGACGAATTTGGTCATGATTTTGGGTGTAATCACTAGATTATAAATGTGTTTGTGTATAGATGTTCATAAGAACATGTTAGTTGGTCGAAAATGGGTGTTGACTTTGATTTAGTGTCAAACTAAGATTTTAGTCAAGTTTTGGTGAATCAAGTATGTAAATACTTGATTTAAGTGTTAATTGGTTTGTGTCCATTAGGTGTTAAATGGGCGGGTTTTGGCGAGCAAGGTTTGATCCCTCGGCTAAGGGATGTTTGTGTCGAGTTCTCTTTTAGAGAATGGCTATTTATGTGTATATTGTACCTATGTGTGATATAGGTGGTTACTTGCTCAGATTTGAGGACGGAGATCATGTTATACATGACTTGTGCGGACATTCCAAGGTGAGTGGAATAATTATGCGTATATGTATATGGCGTGTGTATTTGTGAATGTTATGGTATGAACCACGAGCCGGTAGTGCCATAGCATGATGTGAACCACGAGCCGGTAGCATCAAGTGTGAACCACGAGCCGGTAGCACTATAAACAAGTGTGAACCACGAGCCGGTAGCACTATAAAATGAGAAGTGAACCACGAGCCGGTAGCACTATAAACAAGTGTGAACCACGAGCCGGTAGCACTATAAACAAGTGTGAACCACGAACCGGTAGCACTATAAATGAGTGAGACTCAAATGCATATGGTGTGAACCACGAGCCGGTAGCACCATAGCGTTATGGTTAACCATATTATGTTGTTGGATTTTGTTTAGCATGCTATACGTTTATATATATGGTGTTGAGTATATGCTAATGTGGCGTTGTTATAGTGTACGAGTTGTTAGCATTATGAGTATGACGGCATGCTATTTGAGTTATATTTTCGTACGAGGTATTGGGTGGGTGCGATTGCAAATAGATGGGTTATATATGTGTATGTATAATTATTGTACTCACTAAGCTTTGCTTACCCCTCTTGTTGTTTACCTTTTTATAGGTATTGTTGATGCGGAGTTACCTAGTTACTAGACTAGGATTGATAGACGTTGCTTAAGCTTGGAGGATTAGCTTTTGGATATTCGGATGCGGAATGGGGGGATTTGATAGTCCTCGGGATTATGCTCTTGGTATCGGGTTGGGTTATTGAGTATTAACCCGTGATTGTGTGATTGGATTATTATTACAAATGTTTTTGTAAGGTGTCATTTGGGTACCAAGGGTCATTGTATGTTGTTAAACGTAACGTCACGATATTATGTTTTTGGTTAAAACAAAGTTGAAATTATTGCGTACCAATGGGACCTAACTTATATAAAAAAAATGTGCTTCGTTTTCGGTAAATGGATTTGGGGTTGTTACAAGTGGTATCAGAGCATAGTCTAAGGGAATTAGGTGACCTTGAAATAGGTGCCTAGTCTTAGACTTATTGGCCGTTGTGCGTTATTTGCGGGACTTGTAGGAACACGGGTCAGATTGAGAATTGTTAGTGCCTTAGAGTAGGTGGCTAACTAGGACTTGTGCTTGTCCAATGTGAAATTATGTGGGGCCTTATTTCATGTGTAAATTAGTGCCTTAGATTGCTAGTGCCTAAAGTAAGTAGGCGAACTTGAACGTTGTTTTAGTGATAGTCACCTAGGTTGTAGGTTGACTTGTGTTGCGGTGTACTTGTGTATATTTATTATTATATTGTATATATGTGTATATATATACAGGTATCTAATTGTGCGGTGTCCTAGGGACGAATCTATTGGAGAGATTCGAATAATTGACAGTTTTGAGTGATAAAGTTTGCGGTAAGGACTTTGGTCATTCGGGTACTAGGAATTATCGCGTGTTATCTTGTGTGAATGTTGCGTCAGTCCAGGTAAAGTACTTTGCGTGACCATGTGAAAATGGTAAGGTACGCATTTGTAATAGTGATTGATCACCATTATTACGAAAGTGTATCTTGACACCAAGCATGACATGACAAGTACCGAACGGAGGAAACGTGGCATAGTTGGGGTAGAACGGGACGAATTAGGAATCTTTTATTGGTTCCTAGGATATAGTGGTCTCGAGCGATGTGCTTGTTGTCACATCGAGTTCTTTGCGAGTCGGGAAGTGTTACTGTGGATTCGTTTAGTTAAGTGAGTGAGCCAACTCACGAGTTTGGTGCATGCTTAGTCACACTAAGTAGTGGGTGCATTTTGAGATTTGTCATTTGTTGAAGTTACTCATCGTAACTACGATGACCGATTTACGTGTGTGTGTGTGTGCGACGAGGACTTGAATTCCGTAATGGAATGCGACAAGTCTAATGATTGTGGTTTGAGTTACACTCGGTAGAGTGTGTAGTTAGAGAATCGTGTTAGGATTCTTGTTGTGAGTCGCCTTGGAATTGGCGAATCAGGAAGTCTTTGGGTCATTAAGCTCATGGGAGTGGGACCTGTATGAAATGTCCCATTCTTATTGATTAAACACGTTCCATATTAATTGATTTCATTGCGAGGTTTTGACCTCTATATGAGACGTTTTTCAAAGACTGCATTCATTTTTAAAACAAACCATAACCTTTATTTCATAAATAAAGGTTTAAAAAACTTTACGTAGATTATCAAATAATGATAATCTAAAATATCCTGTTTACACACGACCATTACATAATGGTTTACAATACAAATATGTTACATCGAAATCAGTTTCTTGAATGCAGTTTTTACACAATATCATACAAACATGGACTCCAAATCTTGTCCTTATTTTAGTATGCAACAACGGAAGCTCTTAGTATTCACCTGATAATAAACATGCTTTAAACGTCAACAAAAATGTTGGTGAGTTATAGGTTTAACCTATATATATCAAATCATAACAATAGACCACAAGATTTCATATTTCAATACACATCCCATACATAGAGATAAAAATCATTCATATTGTGAACACCTGGTAACCGACATTAAAAAGATGCGTATATAAGAATATCCCCATCATTCCGGGACACCCTTCGGATATGATATAAATTTCGAAGTACTAAAGCATCCGGCACTTTGGATGGGGTTTGTTAGGCCCAATAGATCTATCTTTAGGATTCGCGTCAATTAGGGTGTCTGTTCCCAAATTCTTAGATTACCAGACTTAATAAAAAGGGGCATATTCGATTTCGATAATTCAACCATAGAATGTAGTTTCACGTACTTGTGTCTATTTTGTAAATCATTTATAAAACCTGCATGTATTCTCCTCCCAAAAATATTAGATTTTAAAAGTGGGACTATAACTCACTTTCACAGATTTTTACTTCGTCGGGAAGTAAGACTTGGCCACTGGTTGATTCACGAACCTATAACAATATATACATATATATCAAAGTATGTTCAAAATATATTTACAACACTTTTAATATATTTTGATGTTTTAAGTTTATTAAGTCAGCTGTCCTCGTTAGTAACCTACAACTAGTTGTCCACAGTTAGATGTACAGAAATAAATCGATAAATATTATCTTGAATCAATCCACGACCCAGTGTATATGTATCTCAGTATTGATCACAACTCAAACTATATATATTTTGGAATCAACCTCAACCCTGTATAGCTAACTCCAACATTCACATATAGAGTGTCTATGGTTGTTCCGAAATATATATAGATGTGTCGACATGATAGGTCGAAACATTGTATACGTGTCTATGGTATCTCAAGATTACATAATATACAATACAAGTTGATTAAGTTATGGTTGGAATAGATTTGTTACCAATTTTCACGTAGCTAAAATGAGAAAAATTATCCAATCTTGTTTTACCCATAACTTCTTCATTTTAAATCCGTTTTGAGTGAATCAAATTTGCTATGGTTTCATATTGAACTCTATTTTATGAATGTAAACAGAAAAATTATAGATTTATAGTCAGAAAAATAAGTTACAAGTCGTTTTTGTAAAGGTAGTCATTTCAGTCGAAAGAACGACGTCTAGATGACCATTTTAGAAAACATACTTCCACTTTGAGTTTAACCATAATTTTTGGATATAGTTTCATGTTGATAATAAAAATCATTTTCTCAGAATAACAACTTTTAAATCAAAGTTTATCATAGTTTTTAATTAACTAACCCAAAACAGCCCGCGGTGTTACTACGACGGCGTAAATCCGGTTTTACGGTGTTTTTCGTGTTTCCAGGTTTTAAATCATTAAGTTAGCATATCATATAGATATATAACATGTGTTTAGTTGATTTTAAAAGTCAAGTTAGAAGGATTAACTTTTATTTGCAAACAAGTTTAGAATTAACTAAACTATGTTCTAGTGATTACAAGTTTAAACCTTCGAATAAGATAGCTTTATATGTATGAATCGAATGATGTTATGAACATCATTACTACCTCAAGTTCCTTGGATAAACCTACTGGAAATGAGAAAAATAGATCTAGCTTCAAAGGATCCTTGGATGGCTTGAAAGTTCTTGAAGCAGAATCATGACACGAAAACAATTTCAAGTAAGATTTCCACTCGAAATAAGAATGTTATAGTTATAGAAATTGAATTAAAGTTTGAATATGATTATTACCTTGTATTAGAAAGATAACCTACTGTAAGTAACAAAGGTTTCTTGATCTTGGATGATTACTTGGAATGGATTTAGAAAACATGGAAGTAAACTTGCAATCTTGGAAGTATTCTTGATTTTATGAAACTAGAACTTTTGGAATTTATGAAGAACACTTAGAACTTGAAGATAGAACTTGAGAGAGATCAATTAGATGAAGAAAATTGAAGAATTAAAGTGTTTGTAGGTGTTTTTAGTCGTTGGTGTATGGATTAGATATAAAGGATATGTAATTTTGTTTTCATGTAAATAAGTCATGAATGATTACTCATATTTTTGTAATTTTATGAGATATTTCATGCTAGTTGCCAAATGATGGTTCCCACATTTGTTAGGTGACTCACATGGGCTGCTAAGAGCTGATAATTGGAGTGTATATACCAATAGTACATACATCTAAAAGCTGTGTATTGTACGAGTACGAATACGGGTGCATACGAGTAGAATTGTTGATGAAACTGAACGAGGATGTAATTGTAAGCATTTTTGTTAAGTAGAAGTATTTTGATAATTGTCTTGAATTCTTTCAAAAGTGTATGAATACATATTAAAACACTGCATGTATATACATTTTAACTGAGTCGTTAAGTCATCGTTAGTCGTTACATGTAAATGTTGTTTTGAAACCTTTAGGTTAACGATCTTGTTGAATGTTGTTAACCCATTGTTTATTATAACAAATGAGATGTTAAATTGTTATATTATCATGATATTATGATATATAATATATCTTAGTATGATGTATATACAGTTAACTGTCGTTACAACGATAATCGTTACATATATGTCTCGTTTCGAAATCATTAAGTTAGTAGTATTATTTTTACATATGTATTTCATTGTTAATACACTTAATAATATATTTACTTATCATTTAACATAATTAACCAAGTGTATCAATATCTTAATATGATTCATATGTACCTAGTAAGACGTTGTTATAACGATAATCGTTATATATATCGTTTTCGAGTTTCTTAAATTAATAGTCTCATTTTTATGTATATAACTCATTGTTAAAATACCTAATGATATACATACTTATAATAAAATCATGTTAACTATATATATAACCATATATATGTCATCGTATAGTTTTTACAAGTTTTAATGTTCGTGAATCACCGGTCAACTTGGGTGGTCAATTGTCTATATGAAACCCATTTCAATTAATCAAGTCTTAACAAGTTTGATTGCTTAACATGTTGGAAACACTTAATCATGTAAATAACAATTTCATTTAATATATATATAAACATGGAAAAGTTCGGGTCATTACACCGTATGACGACGGTTGCTTTAGTGTGTTGTGGATTATAGGGTAACATTCCTAATGGAACATCCCTTGTAGTTGTGGTTTTATCAAGGTATGGAAGGATGTAAGACTTAGTGTTTCCAAGCATCTCCTTAGTGTTGGATGAAAGGTTTCGTTAGGCTATATCGTTTTGGTCTTGTGGAAATTGTGGGTAGCGTGTGATCGCTAGAAACTTTTGATAAGATAATAAACTGTAAGATTTTTCGGGTAAGTATGGCTTCGGGCCATTATTGTGGAGAGATGGGCGACATCGGGTGTATGGAACCTAAAGATCGAGTTTCTAAAATTCGGTAGATTGTGGTGGGAGTCTACATGACACTGCGTCAGGTGCCTCTTTATACCTGCTAGTGTAATGTACAACTCCAGTAGTGGTGTGATCACTTTATGCTTAGGGAGCCCGTGAGATACCCTTGGAAGCAGCGGAGATTACAATAGTGATCGACGAGTGATTGTAATTCGACGGTTGCGAAGGTCGAAGTTTAGGAGCGATGCAGTAAATACTTCTTATGAAGTGGCAGATGAGCGAATCTTGTTGCTCTTATGTGATGGACGAGTAAGGATGACCGGTGAGCCGGTGATGGGCTTAATGGTCGATTAGGTCGAAGGTTATGATGAAGCGTTGATATTGCGGTCGATGCAATTATTGTGTTGGATTGGTCACTCTTCCCCATGAGAGTGAGCAATTGTTGATAATGGTTCATTGCTTAGAAGGTCGGGTGATCTCGACTAAGATGCACGAATGATTTATCGGAGTGACGTATGCTTAGGCAAAGAGACGTATGTGGGACTTTGGTGGAGTTCGATTTGCGAATGGTTAAGGCAGTCGATTGTGATTTGTGGTATGAAGGTGTGAAGTCATCGCGTGTACGACATCCCTTGTAATTTTGTACGACGGCTCCGAGAGCCTAAAGTGAATTTGCAGTGATTCGGTGTTTATGATCAGTGATGAGAATGATCATGTGTGTTGTGGAATGGTAATTTCGCGTGATGTTATCATCTTTGCGGTAAGAATGTGGAGCTAAATCCTAAGTGGGGGAGTTTTACTGCTGCCCGAGGGGGCTCCGGTGGTGTTATGTATAGTGAAGTGTCAGAGTGTACCGTGCTAAGCCTCAATAGGTATTCGAAGTTCCTAACAAGGAAGAGTGATGGGTTGTTGATGTCGACTCGAGATCGTGCATTACGATTGTGAGTTACAATTTCGGAATGTTATACGTGAAGATTGTGTTAATGGGATCGAAGGAAGTGTAAGTCTTCTTATGAAAGGTGGTCGTGTAGTACCGAAGTGCGGTATGAGACCAAATGTGAAGTCTGAGAACTCGGAGTGAGAGAATAAAGCTGTCGTTGCGGGTACTCTCGTAGTGAAAAATCTGGGTTGTCGTGAAACTTAAACAGTATAATTGAATGGAACGAATTCGGTATCATGGTGAATACTGTATTTTTCCCTATCGGGAAATGTGTTCTTGAAAATTGTCAGTGGATTATTCTACTTTATGGATGATTGTGAGACGGGGAGTGTCGGTTTCGATTGTCTCACATAGAGACACGCGGTTGTTGTTTATTTGCGAGAGTGTGTGCCCTAGTGATGCGACCCGTTGGTTGCGTTGAAATGTCGAGGCCATCCTTAATGGACGGTCTAGGTAGGAGGATTCACCTGGCGTTGGTGAATATTTTGTGGGTCGTGTGGCGAATTGCGAATTTGTTGTGAAAATAGTTCGTTGTTGACGGGATTCTAGTACACGAATAGTTTCCATGCTAGTACTAGGGGGGCCGTCTTGTGTGGTTGCGCAGAAGGGGTTTGGAGGAGAAACCCTGTGTCGAGTGTTGATGATTTGTTTAAAGTGTGGTGTATTGTTATCGTCCTGGATTAATCCAGAGACTGATGGTCGTGTGCGGATTGATTGATGGGAAGGGTGTGTTCCCAATATGATTATTTGGAGATACTGAAATTTCTTCGTTGAAGGAATGGCCCGATGGTGGAGACGAGGAAGTTGGCTCTTTATATGGAGAACATTCGTGATTGACCTACGAGGTGATGTGTTTATGAACCGATGAAGTAAGAAGTTTTAATGAGGCATGGATCCTTCTCGATTGGATTAATGCAAGACTTGATTCACGGCGTAGTGGACCTAGCAGATCACGTTGGGTGATATGGTTATGGATGTAGTTTGTTGCGAGTTATAGCCGAGAGATTTTGAAGGAATATATGGTGTTTTCCGTATTTCCTAAGTGTGTATTTTGGACGTCGAGCGTATGGGATACCGCTGGTTGCGGTAATGCATGCTAGTGATTATTAGCGTGTGGTGAGATATTCGGGTTAATGGAAAATTGTTATGGACATCGAGTTTGAAGGTATGTCGGAGGACCATTGAGTGTGGGTCCGGTTGGTTAAGTGACGGAGATCACGGGGAAGTGATCCAGTTTAAGTGGGGGAGAGTTGTAAGATCCTGAATTTTGTGCATCAGAAAATGTTCCTGAAAGTGTCAGTAAATGTGTGCATCAGAAAGCGCCACTAAAAGTGAACCTAACACTTATGCATTTTCAGAATTTACATCAGAATCAGAATCTGTCAACCTCAGTCCCATAACTTTTAATTTGAAGCTGGAAACTGAAATTCAGTTGAAGAGCTGAAGGTATCGCGTTTGGAGCACTTGTATCGCGTTCTGGTGCATCGCGAAACGCGACAGATTAGGTTGAAACACGACGGCTTGGAAATCCCCCACCTGACCACTTTATCACGTATTGGGTGAGTTTGTGCGTCCTGGGTGTCGCGAAACGCGACAAACTGTCGCGAAACGCGACAAAGTCGCTGAATTAACTTTCTTGACCCGTTTTTAAGGGTATATTTTGGGGTGTTTTAGTCTTTTCACATTGTGGACGGTTTGAGGCCTTAAGAACTGATCCAAAGCTCAAACCTATCTCATTTCTCACTCTCTCAACTACACACATTCAATTTCGAGAGAGAAAGAGAGTTCTAGAGAGAGAGAGCTTGGTTTGAGGAAGAAGAAGGGTGAATTGGTTCAAGTCGCGAGTATTAAAGTTGTTCATCTCGTTCTTGGCTACGTTTTGGTTGTATTGGTAAGCTCTAACTCCGAATTTCATTAATTGATTTTGATATTCAAATTAGAGTTTGAGCTTGATTTTGTTAGAAACCCTTTAATGGTTGTGAAATGGGTTTGTTGTGGTTAGTAGATGGGTTTTGACCCGTTATTGGTGGGTTAGGGTTTGGTGACGAATTTGGTCATGATTTTGGGTGTAATCACTAGATTATAAATGTATTTGTGTATAGATGTTCATAAGAACATGTTAGTTGGTCTAAAATGGGTGTTGACTTTGATTTAGTGTCAAACTAAGATTTGAGTCAAGTTTTGGTGAATCAAGTATGTAAATACTTGATTTAAGTGTTAATTGGTTTGTGTCCATTAGGTGTTAAATGGGCGGGTTTTGGGGAGCAAGGTTTGATCCCTCGGCTAAGGGATGTTTGTGTCGAGTTCTCTTTTAGAGAATGGCTATTTATGTGTATATTGTACCTATGTGTGATATAGGTGGTTACTTGCTCAGATTTGAGGACGGAGATCATGTTATACATGACTTGTGCGGACATTCCAAGGTGAGTGGAATAATTATGCGTATATGTATATGGCGTGTTTATTTGTGAATGTTATGGTATGAACCACGAGCCGGTAGTGCCATAGCATGATGTGAACCACGAGCCGGTAGCACTATAAAATGAGATGTGAACCACGAGCCGGTAGCATCGAAGTGTGAACCACGAGCCGGTAGCACTATAAACAAGTGTGAACCACGAGCCAGTAGCACTATAAACAAGTGTGAACCACGAGCCGGTAGCACTATAAACGAGCGAGACTCAAATGCATATGGTGTGAACCACGAGCCGGTAGCACCATAGCGTTATGGTTAACCATATTATGTTGTTGGATTTTGTTTAGCATGCTATACGTTTATATATATGGTGTTGAGTATATGCTAATGTGGCGTTGTGATAGTGTACGAGTTGTTAGCATTATGAGTATGACGGCATGCTATTTGAGTTATATTTTCGTACGAGGTATTGGGTGGGTGCGATTGCAAATAGATGGGTTATATATGTGTATGTATAATTATTGTACTCATTAAGCTTTGCTTACCCCTCTCATTGTTTACCTTTTTATAGGTATTGTTGATGCGGAGTTACCTAGTTGCTAGACTAGGATTGATAGACGTTGCTTAAGCTTGGAGGATTAGCTTTTGGATATTCGGACGCGGAATGGGGGGATTTGATAGTCCTCGGGATTATGCTCTTGGTATCGGGTTGGGTTATTGAGTATTAACCCGTGATTGTGTGATTGGATTATTATTACAAATATTTTTGTAAGGTGTCATTTGGGTACCAAGGGTCATTGTATGTTGTTAAACGTAACGTCACGATATTATGTTTTTGGTTAAAACAAAGTTGAAATTATTGCGTACCAATGGGACCTAACTTATATAAAAAAAAAATGTGCTTCGTTTTCGGTAAATGGATTTGGGGTTGTTACATTATAACTAATAGGATATTCAGTGAATGCACCGAGCAAAACGTCCACCACATTTCATACGTTCACCTCCTGTAACTCGATCAAGACATCTAGCCAACATTGTCGCCGTTGATTTTTCTTTAGAATCGTCATCTAGTCGACTAAGTACTCCAATTCAAATTTCCGATAATCCATTTTTTAAACCCGACCTCACAATTGAGAACCTGGAGGATATTCAAGGACAATTCAGAGATCCTGAACCACTAATCATTCCTCCTGAACCACAAATTACTCATCCAAAGATTGTCGAGGAAGAAACCATTAAATCAGAATCCCCTAGTGATTCAGATTTAACAAATTCAATCATGGAAAATCAGGAACCTCTTAGTATGGAAGACCGAATGAGAGCTACACGTACTGGCCAAGGTCACACAATTACTCAACCAGACATTAATGCGCCAGATTATGAAATCAAAGAACAAATCCTACACATGGTAACTAATCAATGCCAATTTAGTGGTACGCCAAAAGAAGATCCAAACGAACATCTTCGAACCTTTAATAGGATTTGTACTCTATTCAAAATCAGAGAAGTTGAGGATGAACAGATCTATCTCATGTTATTTTCCTTGACATTAAAGGGAGAAGCCAAAGATTGGTTAAAATCGTTACCTGAAGGAGCGATTGATACATGGGATGTTTTAGTTGAAAAATTTCTTAAAAGATTCTTTCCGGCATCTAAAGCCGTGAGACTTTAAGGAGAAATTGTTACGTTCACACAAAAGCCAAATGAAACTCTATATGAGGCGTGGACAAGATTTGGAAAGTTGTTGAGAGGATGTCCTCAACATGGTTTAGACACTTATCAAATAGTACAAATATTCTACCAAGGATGCGACATTACTACATGAAAAGACATCGACATAGCAGCTGGTGGTTCCATTATGAAGAAAACCGCAACTGAAGCTTACAAAATTATTGATAACACAGCCTCCCACTCACATGAGTGGCATCAAGAAAAAGACATCGTTAGATCATCTAAAGCGGCTAGAGCCGATTCTAGCCATGACTTTGATTCCATTTCTGCAAAGTTAGATGCTTTCGAGAGACGAATGGAAAAGATGACTAAAGATATTCACGCAACACGCATTAGTTGTGAACAGTGTGGAGGACCACATTTGATAAAAGATTGTCTCAGTATTGAACAAACAATGAAACAAAGAGAGAATGTTTCATACATGAACCAAAGGCCTAGAAATAATTATCAAAATAATTATCAACTGCCAAGACCAAACTACAATCAAAATCAGAATTATAACCGAAATATTCCACACAACAACCAACAAGGTCCTAGCAATCAACAAGTATCTAATAATGCTTACAACCAGCAAAGACCTATTTTTCAAAATAAACCACCACAAACAGATGATAAAAAGCCAAATTTTGAAGATATGATGTCGAAGCTAGTTGAATCTCAAACGCAGTTTTTCACATCTCAGAAACAAACCAATGAACAAAATGCTCAAGCATTTAGAAATCAACAAGCTTCTATTCAAAATCTGGAACAAGAAGTAAGTAACCTAGCAAGGTTGATAGGTGAAAGAAAACCGGGGAGTCTACCTAGCGATAAAAATGCTAACTCCTAAAATGAAACAGCTAAAGCCATTACCAAAAGAAGTGGTATTACACTTAAACCACCTGAAATACATGTAATTTCTGATGACTCTATTCCTACTACACAGGCACCACAGCCTGAGCAAGAGAAGGAAACAGAACCGGTAGTTGAAAAGGTTAATGAAGACAACACAGTTAAGGCAAAGCCTTATGTTAAACCATACCAACCACCACTTCCTTACCCGAGTAAAATGAGAAAAGAAAGACTTGAAGCCGAGCAATCTAAATTCTTGAATATGTTTAAACAAATAAATGTCAATCTTCGTTTCATTGATGTGATTTCAGGAATGCCAAGATATGCTAAATTCTTGAAGGATCTAATCATAAATAGAAAGAAAATGGAAGAACTCTCGGCTGTTACAATGAATGCTAATTGTTCTGCAGTGCTGTTGAATAAACTACCATAAAAATTATCAGATCCAGGAAGTTTCACAATTCCATGTTTTCTGGGTAGTCTTAGTTCAATAGAAGCATTGGCAGACTTAGGTGCTAGTATAAATTTAATGCCGTATTCACTATACGCTAAACTAGACTTCGGAGAATTGAAACCAATAAGAATAAGCATACAACTAGCCGATCGATCAGTAAAATATCCTAGAGGGATAATGGAAAACATGCTAGTTAAAGTTGGTACTTTAGTATTTCCAGTAGATTTTGTTATTCTGGACATGAAAGAAGATTCTCGTGTTCCTCTTATATTAGGAAGACCATTCTTAAACACGGCTAAAGCAATAATAGATGTGTTTGGTAAGAAACTGACCCTAAGTATAGAGGACGAGAGTGTTACCTTTTCTGTTGATAGTGTCATGCAACAACCGCAATCTGCAGATGATACATGTTATTATATTCAAACTATAGATTCACATGCAGAATTGTTACAAGAATTTCCAGAATTACAAGGAACATGAGAATGTTCTTTAGGAGAAGGAACAGAACCAATTGATGAAGCTGAAATGTTAGCTACACTCATGGCTAATGAATACGAACCAATAACAGAAGAACTTCAAATGCTAAAAGAAGAAGACAGATATCGATACAAATCATCGATAAAAGAACCACCAATATTAGAGTTAAAGCCACTTCTAAACCATTTGGAATACGCTTATTTACATGGTGAATCTGAATTACCTGTATTAATATCGTCTTCTCTTACGAAAAATAAAAAAATCTCAACTCATTTCTGTGCTAAAAGCTCATAAACCAGCTATTGCATGGAAGATTCATGACATTAAAGGCATAAGTCCTTCGTATTGCACACATAAAATCCTTATGGAAGAAGGTCATAAAACATATGTGCAATGCCAACGAAGACTAAATCCAAATAAGCAAGATGTTGTTAAGAAAGAAATTATTAAACTACTCGATGCAGGTTTAATTTATCCAATCTCTGATAGTCCATGGGTAAGCCCAGTTCAATGCGTACCTTAGAAGGGTGGCATGACTGTCATCACAAATGAAAAAGATGAGCTTATTCCTACTAGGACTGTAACAGGATGAGCTTATACCTAAGAATGGTGTTTGTATCGATTATAGAAAACTAAAATGACGCCACCAGAAAAGATCACTGTCCCTTACCTTTCATTGATCAAATGTTGGAAAGGTTAGCCGGAAATAGTTACTATTGTTTTCTTGACGGTTTCTCCGGATATTTTCAAATTCCAATCGCACCCGAGGACCAAGAGAAAACCACCTTCACGTGCCCTTATGGTACTTTTTCTTACAAACGCATGCCATTTGGACTATGCAACGCCCCTGCAGCCTTTCAGAGGTGCATGATGGCGATTTTTCACGATATGATAGAAGAATGCATGGAAGTTTTCATGGATGACTTTTCAGTCTTCGGTGATACTTTTGAAACATGTCTAGTTAATCTTGAACGAATGCTTATTAGATGCGAGCAATCAAATCTAGTACTTAATTGGGAGAAATGCCATTTCATGGTTAAAGAAGGCATCTTTCTTGGTCATAAAATTTCAAAGGAAGGAATTGAAGTGGATAGAGCTAAAGTAGATGTAATTGCTAAACTTCCACATCCCACCAATGTTAGAGGAGTTAGGATTTTTCTAGGGCATGCCGATTTTTACCGACGTTTCATAAAAGACTTTTCTAAAATTGCCACTCCTATGAATAAACTCCTAGAAAAGGATGCTCCATTCATCTTTTCGGATGAATGCATCAAATCTTTTAATATTCTTAAAGAAAAACTCACTAATGCGCCGATCATGATAACTCCAAATTGGAATCTACCATTTGAACTCATGTGTGATGCAAGTGATTTTGCAATGGGAGCCGTTTTAGGACAAAGGATTGAAAAACGATTTCAACCTATTTATTACACTAGTAAGACGTTACAAGGAGCACAAACGAATTACACAACTACTGAAAAAGAACTCCTTGCTATTGTCTTTGCTTTTGACAAATTTCGTTCATATCTCGTTCTAGCTAAAACGGTGGTCTATACCGACCATTCTGCTCTTAGATACCTATTTTCGAAACAAGATGCCAAACCACGATTAATCCGTTGGATCTTACTCTTACAAGAGTTCGATATTGAAATTCGAGACAAAAAGGGAGCAGAAAATCTCGCAGCTGATCATCTTTCTCGCCTTCAAAATCCTGAATTAGAAGTTCTAAATGAATCGGCCATACAAGACAACTTTTCTGATGAATATCTATTGAAAATCGATTATAATGAAATTCCATGGTTTGCAGACTATGCAAACTACTTAGTATGTGGATTCCTTGAAAAAGGGTTGTCGTACCAAAAACGAAAGAAATTCTTTAGTGATATAAAACACTATTTTTAGGAAGATCTACATTTGTTTAAAAGTTGTCCCGATGAAATAATACGCCGATGTGTATTTGGGGATGAAGCTAGACAAATCTTAAACCAGAGTCACACAGGACCAACAGGAGGGCATTATGGGCCTCAACTCCCAGCAAAAATAGTCTACGACGCTGAATTTTATTGGCCTACAATTTTCAAAGACGCACACCTTCTATGTAAATCCTGTGATGCTTGTCAAAGGGCCGGAAAAATAAGTCAACGTGATGGAATGCCACAAAATGTCATTCAAGTATGTGAAGTATTCGACGTTTGGGGTATTGACTTTATGGGTCCATTTCCAAAATCTCATAATAATCTCTACATTCTCGTTGCCATTGATTATGTATCTAAATGGGCGAAAGCACAAGCTCTCCCAACTAATGATGCACGAGTTGTAGTTAACTTTTTAAAATGTCTTTTTGCAAGGTTCGGAACACCGAAAGCTTTAATAAGTGATCGGGTTACTCATTTTTGTAATAATCAACTTGAGAAAGTTCTCAAAAGATATGGAGTAACTCATAAAATATCAACCGCTTATCATCCACAAACAAGTGGACAAGTTGAAAATACCAACCGAGCTTTAAAACATATTCTAGAGAAAATCGTAGGATCGAATCCAAAGGAATGGTCCATGAAATTAGAGGATGCACTCTGGGCTTTTAGAACAGCCTACAAAACTCCAATTGGTACCACACCTTTTAAACTCATTTACGGAAAAGCATGTCACCTTCAAGTAGAAATTGAGCACGAAGCATTTTGGGCTTTGAAGACGTGTAATCTTGATCTACATGAAGCCGGACGTCTACGGTTAAGTCAACTAAATGAATTAGAAGAATTAAGACATGATGCATATGAAAATTCGTTAATATATAAGGAAAGAACGAAGAAATGGCATGATAAAAGAATCAGAAGTTCAAAAGAATTTAAGGAAGGAGACAGAGTTATTCTTTTCAATTCACGATTCAAGGTATTTCCTAGAAAATTGAAATCAAGATGGTCTGGACCATTCATAGTCAAAAGAGTTTTTCCGTACGGAACAGTAGAGCTAATAAATTCAAATGGGATTGAATTTAAGGTTAATGGTCATAGAGTTAAACATTACATAGATAATCCAATGGAAGTTGAAGATGAAGTTAATCACAATTTCGACACCACATCTAACTAAGTGTGGGAAGATTCGAATCTTTTAAGGGAATCTTTTAATGCTGTCTAGAGTTAGATTTTCTCTTTTTGTGTAGTGCTCGAAAATGGAATCCGATTGGTCTTTCCCTAGCAGACCCTAAAGAACTAGTCTTCTCCCTCCATTCTGAATTTTTATTTCTTTTAGGTTTTACGAGATGAAGAATTCCTTTGATTTGAACTATGGTCTACTACTACACGCTATGATTACTAAACGTAATAATAACATTTTCCCTAGTGAACTGGTATCATTCATAAGAGGAAAAATGGAGGAAGTGAGGAAAGAACTCAGGAAAGATCATCATATGACACATTTTGGTAAAGGAAAATCAAAATCCGCAACAAAAAGAAGAGCATGACACCTTGAAAGATGTCATAAATGCGGAAAATGGTCACACGAAGGTAAATGTTCGAACAATCAAACACATTCCAATTCTAAATTCGTTACTCTATGCAGAGAACCGTTCATATGTTTAGAAGAAAAGTTATTGAAAAATCGAGGTTACACTTATGTTGCTATAGAAAACCAAATCGAACGACTCTTCTATGAGTCGGCTAAAGCAGGTCTCTGAGAATTCTATCTCACAGGTAAGTATGTACGGTTTTTGTTTTTATTTATTGCTTTTAACCTTTTGATAATAAACGCTGAATCGTTCGCTATAAAGTATTAAATTGATATTCAGTAAAATTAGGTATGCGAAACCGAAATTATTGATATCATACAAAAATTTAATTCATCACTGCGAAATTTGCCGTTTATTCATAAGGTATAAATATCTTTAATCAATCAATCCAAAATATTTCAGAAATTCGTCAGGAGTAAAACTAGGTAATATAGCCGAAATTACTTTACCCAAAAGAGGGACGTATATTTTTGTTAATATTTGATTGATTAAAGTGGGATAAAAGACCAAAAAGATTTTTATTTTTATTTTTACCTTGTTTTAAAAAAATTAATATATAACTATATTATTTTCAAATCTAAGATTGTAAAAATATTAATATTTATATGAAATTTTATTTTATGAATTTTAAATTTAAGTTTGGTGTGAATTTAAAAACAAAAATTTACTTTATTTCATTAAATTAAAATTTTGATATTTATAATTCGTCGTGAGTTGAGGACTAGGTCGTTGAACCGAAATTGCTTTACCTGAGGGCGGGACGAGAAATTTTATTATCATTATTTTTAATTTTATTGATCTAAAGTATGCCAAAAATATTTAAAAACCCAAAAATCTTTGCTTTTAAAACAACACTTCAAAATGACAAAGTTTAAAATTTAGTCGAGGGACGAACTAGGTCAACGTACCGAAACGACCTCAATCTAAAAAAAGAAACAAAATTTTAAAAATAAATTAATTAATTGTTTTACAAGATAAAGGTTTTTATAAAAAAAAAAAAAAGAAATAGACTCCATGCGATCGCATGGGGTTTACCCTTATTTTCCATGCAGTCGCATGGAGCTGAAAAACTGGACAGATTAAAAAAAGAGCAGCTCGCTGCTTCTGCCTCTCAATTCAACACACACATACATGAACACACACTCTAAAACACTCCTCAAATCTTCAATTTTTCACCAAATTCAACGAAATTTCGTGCTATAATCCGCTATAATCATGCCTTTCTTCAGATAGGGAAGTAAAAAGGTAGAAATTTCACCCCTAAACTCCTAAATTTCCTGATTTTAGTGATAATTACAACTATTTTACCTAATTTAATTTTGATGATTTCTAGCTTAATTCGAGTTAAATTGTTAGTATATTATGCTTGTATAACCTAGATTGATGCTATTTAACATGATTTGAAGCCTTAAACTTCAAAATTTTTAGAAATCTAGGGTTTGTGTTCTTGAGCAATTTGGGGCTTTTTGATATAAACAGGTTATGGCCGATTTTTTTTATGAATTATTGCTAAATTAAATAGTGTAATATGTTTAGGTTGCTAAATGATCCAAGCCTTGATCCTAAACATGATTTTTGAACATCAAAGTGGACTTTTTAAGTCTAACATTCATGAACTTGATTATTTTGATATAAATGCCATTTGAAACTTGTTTAATTGCTAGTAATGGTTATTTTAACATGTTATTTGAGTTGAATGCTTATGAACTTTGTATACCTTTTCATATATGCTTATTTGAAAAATTGTAGAATTGATAAAAATATGAAAATGAGTATAAGTTTAATATGGATTAAACATGTTATTGTAATGGTTTTACTTTGTTATTTTGCAAACACTAATGCATATTTGGATACACAAATTTTGTGTTTAATGTGTTTTGCAGATAAATACAGATACGGACGGTGCATCATCGTCTAGACAACATGAACAAGAACCTGAACAAGAACCTGATCAAGAACCGCAACCGGAACCACAACCTGAACAACAACAACATTATGATCAACACATGCTATATTATGAGCCGGAACCACTGTTTTACGCTCATTATCGTCAATTTTAGCCTCACCCGAGGATTATGCACCCACTTATCGATGACCAACAGTTACATCCAAACCTAAGATTCGATCGTTGTTGGACTGAATACCCGAAATTTTAAAAGAACATGCACATTCTTTACCACAAAAATATTGAAATGCCTCGGGTAATCGATTGGGAGCCTTTGGAAGCGGTTAACCTAGCCGAACCGATTAGGGATTTACTAGTTCAGAGGTATGGTAACTCTGCATTTAACGATTGAATCCGCTTATTTACTACACGTAGAACTATATATAGAGAATGATGTGTTGAATTTCTTAGCACTATAGAGTTAAATAATGAAGTTACTATGTTAGGAGATAAAAGTTTTATTAGTTTTCTTTTAGGAGGTACAATGTACAGAATGTCCATGTTGGACATGGCTTGAGCTTTATTAATCTACACCCCCACTGAGATTATTACACCTGATTGTAATAGTTTAATTGCTGAAGGTGAAAGAGTAGATAGGAATTTTGACGCTAACGCCATATGGAGGCGTATGTCAAGATTTAGGGAATTTACGCGAGGTGGAAGACGCTCGTACTTAGATATTGATAGATCATAGCTCTGAATAATACATAGATTCTTAGCGAACTCAATTACCCAACGGGGTACAAACAAAGAGAAAATGACCCTAAACGATTTATTCTATCTTAAGTGTATTCGAGACCCGAGGAGCTTTGTTAACATTCCTTATTGCGTAGGCCACTATTTGTCTAAAGTTGTTGAGGGTATGCAAGCAGGAAGTATTATAGGGGGAGGTATTTTTGTTACTCTCATTGGAGAGTACTTAGGTGTAGATAAAGAGCATGGGGGTTCGATGGTAGAGATTGAGGAACAAGCCGAGAACATAGGCTTGCAGGTTTATCAAGGTGCAAAAGTACTAAAACGGAAGCACAATATGCCAATACCATATCAGGGCACCCATCCATAGGTAGAGAGGGGTTCGGATGAGGAGATGGAGGAAGAAGATGACATTAGGGATATCATTAGGGATAGTTATACTGATGTCTTCCAGCATGTAGATGAGGTGGAAATGAATAACCAGGCTAGGCATCATCAGTATGAGCAGTGGAGAGCCCCGGATGAGTATGAATACTCCAGGCGACACCAACACGATAGCTGGCAAGTTCATCAGCACCAAATCATGAGCCAACTATCATATCAGGTACCACATAACTATATCCCGACTAGACCTGCTTACTATCCACCACATCAACCTGACATGTGACCACCCTTTGACCTGTACGACCCCAATCAAGCCTATCAGGACACCTATCACCAACCATGGAACCCGAGCGATGATATGAACTGGAACCCCTATCCAAATCAATAGTGTTCCATTGGTGATTTCTTATCTTTTATTATTTTTATCTATTTATGTTAAACATTTAACATTTTGATACTTTTATGTAATGTTTAACATTTTTATTATTTTGCACTAATATTTCATTTTTGTAATTTGAAAGTGGGATATTAAGTCCCATTTCAAAATACCATGCATGTTTATATTTGTATTGTATGTATTTTATCTCATATACACAACAGGGTAAAACAGCGCATTTTCAAAGACTGTCATTAAGTTCAGCAAAAGCAACTAATTTTGACTACAAGATGCAAAATATATGTGAAAAAACAACTGCAGGAATGAAAAAAATGATGTGCACCATTTATCATTCAAACAAACAACAATATGTTTGGAAACATTGGTAAAATTTAATCATTTTTCTACGCTAATCACCTTCAATAATTTAAATTGTTACTGATTTCTTGCAAATGAGGGCATTGCAAGATCTTAAGTGTGGGAAGGGATTAAATTCTTTCGGTTTTTTAAAAAAAAATTGACTTATATACTTGGTTTAATAGCCACCGTTAAACTTTACTAGTAACGCAGTAGTTGTATTAGAATCTAGTGCTCTCTGATAATAAAGAACAGCCCTAGTCTTATATACTGACTACCCACTTCTAGTAAAAATTTTAAAAAATTTCAACTAAATGAACTCAAAATCATGTTTATACATATTTATGAACGATAAAACTAGGTGTTAACACCGAAATTATTATTTCCTCAGAAAGGACATAAATTGAGAAACAACCCAAAACGCTTGAATTCATTTAAAATGGAATAGAAGAGGATAAAAAGGCAAAGAAATAAAAATAAAAGCCAAGTGTGGGAAAAATTTACCCAGTTATTTAAAACATATATCATATATTTTTGTACAAATAATTGAAGATACTTTTGTTTTGGACGATGTTAATCAGTTTTACCCAGTTTATTGTAATATAAATAGAATTTAAAAGGAAGTAAAGTCTTCTGAGAAAAAGACATGTGCTTCTTGATTTAGGTCAGGAAGTTGTCGTCCAGACCAGTTGTAGAGTCTACGAAAAACCTTGAAAAGTTTTCACGAAAATCAGCTGAAAATCTACGGACCTCAGCATCAAACAGGGTCGCCATGTGGTCAGACTTATCCTATCCATGAGAGGATCTGTCTCGTACAATGGGGTCACCGTGCAAATTAGCTTATAAGACTAATGAATCAGATCCCCAGAAAGGATTGTAACGACCCGACTTTTTCGACTAACTTTTATGCTTTGTATTTTTGCGAAACTGCGTATTTGTGCGTACTGTATTACTTTATTACTCTGGAACCTTGGCATACGTGTTTTATATTCATATATGCTTTAAAACGTGCCTTGGTGTATGTAGAATGGTTAACTTATCCACCGGATGCTTTATAACCGTTAGTGTTACTTGCCGTTACGAATAAACCGCGGACTGCGGGCACGTTTGACTTTTGTCAGAACCGGAACTTTTGGAATGCGAAATATTAATTATTATTTTATAATAATAATTACTTGGGCCTTTGGATGCTTAATTTTATTTATTTAATTGCTAAAGC
The DNA here is from genome assembly GCF_046630445.1 of Rutidosis leptorrhynchoides. Taxonomy (NCBI): domain Eukaryota; kingdom Viridiplantae; phylum Streptophyta; class Magnoliopsida; order Asterales; family Asteraceae; genus Rutidosis; species Rutidosis leptorrhynchoides. The sequence continues at coordinate 284,743,676 of NC_092338.1, read as the reverse complement.
CCAATAGTTAGTCTTGTTGGACTTTCTACCTTGTTGGGCTCAAGCCCACCCTACTCTAGCTAGTGACCCAATCAATTAGCCCAAGCATAATTACTAGTGGCCCATAATAATAAATAAATAATAAATAAATTAATTAGTGAGTCATACTAGCATAATGGATAAGGTTTATCTAATTGTCACATTGGATTCTAGCAAAAGGACACACTTTAGATACCATTAGCCAAAAAGTAAAGTTTTGTCTCCCCCTCCCCTCCCTCAAAATTTCGGCCACCAAGGAGGCCTCATGGCCACCTCATCAATCAATGTGAATCTCTAATGCTTATAAATACTAGCATTTAGTCTCTCATTCCAACACTTGATCATTTTGATTTTTCACACACTTGTTCTTTCTTTTTTTCCATACTTGTAAGTTTTCTTTTTCTTCCTCTTTTCCTTCAATATTTTCGTGTATCATCATCATTCATCTATGGAGATCAAGTTCCTTTTAGCTTGATCTTACTTATATCTTGTTGATTCAAGCATGAATCTTTCAAGAACAACAAAGATTCAAGCTTTCTAGCTTGAATCTTCATATCTTTTATAGATCTACTTTAATCTTTCTATTTTGTAATAAAGATTCAAACTTTTGTTTGTAATCTTTATGCATCTTCAAGATCCAAGCTTTATGCTTCAAGATCTTCAAGAACAAATAAGATGCAAGCTTTCTAGCTTCAATCTTCATATCTTTTTGTTAGATCTAAGTTCTTTTTGCTTTGATCTTGTTATTTTGTTAAAAAGATTTAAACTTGTGTTTGTTATCTTCATATATCTTAAAGATCCAAGCTTTATGCTTCAAGATCTTCAAGAACATCAAAGGTTCAAGCTTTCTAGCTTTGCAACCTTGTAACTTGTGTGAAATGGATCCAAGATCTCTAGCTTAGGGTTCCATCACCTCTCTAGACTTGGATTGTACTTATACTTGTTGAATTAATGTAAAGTTTGTAACTTTAGTTGTTATTGTGAATTGAAATTGTGTTAAGACTAAGGATATGATGTAACCTTGGTTCATCATCCATCTAAGACTCATGAATGAGTTGTGTTCTTACTTGGTCTTAACATATTGTGTATTGATGGTGAATCTTGGTCAAAAGTGATGCTAAACCATCAACGAGTTGTACACTTGAAGCTACAAGCATCAAGGATGAGAACCGTGATGAGCATCAAGCACCAAGAACCCCACCAGAGCACTTACCTACTGTTTTTTGTATCTGATCAGGACACCTGGGCTACTGGAAAGATGATTTTCAGTTAGTTCGGTTCGATTAGATGATTTTCCGTTTAGGCCTCGTCTTAATCCGAGTTACGGTTTAGGATTTATGGCCCTCCGAGGGTCACTACACCCTATTAATGTTGTGCTGAAATTTCTGACCTACTCGCACTTAAACCATCGACACGGTCAAACGAAGATGAGTTAAGTTCTGAAAATTGGTCAGCTGTTAGGGGACTCACATATGGAGCCATATCCACTGACTATGCGTCTTTTCGATTTACGTAGAGGTCGTAGCAGCTGACCGAAGTCAGCCTATTGTTTCGATCTCTATTCTTGTCGAACTTACTTAGCTTTTATGATGATGAATGATGATGATGATGATGACACTTAAACTTATTTTATGCACTATTAGAATTTATAAAGACAACCTACTGACCTAGTAACCCTTGATTTAGGTTGACGACCTTTCGGACCGACTTACTACTTGCGTACTTTCATTACCGACTTTACCGCTTTTATCACTGTGAGTTATAGCATCCCTTTTTACTTTAACTATTTTGGGACTGAAAATACATGCGCTTTTTACGTTTTACATACTAGGCATGAGTACTTAAACTTTATATGTGTGTGGGTTATACAACGGCATAAACATTCCCCTTAGCACGGTAACGTTTTGTCATTGGTTTTTGAACCGGTGAACGCAAATCTTAGATATGAATCCATAGGGTTTGACATCCCCACTCGGGCTAGTCGCGCTAGCATTTAACGGGTGTTTAATACTTCGTGAACATACGCACTCGCCAAGTGTACTTTCAGGGGGTTATAAACGTTAAGTCTAGTTACCAGGTGCCCACGGTTATACATATACTTTATCATACTGATTTGAATTACTGATTTGAAACGCTTGATTGAAGCACTGAAATCTCGTGGCCTACATTACATTACTGATTACAAACAAACTATAGCTCACCAACATTCGTGTTGACTTTTTAAGCATGTATTTCTCAGGTGCTTAGACGTTGTTGCTTCCGCTGTTAGACTTGCTGTTAGACTTGCTGTTAGACTTGCCGTTATAGACTTGCTGTTATGGACCTGCTGTATTAGATTTTCCGCTGCATTACTTAGAGATGTCTCAAGCATGGAACTTTTATTTTGCATTCGTGACTTATGTTATTTTAAAACAATAGCTTTGTAATGACCTTTGTACCATGTACTCATGTTAATGTTTTCTAGTCATCTTTTGTAAAACGCTATCTTTTTACGAATGCAAACTGGTTTTCAAACATCATATAGTGTTTGACCTTGTAATGATCATGTTTGTCGATGATCCGTACATGATGGTTTTGTACGGGGTGTCACAAGGATAATCTCCTTAAATATCAAAAATCAGCATTTAAGCCTGATATTATTCAATCCTTGAGATTGAACTTAAAGATTGGGAATTCAAACTCATGGAATTCGATGATATCTAAACTCGAGCTTGAACGAGAAATATTTTGATAAAAATTACAAACCGATTTTTTTTCTAAAAACCTATTTTCAATACGTTCATTACCATTGAACGTAAAATCCTAGGAATTCACCTGGAACTCATTAGGTCACCTGAACTAAATCGGGTGTCAACCGTAAGAACCGTGGTTGCATAGCATGGTCGAAGACAGGACCTTGTGCCAGACTGAAAAATTATAGGATGATCTTTACTATTACTCCTACAAAGGATAGTAATTGCATCCGACACGATATAGACCATAATCAAAAGCATGTCATTAGACATTGCCTTAACAGTTGATTGTTCAACGCTTTCCTTTACAACCAGACGGTAGTTACCGAAAGGTAATATAAGGAGCAAGTATACTGGACGTGTTGCTTTCCTAATACAAGGTTAGCAAGTGGGTGACACAAAACCATAAGTTTTGAGCTAAAATTTTCAAATCTGAAACCCACAAAACCCACAAAAATATTTTGCAAACACCGGTGAAGGGTTATTCCGGAAAACTTGTTTAGGGTAAAATCTAGCATGTATTTTCAAAAGATCAAATGTTTTCATAAAGATCCAATTTTCTTAAGGATCTAAATTTTCATAGTCATGTGAGACTGTAAACCACAACGTTACAATCATTGTTCATACCGCCGTATCAAAATCATTGATGTACAAAGTGTGAAGAATAAAGAAGTGATTCTAGTAAAGTTCTATATTGCTTGAGGACAAGCAACGCTCAAGTGTGGGAATATTTGATAATGCTATAAACGAACATATATTTCATAGCATTATCCTTCAAGAAAGACAAGCTTTTAGTTGCAATTGTTCTATTTACAAGTGATATTCGTTTAAATAATAAAAGGTGAAGACAAAGACAGATTCGACGATTTGAAGACGCAAAGGACCAAAAAGCTAAAAAGTACAAAGTACAATCCAAGTGGTTCAAATTATTGGTGAGAAATGTCTAAGAATTACAATAGTACAAGCCGCAAAACGCAAAGTACAAGATATTAAATCGTACGAAAGGACGTTCGAAAATTCGAAACCGGGACATGAACCAACTATCAACGAGCGACTCAACGGAACTAAAATTACAAGTTAACTATGCACATAAATATAATATAATATAATATAATATATATATATATATATATATATATATATATATATATATTATATTAAATAAAAACGTCGGCAAGCTAGAAAACAAGATGAAGTAAGCTGTCCTATGCCTCCATGCAATCGCATGGCCAGAAGGCACATATCCCATGCGATCGTATGGCCTCAAAAACGTGGTCAGGTACTATAAATTGCAAGTTTGTACGACGAATTAAACACACCATATTCAATCAATTACTCTATATCTCTCAATATATATTTTTATTTATATTTTATAATTATAATTTTAATATTAAGTTAATAATAATAAGGTTATAGTGGCGAATGTTTTAAGTTTGTAAGTCAAAATTCTGTCCGTGTAACACTACGCGATTAATACTCATTGTAAGTTATGTTCAACCTTTTTAAATTAATGTCTCGTAGCTAAATTATTATTATGTTTATTTAAGCCGAAGTAATCATGATGTTGGACTAAATATTAAGACTGGGTTATTGGGCTTTGGACCATAATTGGAGTTTGGATAAAAGACCGACACTTGTGGAAATTGGACCATGGGCTATTAATGGGCTTTATATTTGTTTAACTGAATGATAGTTCGTTAATTTAATATAGAGATTTACAATTTGAGGTAATTGTAAATAACCACATACACTCGATCGGACACGATGGGCGGGATATTTATAAATACTAGTAATCGTTCATTTAACCGGACACGGGAATGGATTAATAGTCAATAGACTCATTAAAACAGGGGTGAATTACATACAAGGACACTTGGTGTAATTGTTAACTACGTATTAAAACCTTGGGTTACATGCAGTCGATAACCTGGTGTAATCATTAACAAAGTATTAAGACCTTGTTACAGTTTAAGTCCCCAATTAGTTGGAATATTTGACTTCGGGTATAAGGGTAATTTGATGAGGACACTCGCACTTTATATTTATGACCGATGGACTGTTATGGACCAAAACCAGATGGACATATCGAATAATCCAGGACAAAGGACAATTAACCCATGGTGATAAATTAAAATCAACCCATCGAACATCATGATTACGGAAGTTTAAATAAGCATAATTTCTTAATTTATATCTCATCGCACTTTTATTTATCGTCATTTTATTTTTCATACTTCAAATTATTGCACTTTTAATTATCGTACTTTTATTTATCGCACTTTTATTTATCGTCATCTACTTTACGCTTTAAATTAAGTTATATTTATATTAATATTTTACATTAGGTTTTAATTGTGACTTAAGACATAAAATCGACAAACCTGTCACAAAACGGTAAAACCCCCCTTTATAATAATAATAATACTACTTATATATATATATATATATATATATATATATATATATATATATATATATATATATATATATATATATATATATATATATATATATATATATAGATATATACAAATATAGTTTAAAATATATAGCGTTAAACTCAGCTGTATCCCTGTGGAACGAACCGGACTTACTAAAAACTACACTACTCTACGATTAGGTAAACTGCCTATAAGTGTTGTAGCAAGGTTTAGGATTATCCATTCAATAAATAAATAACTTGTGTAAAATTGTATCTTATTTAATAGTATTTTGTAGTAAAATATAATCTATTTCGTACTGCACCTCACACACATCACTAGGTTTTGAAAGAAATGGTCAAACGAGTCCCCAAACACCTAAAAGTCATCCATGAACACCTCCATTGTGTCCTCAACCATATCCGAAAAGATTGCAAGCATGCATCTTTGGAATGTGCCTTGGGCGTTACACAACCCGAAAGGCATTCTTCGGTAAGCAAATGTACCATAGGGACATGTAAAGAACGTCTTTTTTGATCCTTGGGGTGTATCGGGATTTGGAAGTATCCCAAAAACCCGTCAAGGAAACAATAAAACTCTCTCCCGATCATTTGATCAATGTATGGGAGTGAGAAATGGTCCTTTCTTGTGGCATCGTTTAGACGCCTATAGTCAATACATACCTGCCATCTCATGATGGTTCGAGTTGGGACAAGTTCGCTTTGGTCATTTAAGATCACCGTGGTCCCACCCTTTTTGGGCACCACTTGCACGGGACTCACCCATGGTGAGTCGGAGATTGTGTAAATAATGCCCGCATCTAACAATTTAATAACCTCTTTTTTAACTACCTCCTTCATGTTTTGGTTAAGTCATCGTTGTCTTTGGACAACCGGTTTAAAGTTCTCTTCCATGAGAATCTTGTGTATACAATATGATGGATTGATCCCCTGGATGTCCGTAGTCCTCCATGCTATCACATTATGGTGAGACTTAAGAAGAGAAACAAGCTTTGACTTTTGGTCTTGGGTGAGTCTCGAAGAGATAATTACCAAAAGTTGACTTGCTTCCTTGAGATAAGCATATTCAAGATGCTCGGGGAGCTCTTTTAGCTCTAGGGTAGGAGGTTCTTCCAATCAAGACTTGATTCGAAATCTATCTTCGTTGGGAATAGCCTCAAATGACTCTTCCCGAGTAGTCTCACATTTAAATTCAAATTCATCAACATTAACATTCATCAATTCCCTAAAGTCGGCCTCTAAATCCACAATCTCATTTTCACAAACTTGGTTGAACCCCGTGGTATCAACCCATAAAAGCTTTTCAAGCTCTTCATCAACATAAAGGTCAATATGGTCAAAGGCATAACACTCATCATCATCGGTGTTACTCGGTTGCTTCATAGGTTCCCAGATATTGATGGTCACACGCTCCTCACCAACTCCAATTTTGAGTTGGTTGCGTTGCACCAAGATGATGGTGTTAGCGGTTGCAAGAAATGGTCTCCCTAAGATGAGGGGGACTTGAAGGTCCTCCTTCATCTCCATGATAACAAAGTCAACCGATAACACCAAGGTGTCAATGCTAACGAAGATGTCCTCGGCGATACCAATAGCGTTGTCAAATGAATGGTTGGCCAATCTTATCCTAATTCGAGTTGGTTTAAGAGGCCCAAGACCAAGTCTCTCATAAAGTGAATGGGGCATTAGGTTTATGCTTGCACCCAAATTGGCAAGTGCATTGAACACTTTCGATTCACCGAACTTACAAGGGAAAATAAATTTTCCCGGATCACCTAACTTTTTAGGGATCCTTGGCCTTGATGCAAGTATCTTATTGCACTCCTCTTCAATGATGTTTCATCATGATATTTACCCCATTGCGAAATTAGCTCCTTGATGAACCGACCGTAATTTGGCATTCCTTTTAGTACATCGATGATTAGCAAGTTGACCGAAACATTCTTCATCATATCTTCAAACTTTTTGTATTGAGCCGTTAACATGTCCTTCCTTAAAGCTTTTGGATATGGCACCGGCCTTGTAACCTTCATAGGTTCCTTACGTTTATCTTTACCCTTATCATCATTAACCCTAGCATCCTTAACCCCATTTGAGTCGAATTTTTCTTTACCCTTCTCCTTATAAACCCCGATTTCCTCCTCAATGAAGCTTGGTAGTGGTTCTTGGGTGATAAAGGGTTGTGGATGGGGATCTTCAATTCCTTCATTCAAGGTTAGACTGCTTCGAGTGGTTATGGCATTGACATTTTTATTTTGGTTTGGGTAGTTAGGGTTTTTGGTTGGTGCTCTCAATAGAAATGACCCTTGTGTTATTGTTTTGGTTTTGTTGTCGGGTGTTGTTGTAATTGTTGTTTGGGTTAACTTGTGTGTTGGATGGTAAAGTGCCTTGAGGTCTTTTGGAAACGTGGTTAGAAAGTCTTCCAACGGTACTCTCTAGGTATTGAAAAGAGGCTTGTTGATGTTTCAATTTTTGCTTCAAGAACTCATTCTCCTTTAACAAAAATGCCTCGGTGGTTTCCACCTTCTTGATGTAATTTTGCATGATTTCTTCTAGGCTCTTTGAAGGTTGGGATTGTTGAGTGTTTTGTTGAGGTTGTTGATTGTAACCTTGGTTTTTTATGGTTGACTATAACCCTGGTTTTGATAGCCTTGATTTCCTTGGTTAGTATAAAGTTGATTGTTATAGGATTGGTAATTGTTGTTTCGGTTTTGGTTTTAGTTTGAATTGTAGCTTTGGTTTCGGTTTTGATTGGTAAATCAGGGGGGTGGATTGGTTTGATTGTTGAAAGAAACTTATCTTTGGTTAGGGTTGTAATAGCCTTGGTTTGATTGATAAGAATTGTTGCCTTGGTTTGATGTTCCACCCCTTTGATAGTTTTGATTACTCACGTAGTTGACATGTGTGACGACCCGAAAATTTACAACCAAATTTAAACTTAATCTTTATTTGAATTCGACACGATGAGCAAAGTCTGTTAGGTTGAGTCTCAAAAGTTTTGAACTGTTTCATATATTCAATTGACCTTCGACTGTTTCCGACGATTCACGAACAATTAATTGTATATAGATATGTGTATATATAAATGTGTATGTATATAATAAAATTTTATAGTTGTTAGAATTAAAAACGCAAAATAATTTATGATAAACAATAAAAAAAAATTTGTATACATGTATAATATTTTAGAATATATGTACCTAATTATTTTGAATACATTATTTTCTTAACAAAGTTGGTAACTAATATTTAGGTTGATATGGGTAATATATATATATATATATATATATATATATATATATATATATATATATATATATATATATATATATATATATATATATATATATATATATATATATATATTCTATACATAATGAATACTGTAATAATTTATAAATATTATATGTAGGAGTTAATAATATTTCATTTCTATAATTATGTACTAATATTAATCTGTTATATTATTATTATTGGTATCATTATTAACATTATTATTAATAATTATCATTATTAATAATTATTATTATCATTATTATAAATATTATTATTATTATGATAAGTATTATTATTAATGTTAAAAGTATTATTAGTAGTAATATATATTAAATCTAAATTATAATAATAAAGAACTAGGCGAATATGTTTCCTGTCAAATAGTTTGTTTATGTATTACCCGTGAATTGAATCAATATATAGTAAATGAAATGTACTGTGTTTAATTGATGATTGAACCTTTCTGTTAGTTGCCTATCTATCCTTTTCTATCACAAGAACCCACTTATAACATGAATTATTAATCCTCCTATTATCATAGACATATATGTACATTAGGTTCATACGTTTGGAATGACACACAAGCAAACCCAAAAATCATAATGATTACCACCCCTTTCAGTAAACCATCGATTGCCATCATATTTTTTTTATAGCTACTTCGCTTTTACTTTTATATCAAAGACTAGAACTCTTCTGCTCGATGCACGATTACTTCTGTATTTTGTTCTATCTTGACAAACTGCAAATCCTAATTTTTTGCTGCTTTTAATGTGGTCTTATTTCTGCTATTTACCATCGAATAGACCCTCGCCACTCAAAAGTATCCTATCCTTATTCTTGTCTACTGTTCCACCAATGCTATCAATTTATGTTTTGTGGGACCACTTGAAACAAAGATCCACCTACTTCCCATGATTGATGGTAGTGGGAGACAAATAATCACAACAAATGAATTATTTATTCACATGCCGTGTTTTAAAAAAAGCAAAACTTTCACTTTTCAATACAATTATAATAAATCATATTGAGTAATAATTACATAATGATAGGCCTACTATCTGCGACTATTATGGATACTTCTGTTTCGAATTCAATGATCACACAAACCTATCATCTCAACTAACACTTTCTATCTCTATTTTTCTATCATTTTGATTATGGGTCGAACACCATCACCCAAACACCATCGAGTTATATGCTATATTATTGTTCCTGCTTCCTGTTACTATTTTTTTTCAATTTGAGAATGAACCCAGACACCATCATCTTCGATTGAAACCTGCAGCTTCTTTCCTTCTGCTTATTGCTACCAAAACAGCAGCGTGTGATGCTGCTATAGTTTTGATTCTATTTTTTTTTTTTTTTTTTTTGCGGAGATAAAGGATAGAGTTGATGAAGAAATGAATGAAATACATAGTGATAAAATGAAGGGATACTATGATTAGGAGGACGTAAAAAGATTATGATGGGATTCGTTGTATAAAGGCTGCTGAAATTCGCTGTCCCTTTTATTTTGTTTATATAAAGCGAACTCTTTTATTGTATTTGGTTAGTGGGTTATTTGGTGGATCTAATGAATCAAACAAGTGGCCAAATGAATGATGATGATAAAAGTAAGATTATGATATTAATTAAGATCATGATTATGAAAGTGATTAAGATTATAATGATAAAAATACATGATAAAGAACCCGATGATTGGTAATGGAAATGATGATGATGAAAGTGTTAAGTGAGTCTTGCTTTTGAAGAAGAAAAGGAAACAGTTATACGGTTTATATATAATTAGGATGGGATAAGATCAAAAAAGACAAAATGGCTGAATGGATAAGTTTGTTGATGGGTAAACGCGAGGTCGTGGGTTCAAGCCCCGGCTTTGGCATTTCTTTTTAGAAAAAGGAGAAGAAGAAGAATGGAACCATTTGATACAAGTTAAACATAATTAATTTATGATTTTATCAGAAAAGCAAAGACAATTTGATGGTTTAAGATGTTGTGTGTTTACCGAGAGGTCACGGGTTTAAACCCGGGCTTGACCATCTTTTTAGTGCTACTCCTTTGAGGTAGTTATTACTCATACTCTTATTATATGTATTTCATTATTATTTCTATTGTTATTATTATTATTATTATTATTATTATTATTATTATTATTATTATTATTATTATTATTATTATTATTATTATTATTATTATTATATTATTGATTGTTATTAAGTAATTATTATTATTACCAATTACCAATATTAGAAATAAGGTTATTAGAATAATTAATATTATTATCATCATTATTATTATTAAAAATATATAGTATTATTATTAATATGACTATTAAAACCTCTATTAAAATCGTCATTTTTATTATAAGTACCATTATTATTTAAAATATTATTTTTATGAAAACAAACATTTTTATCTTATTATTATTATCAATTTTTTTACTATTATTATTACTAACATTACTTTTATTATTAGTATTATTATTATTATTATTATTATTATTATTATTATTATTATTATTATTATTATTATTATTAGTATTATTATCAAAACTATTAATATCAGTATCATTACTAATTCTAATTATTTTTAGATACAAATTTTTATTAATAATATTATTTTACCAAATAAATATTAGTCATAGGAAAATATATTTAATACATATAACGTAACAAAATTAATATTTTTATATAAAATGAATATTTGAGACATATACTTTATTAATATAAAAATGATATAACTAATAAATTTATATATATATATATATAAATTTGTTCGATTGCAATTATGTGTGTTAATATATATATAAATGATATAGATTCGTGAATCCGATGCCAACCCTGCATTGTTCAGTTCCGTCATATGCAGATTTTTACTACAAAATATCGTATTGTGAGTTTCATTTGCTCCCTTTTTAAATGCTTTTGCAATATATATTTTGGGGACTGAGAATACTTGCGCTGTTTTTATAACTGTTTTACAAAATAGACACAAGTAATCGAAACTACATTCTATGGCTGGATATTAAACCGAATATGCCCCTTTTTAGTCTGGTAATCTAAGAATTAGGGAACAGACACCCTAATTGACGCGAATCCTAAAGATAAATCTATCGGGCCCAACGAGCCCCATCCAAAGTACCGAATGCTTTAGTACTTCGAATTTATCATGTCCGAAGGTTATCCCGGAATGATGGGGATATTCTATATGCATCTTGTTAAGGTCGGTTACCAGGTGTTCACCATATGAATGATTTTTATCTCTATGCAGTTTGCGAAATGCCTGATATGAGATTGTGTTTAAGAGAAATGGAAATGAAAATCTTTTGGTCTATTAAATTAATGAAAATGATTGATTATGATAAACTAATGAACTCACCAACCTTTTAGTTGACACTTGAAAGCATGTTTATTCTCAGGTATTAAAGAAATCTTCCAATGTACATTTACTCATTTTATAGATATTACTTGGAGTCATTCATGGCATATTTCAAAAGACGTTGCATTCAAGTCGTTGAGTTCAATAAAGATTAGATCATTTATAGGTGGATATTATGAAATGGTATGCATGCCTGTCAACTTTCGATGTAATGAAAGTTTGTCTTTTAAAACGAATGCAATGTTGTAAAATGTATCATATAGAGGTCAAATACCTCGCAATGTAATCATATGTTATTGTATTCGTCCTTATGGATTAGGATGGGTCGTCTCATGTGGTATCAGAGCGGTGGTTTTAGCGAACCAGGTCTTACATTAGTGTGTCTAACTGATAGTTGTTAGGATGCATTAGTGAGTCTGGACTTCGACCGTGTCTGCAAGTCAAAAAGTTTTCCTTATCAATTCTTTTCAGAAATTACATGCTTATCATTCTTAGTCTAGACACATCATACTGCATTGATTGCATGAATAGTGTATAGACAAAAATTCATATCTTAGCGTATCTGCTAATTCAAACCTTAGCGTATTTGTTACTGTAGACTTTGCCTAACATATTCCGTAAATTCCTCCATAATCTACGAAATCTTTTGCTTTATATATATAGATATTCTATGTAATTAGAAAAAATCATCCGACAGCCGGAAATCATCTCATATCGAAAAATCCTTTATTCAATCGTACGAAATGGAACTCGCCACTAGTTCAAGTCTCTCGGATTCCGTTATGGAGTATCACTCGAGCTCCGAGAGCAGTGTGATCGAAATGGATCAACCAATCAGCCATCACCTATTCTGGATGAATTGGGGATGGGTTCGTAACCTACTTAATCATTGGAGACAAGAAGAAGGTGATCCCTTCCATCCCGCACATTCCCCTCTTGGCGAAGAACTTGAAGCACTTACCGGCGAACCTGTTCGTAATACTATTTTCTCTCTCATTTCTAGAGTATCTCGTCATGACTATATACTATCTCAAATTCTAGATCTTATTCATCCGCTCGTCCGAACCGCCAATCATCCCGGTGTAATAGAAGAAGTCAATGAGCTTCGCTCTCGGGTAGTGGCTTTGGAGAATATGGTTCAAAGGTTACAAGCACCAGCAGCAGCACCGGAAGCAATAGTACCACCATCAGCAACACCAACAGTACCATCACCACCACCAACAGCAACATCCACATCCCACACCTCAACATCACAATCTGTACCTCGAGCATCAACATCACATGCACCATAGATACCAAGGAGTACCAACAACAATAACCGATGAAGTATTAATCTATAATTTCATTGGAGAAACATTTTGTGGCAATTATGTAATCTCCAAAGTCTTAGATATTATATGTTCTACCCTTAACCATAAATCAGATGAGCGAAACAAAATGATAGAAGGAAGAGCGGAAACCCTGACAAGAGTGGTGCATGATTTACAAGCTATACTTGTTTTTACCAGCAGCATCAACAGTACCATCAGCATCACCAGCACCGTCAGTGCCATCAACATCGTCAGCATCAGCAGCATCTACCACATCACAAGCTCCACCAGATCCATAATCACCGCGAACAACATCACTAATCAACAACAAGTATGTCATATCAACGAGTTATGAAGTATTAACTCATTTCCACTGAAGAATTTATATGTATATCTTATATATATATATATATAAATTTTGGAAACCATAGTATATCTTTTCGTACTAAGCTATTATGTATGAATTGAATAAGGGTAGATACTGCTCGGTTAAATTCATATTACTAATATGCTATGATGTACATCCTTCGTTAACAACTTAACTAGTGTTAACTACAATCTCTGTTTCAAATTCAATGAATTCCGTTTCATAATAAACTAAGTGTATTATTCAATTACATATTTGATTTTACACTTTTGATATACTCTAAACTTGCTAGACAACATCTTTCGTACTTTGTGAAGTTCGCAAGAATTCCACGAGCACCAATATCATTCACCGAGAAATATCAATAAAAATGAATAATGAAGTATTGATTCAGAATTGCATTTACGTTGAACAAATGATCCGCGAAGATTAGATAATCCCTAATTTTTTAGAGATTATTCATTTCTAGTTCCAGCCGAAAATCAAATGAGTATAATTTAATATTAACTCATTAAATCTGTATTACATCTGAAGGAAAATATACATATATTTTCATAGAAATTGTAATAAAATTCTCTCGTACAAAAGATTACTTGTGAAACTTTTAACGGGTAGGTAATACCCGAGAGATATATAAATTCACAATTAATATGTTACATTCTTTGATTCTGATTCAGCAAATCATCCACTATACTCCCTACTTTCACAACAATATACATTCTTTTATAGAAATAAAAAATACTCATTCAAATCCAATTACATATTCTGATTTTGAAATCTCAGAATTCAATTCGAGATATAACCGATATCATCACTCTTAGATTCCTACATCTTTCAAAACTATAATTTGACTTCGAAAATGTGCTAGAACGTCACATTTATTCATAAAACCCAGAAAAATATTCGTATCACTCAAAAATCTAGATCATCATATGTATATTGACGATTACAATATGCGTTTAAACCCTTCATGAGTCTTGAAAACACCTCAATTAAGAAACAATCGAGAGGATGATCCAACCACACGTTATCTATGAAAAAAAGAACTTATGCATACAGTCATGCACCTGGAAAACTCCTGGAACCCAAGTAAAAATTTAACACGTATCCGTGTCAGATTCTTTGGCATTTATTACCAAAAAATAACTTTTCAATTCCTTTTCAAATTAGTCAGTTTTGTCACAGCTCCAGCAAGCCAACTTCGACTTTTCAGTTGAAACAGTCTTATTATAACCTCGATATAGACGTTACCCTTTCGTCATCATTACCGGAGAACCTTTTATATCTCGCCACATTAGCAGCAAACTTACCAACAACTTCATTGATCTTTAACCTTCCGAAAAATCATTATACCCATTGAAACTCTATCATGTACTCATCCACATCTTGTAACAATAATTGCCATACCAACTACCGAGAATTAGCAATTAGTATTTTGAATCTCGCAGCGTTTTCACTTCAACAATTATATATATGCATATAACGTCTATCTCCTAGACTTACATACTTCGAATGTGAAGTTTCTGAAAAACACCCTAAACTGTGAACTAGTTCTCAAAATTTTGAAAAAATGTTGATGAAACAGCAAAAACTGTAAACGACCTTAACAACCAAAAGTTTGATGATAAAGAATAGTGTGTTGGCAAAGCTCAGAAAAAGATAAGGTTTAAAAATTGGAAAACGGATTGAGCAAACTATGAAGGAGGCTATGGACAAATCACAAAGAGTAAACCTTCCTTTAAAGAATTCAAATGATTTAGTGTCTGCTGAAGTTATTAACGAATACCTTGCTCCTGACTCTAAACCCTTACGGACAATATTTTTCATCATCCTCTGATCTTAGATATTCTAAGATATCATCATATCTTTCATTATAAATATTTTAGATATTTCTGAAGATATTTTCATAACTCTACTTATCTGAAATCAATTATCTCTTCGTGCTATCTGTATTACATCATAAAGGAAACTGTTTTAGTTTCTAAAAATTCTGAAAAGAAATTTGAACTTAAAATATGAATGTTTTTGAAGTAGTGTTGAGAACTAAAGCATGAGTTAGTATAATATAATGACACTTAATCAACGTGATTATATTATAGTAAGTCATGCTGAGTTTCTAAATGGAACGTGATGATTCACAGATCATAACGTCATCATGTGCCATGTTACACGACTCTTACATTCTACCTTCTTCAAACATATCGAGAACATATCTTTCTGATAGTTCTATTTTTCTCATGATTTCTGGTAATTTGACAAGTCAGATCGAACTATCACAATTTTTCAGAACATTAGTTATGTTCATTCTAAATTTCATACCTACGAATTCTGGCCCATTACTTGCAAGAAGAGAAAACAAAAGAATGAAGCTCCGAAATAGAAATGGGAGTATAAATCGCAGCAAATAGGAGAAGGCATTAACTGTGGTTGTCAATGATTATAGAAAGATAGAAGTAGAGACATCGAAAAATAAGGGAAAATATAAAGCCCGACAGCAACACATAAATTACAAACCGTGTATATCAATACGTATTGCAACGTAAAGACACGGGAGAATTACAAACACTATAAGCCCAAGGTAATAAGTAAAAGTAAATAAAATCCTCCGGTGGTAGATGAAAAAGAAGAATGACAGATATGAAAGTTAAGAGTATATCAAGAATCAAAATTGGATGGAGCATATTGAATCTAAATTATAATAATAAAGAACTAGGTGAATATGTTTCCTATCAATTAGTTTGTTTATGTATTACCCGTGAATTGAATCAATATAAAGTAAATGAAATGTACTGTGTTTAATTGATGATTGAACCTTTCTGTTAGTTGCCTATCTATCCTTGTCTATCACAAGAACCCACTTAAAACATGAATTATTAATCCTCCTTTTATCATAGACATATATATATACATTAGGTTCATACGTTTGGAATGACACACAAGCAAACCCACAAATCATAATGATTACCACCCCTTTCAGTAAACCATCGATTGCACTCACATTTTTTTATAGCTACTTCGCTTTTGCTTTTATATCAAAGACTAGAACTCTTCTGCTCGATGCACGATTACTTCTGCATTTTGTTCTGTCTTGACAAACTGCAAACCCAAATTTATTGCTGCTTTTAATGTGGTCTTATTTATGCTATTTACCATCGAATAGACCCTCACCACTCAACAGTATCCTATCCTTATTCTTGTCTACTATTCCACAAATGCTATCGATTTATGTTTTGTGAGACCACTTGAAACAAAGATCCACCTATTTCCCATGATTGATGGTAGTGGGAGACAAATAATCACAACAAATGAATTATTCATTCACATGCCATGATTTACAAAAATCAAAACTTTCACTTTTCAATACAATTATAATAAATCATATGGAGTAATAATTACATAATGATAGGTGTAACGACCCGACTTTTTCGACTTGTTTTTGTGCCTTGTGTTTTTGCGAAACTGCGTATTTGTGCGTACTGTGCTACTTTATATTCTGGAATCTTTATACACATGGCTTACATTCATTTATGTGTTAAAACGTGCCTTTAAGTACGTATGATACTTAACTTGATCACCGGAAGCCTTTATGACCGTTAGTGTCACTTGACGTTACGAACAAACTGCATACTGCGTGCACGTTTAACTTTTGTCGTAATTGGAATATTATGACTACGAAATCTTAATTATTATTTTATAATAATAATTACTTGGGTTTATGGATGCTTAATTACGCGTAGTAATTTACTTATGCTTACTAGTTAGTCTTGTTGGACTTTCTACCTTGTTGGGCCTTAGCCCACCCTACGCTAGTTAGTGGACTATTTAATTAGCCCAATTATTATTATCTAGTGACCCATTAATATGTAAGACAAATGCCCATTTATTAGAGGGAACATACTAGCATTTATGTCAAGTATTATCCTTAATGTTGCATGGGATCCCAACATAAGCACCAACTTTAGACAACCATTAACCAAAAAGCAAACTTTTGTCCCCCCTTGTCCCCCCTAATTCCAACGGCCATGACAACTCTCCCACACCCCATCCACCTATAAATACATGCCTCATTCCATCCATTTTACACTTGCTTTCATTTGTAATTCACACACACTCACTCTCTAATTCTCTCTAGCCTTTCTCTCTCTAAAAGTGTAAGTATTTTAAATTTCTCTTCTTCTTCTTCTTCTCCTTCTCATCATCATGAATTCATCATCATCGTCATCATGGGTCTAGCTTTTTAGCTTTTGATCTTGATTACATCTTGTAGATTCAAACATGGATTTGGATCTTTCAAGAACATGGAAGATTCAAACTTTCTAGCTTTGAATCTTCACCCACTTTGTAGATCTATATTTTTTTAACTTTAATCTTGCTATTTTATTATAAAGATTCAAACTTGTGTTTGTAATCTTCATGTAACTTAAAGATCCATGCTTTATGCTTCAAGATCTTTAAGAACAACCAAGATGCAAGCTTTCTAGCTTGGATCTTCATATCTTTTGTTGGATCTAAGTTTTCTAACTTATGATCTCATTATTTTGTTATAAAGATCAAAACTTGTGTTTATGGTCTTCATATAATTTAAAGATCTAAGCTTTATGCTTCAAGTTCTTCAAGAACACTAAAGGTTCAAGCTTTCTAGCTTTGTGACCTTATAACTTGTGTGAAAAGGATCCAAGCTCTCTAGCTTAGGGTTCTATCATTTTATTTGACTTAGATTATGTTCAAACTTGTTTGATTGAGGTAAAGTTTGTAGCTTTAGTTGTAAATGTAACTTGTAATTGTGTTAAGACTAAGGATATGATGTAACCTTGGTTCATCATCCATCTAAGACTCTTAAATGAGTTGTATTCTTACTTGGTCTTAACATATTGTGTGTTGATGGTAGAATCTTGGTCAAGGTGATGCTAACCCATCAACGAGTTGTACACTTGAAGCTACAAACATCAAGGATGAGAAGCGTGATGAGCATCAAGCACTAAGAACCCCACCGGAGTACCTTGTTTACTGTTTTTGGGATTTGATCAAACCACCTGGGCTACTGGAAAGTTAATTTTCAGTTAGTTCAGTTTGAGTAGATGATTTTCTGTTTAGACCTCGTCTTAATCCGAGTTATGGTTTAGGATTTATGGCCTTCCGAAAGTCATTACACCCTATTAACGTTGTGCTGAAATTTCTAACCTACTCGCACTTAAACCGTCGCCACGGTCAAACAAAGATGAGATTGGTTCTGGAAATTGGTCAGAAACTAGGGGACTCATATACGGAGCCATATCCACTGATTACGCGTCTTTTCGATTTACGTAGAGGTCGTAGCAGCTGACCGAAGTCAGCCTATTGTTTCGATCTCTATTCTTGTCAAACTTACTTAGCTTTTATGATGATGAACGATGATGATGATGAAACTTAAACTTATTTTATGCACTATTAAAACTTATGAGGATAACCTACTGACCTAGCAACCTTTGACTTAGGTTGACGACCTTTCGGACCGACTTACTACTTGCGTACTTTCATTATCGACTTTACCGCTCTTATCACTGTGAGTTATAGCATCTCTTTTTACTTTAACTATTTTTGGGACTGAGAATACATGCGCTTTTTATGTTTTACATACTAGGCACGAGTACTTAAACTTTATATATGTGTGGGTTATACAACGGCATAAACTTTCCCCTTTGCTCGGTAACATTTAGTCATTGGTTTTTGAACCGGTGAACGCGAATCTTAGATATAGATCCATAGGGTTTGACATCCTCACTCGGGCTAGTCGCGCTAGCATTTAATGGGTGTTTAATACTTCGTAAACATACGCACTCGCCAAGTTTACTTTTAGGGGGTTATAAACGTTAAGTTAGTTACCAAGTGCCAACGGATAAGCATATACTTTATCATACTAATTTGAATTACTGGTTTAAACTGCTGGTTGAAGCACTAAAATCTCGTAGCCTACATTACATTACTGATTACAAACAAACTATAACTCACCAACTATAGCTTAGACGTTGTTGCTTCCGCTGTTTAGACTTGCTGTCTTGGTGTTAAACCTGCTGTTAAGGACCTGCTGTGCTAGAATTCCGCTGCATTACTTAGAGATGTCTCAATCATGGAAATTTTCTTTTGCATTCGTAGTTTATGTTATTTTTAAATAATGACTTTGTAACGACTTTATGTCACGTTATCTTTTGTAAACGCTATCTTTTAAGAATGCAAAACTAATTTTTCAAATAGCATGTAGTATTCGATCGTGTAAAGATCCTGTTGTTGACGAATCGTACACGATGGTTTTGTACAGGGCGTCACATTTGGTATCAGAGGATTGGTTGTAGGGAATTAGGTTACATTAGTGAGTCTAGACCGGACCGAGTAGGATTCACTAATAGGACTAATCTACAACTTGCTAGTTTACTTTTTTCTGTAAAACTGCTGCATGCTACTGATAGATATTACTGCATGTTACTGCTTACTACTACTGCATGCTACTGCTTACTTTTACTGCTATATAAACTTGTTGCATGATACTGCCTACTTTCACTGCTATGTGAACTTACTGTATGCCGTTGCTTATTCTCGCTACTGCATACTACTATCTGCTTTCGATTGCATGTTACTTATGTGTAGTACTGTTAATATTGTCATGCTATATACTGATGTAGATGATCTAGGTTGCAGTAGTGCCTGATTACGTGCTTGCTTCATGCCTGCTATTCACTGTACCGACTTGGAAAACTTATCTTTCCTAGTTCAGATGTTTTTCTGAACCCTTTTCCCACACGTCTAACCCTAAGGGTTGGTATTGTAATCCACCTGTTACTACCGTTCCACCGTTCCAGAGATCGAAACATTACTTCATACAATCTACGAAGAGCACACCTCGGATTACACTCCCACTAAGGTTGATCCTCGGAGGAGGAGATATGCGAGGACTTGTCGGAGTAACCGCACCTCGAGCTCACCCTAATTAGCCACGTACGACGTATGAACATTAGAAGGTTGTTCAGTTTTCGCAAGTTGACCCGTATTCCGTACACTTTCATGACCGTCACTTATCTCTTTCATTCTACACTAATACTCGACGATCTAACGACACTTCTGGACTTAGGTCCCCAACTCCCTTAGGAATTGGAGAAGTCGGGAGGACATCTCCTTTCACAAGGTCAGAATGCCTTCTACTGATGCTCGGCCATACCCGAAGACTTGGGAGTCACCTCAAACATATCGTATTACTACTTGCTACACGTACAACTCGATACGAGACACCAGATTGAATTTCTAGAAAGGAACCTAATGACATTACCTGAACCCGAACATTTTGAAGAAATTTCGGGACATTTAGGCATTGATGCATGACCTGCGGAACCTACACACCCACACCGAGAAACCATGAGATTAATTATGTAGAATCTATTTTGAGATAGCATAGACAAGCACCATTAGGTGAAATCGAGTAGAACTTGAAGTGATCATGTTACATTGACCATATGGAGTGATATTGGAATGAATGTATGATTTAGTACAATATAATGACGCCAGGCCAGCGTGATTATATTGAAGTAAATCATGCAGAAGTCCCAATGCTACTATATAAGGAATATGAAGTGATTCAAAGGAACTTTTAGTAGGAACCACTTGAGTATACGCATTATGGTCTGTTAGAGGTAGGAATAACCACTAAGCCCATGTACTGTACAAGAAAAGCCTTAATTGCAGATTTGATGAACCAAAAATTTGTTATAAATATAGACACCCCGGACACTCAAAGAAACAATTCTCAAATAGGAAAAACTTTGGACTTACTTGTGGTAGAGCAATCGTTATCTCAGCTGTGGAGACTCGCATGGATCCTGATTTTAGTTAGGGTACGTTTCGTCACAACGTTTTATTTTTACGGAGTTGTTTAAAACTAGAGCGATATAAACCTTATATCTAAGAACCTTAGTGTTATGACTAATAAGCCATTAACAACCATGAGAGTTAAGTATTCTATAGGACAAGCTAATGGTAAGCTGGTAGAGATAGAGGAATAATTTAAGGTAGTACCTTAAAATTAACAGGTGGGTCATTGGAAATGACCTCATGTCAACTAAACTTGGAAGTTTTAAAGTAGTAGTTGGAAATGATTAGTTATTGACGCACAAGCCGATGTTATTTGAGAAGATTGATAGAATTTTTCACGGCAGTGCGATAAGAATTGGTTGGAATAAACCTTAAGATTAACCTAACACCCATCAAGTTAGGAAGCTTGATGTAATGGTTGGAATGGACTTTAGGATTAACCAAATACTCATCAATTTAGGAAGCTTTGATAAAATAGTTGGAACGGACTGGCTTTCAAGGATGAAAGCGAAAGTTATTTATAGTGAGAAGATTATTCGTTTACCTCGCGAGAATGGTGAGCCAAAAACCATCTGGGTTACTTCAACGACCCAAGATCCCACAATGGAAATGGGAAGGGATGACAATGGATTTCATCCCGAAGCTACCAAAAACAGTAGGCAGTTATGACACTATATGGGTTATTGTTGATCGCCTCACCAAATCTGCTCACTTTTTAGCCATGAAAGAAACCGATACAATAGACAAACTTACACGGTGAAACATAAAGGAAATTGTATTCCGTCACTTCGGCAATTCAAATTCTATCTTAAAGACTAGCCAGGAATCTTATTTGATACTCATTCTTACGCGACTCTAAATCCTAACTTATCCCGAGAAATTTCTTATTCGATGATAAGCACACCATCATCCTTCTTACGTCGATATTAGTCATACCAGTTCGAAATTTCCAAAATCAATGGGTAGTTAATTCTCATCCTCATACTCTCCCTTTCGCATCTCACTTATAAGCAACAACTTTACACTTAAGCATTTTTGGTCGAAAGACTTATGTCCAACCAATAGTCATCAACCACATTTAAACTCAATGGTTTTTATTACCTCAAAGATCACCCGAAATTTTCAAAATCTTTTACTCAATCCTCATCAATCTTTTTCCAACTTGTAACCTCCAAAATATATATAAAAAAAATTGTTTGCCAAAATTTTTCACACACTATTTTACGGTACGATCCTCTCAAAGTTTTATAAAAGTAAATTTATTTTATTTGCCATTCGTGCAAATTTTTGAAATTGTATATGTTATAAAAATAAGAGTAAATGATTACTTATTTTTGACAAATACATATGAAATTTTACTTTCACTTTTACAAATCAAATTTTCTATTCAAAAGATATCTTACTTTAAATGGTACGTGTTGTACATAACCCCAGTTTACTAAGAACTTCGTTTCTTTTCTTACGTTGTCACCTTAAACGACTTCTATAAAATTTTCGTTGCTTATTATATAAAATTTTTCGTTGCTTATTCGTATCCAAGTCATCATGAAGACTGACAACTGTCGAAATTGAGAAATTCATGTGTGTGTGTGATGGAGGCACTTACTACCACGTCATATAGAGCCTTCGGGCATCCACTAACACTTAAACCATTCAAAGCTATTGCGTTACCCCAAGGATCTTATTTGCCACGCCTATTGGAACGATGCTCTTTCTTACATAACTTGAAGTCCTGACTTATTCCAAGAGATTCTCATCTAACGATATTAACACCATCAGTATTTCGACTTTAATATTAGTCATAACTTGTTTGGTATTTTGCAAAGTCAAGAAGCGATTAACTTCTCATTCTCATGCTCTATCCTTCATACCCCACTTTTTAGCAACAACTTCGCACGTGAACATTTTTGGCCCAAAGACTTATGTCATGATAGTTTTCAAAACTACCTTGAATTCATTAGTTTTCATTACTTAGTAACATATCAACCAATGGTTCAAATATTTTTCACTCGATCTTTTTCAACTTGTAACCTTTGAAATACGAAAAACTATGTTTATCAAAATTTTTACACGTTGATTTTTACACGTTGTTTATTCGTGTGGTCCTCACGAGATTTATGGAAAAATGAAAGTAATAAAGTTTTTCTGTCACTTATGCAATTTATAAAATCATATATGTATGTATATAATTAAGTTAATAAATTTACTTTTACTTATTTGGGGTTAGTACATACTAAGTTATACCTTCAAATTATTTAAAAATCGCTCCTTTATTGAGTTGTTCAACTTAAGTCAAATAGTTTTGGTGAAAAATGGTACACGTTATACATACTTCTAAATTTACTAGGAACTTCGTTCCATTTATGTTGTTACATCAAACATTTAAAGGATTTTCAAAACTTCCTTGGTTGATTTTATTAAAGGTTTTCGTATTAGACTACACCATGTATGGATCACACTTCTTCTCGCCCTCCATTAGGGATGAAACTTACTATTAAGATCTTTATTAAAAACTCTTGAGCCACTTTGGATGGCGGTTTTATAAAATTTGTTAAGAAGACCTTGCGCTCATGAAATGTTCCTTTTAAGGTTAGACATGGCAAAAACGCGGGCCGATAAATCAGTATTTTTTTAGGTACACTCAGTGGTCACCCTATCGTAGGAAAGGCACTAGGCGGGTTTCTACTCTCAATGTTTCACGACTATTCGCAACACCCTCGTAAACATCATCTCTATGAATCAGTATATTGAGGTACAAGAAATCACTTTTGGGATTATTTTCACTCGGAGTAAACCATTCTTTAGGACCAAGAGTTCACGTATCTTCTCATCCACGCATCCCCTTAAGTATAAGGAAAAATTCAGAATGAACCGTTCGAAGATTTCACCTTGGTTCAAAGATCACACCTTTCGTGCGATTCTCTTTCGGAAATGTAAAGTAACATACTTTAGGAATCTATGAATCTTGCTATCCTCTTGGAAGGGACTGCTTAAAACGTCTGTAACACGGATATGGTTACTCTACACATTCCTTCCTTCATTGGTTGCAACTATATATTGTTCTAGTTAATGTTAACCCTAACTTCAACATGTAACTGAAAGGATAAAGTTACATTATGGAACTGTGCTTTCATTCCATCTAAGGATAAGATCACCTGCAGTATGGTAAACTGGGTGGTATCCTTCATTGTTCGTTCAGACCGTCCTGAAGGCACTATAAATAATTATGGCTTACATTGCATATAATTCCGATTAGTCACTTTCAGCAAAAGTTTCAATTCATATAGTCAAATGAAACGTTCTTAAATATCGAGTTCTTTATGCTTATAGTCTCCTTCTGAAATCAAGGGGTTAGTAAAATCCGTGGCTAACACTATCCAGACATCAAATCGCAAGGTTATGATCACCATGTTTTCCATCCTACCTGTCAGCTTTGTATTACGACATAAGCGCTTAATGTTTTAGAGGAGTTTGGTAACGTTCATGATGCATTTCATGCATCCAGCTTACTGAAGATGCCTGTAAGGCTAAAAACATCATCTTTCCTTTTGTGGGTATATATATTCAGATGACATACACATGTTAACCAGAAACGAAATCAATTTGTTGATCTCTTAGGATAAGAGACTTAATCAATGGAATATACCTATACTTACTCTTATACGCCCAAGTACCTTTCGAGGTAAATAGCTCACTTCTGAGCCCACGAGTCTCGGGACTTTGATACGCCCCTTCTTATTCAAATACGGTACCATTGTTGGTCACTCCTCAAAATTTTGGGACGAAATTTTCTTTAACAGGTGGGTAATGTAACGACCCGACTTTTTCGACTTGTTTTTGTGCCTTGTGTTTTTGTAAAACTGTGTATTTGTGCGTACTGTGCTACTTTATACTCTGGAATCTTTATACACATGGCTTACTTTCATTTATGTGTTAAAACGTGCCTTTAAATACGTAGAATACTTAACTTGATCACCGGAAACCTTTATGACCGTTAGTGTCACTTGACGTTACGAACAAACTGCGTACTGCGTACACGTTTAACTTTTATCGTAATTGGAATATTATGACTACGAAATCTTAATTATTATTTTATAATAATAATTACTTGGGTTTATGGATGCTTAATTACGCGTAGTAATTTACTTATGCTTACTAGTTAGTCTTGTTGGACTTTCTACCTTGTTGGGCCTTAGCCCACCCTACGCTAGTTAGTGGACTATTTAATTAGCCCAATTGTTATTAGCTAGTGATCCATTAATATGTAAGACAAATGCCCATTTATTAGAGGGAACATACTAGCATTTATGTCAAGTATTATCCTTAATGTTGCATGGGATCCCAACATAAGCACCAACTTTAGATAACCATTAACCAAAAAGCAAACTTTTGTCCCCCTTTGTCCCCCCTAATTCCAACGGCCATGACACCCCTCCCACACCCCATCCACCTATAAATACAAGCCTCATTCCATCCTTTTTACACTTGCTTTCATTTGTAATTCACACACACTCACTCTCTAATTCTCTCTCTAGCCTTTCTCTCTCTAAAAGTGTAAGTATTTTGAATTTCTCTTCTTCTTCTCCTTCTCATCATCACGAATTCATCATCATCATCATCATCATGGGTCTAGCTTTTTAGCTTTTAATCTTGATTACATCTTGTAGATTCAAACATGGATTTGAATCTTTTAAGAACATGGAAGATTCAAGCTTTCTAGCTTTAAATCTTCACCCACTTTGTAGATCTATATTTTTTAACTTTAATCTTGCTATTTTGTTATAAAGATTCAAACTTGTGTTTGTAATCTTCATGTAACTTAAAGATCCAAGCTTTATGCTTCAAGAACAACCAAGATGCAAGCTTTCTAGCTTGGATCTTCATATCTTTTGTTGGATCTAAGTTTTCTAACTTATGATCTCATTATTTTATTACAAAGATCAAAACTTGTGTTTATGGTCTTCATATAACTTAAAGATCTAAGCTTTATGCTTCAAGTTCTTCAAGAACACTAAAGGTTCAAGCTTTCTAGCTTTGTGACCTTATAACTTGTGTGAAAAGGATCCAAGCTCTCTAGCTTAGGTTTCCATCACTTCATTTGACTTAGCTTATGTTCATACTTGTGTGATTGAGATAAAGTTTGTAGCTTTAGTTGTAAATGTAACTTGCAATTGTGTTAAGACTAAGGATATGATGTAACCTTGGTTCATCATCCAACTAAGACTCTTAAATGAGTTGTGTTCTTACTTGGTCTTAACATATTGTGTGTTGATGGTAGAATCTTGGTCAAGGTGATGCTAACCCATCAACGAGTTGTACACTTGAAGCTACAAGCATCAAGGATGAGAACCGTGATGAGCATCAAGCACTAAGAACCCCACCGGAGCACCTTGCTTACTGTTTTCGGGATCTGATCAGACCACCTGGGCTACTGAAAAGTTAATTTTCAGTTAGTTCGGTTCGATTAGATGATTTTCTGTTTAGACCTATCCGAGTTACGGTTTAGGATTTATGGCCTTCCGAAAGTCATTACACCCTATTAACGTTGTGCTGAAATTTCTGACCTACTCGCACTTAAACCGTCGCCACAGTCAAACAAAGATGAGTTTGGTTCTGGAAATTGGTCAGCAACTAGGGGACTCACATACGGAGCCATAGCCACTTATTATACATCTTTTCGATTTACGTAGAGGTCGTAGCAGCTGACCGAAGTCATCCTATTGTTTCGATCTCTATTCTTGTCAAACTTACTTAGCTTTTATGATGATGAACGATGATGATGATGACACTTAAACTTATTTTATGCACTATTAAAACTTATGAGGATAATCTACTGACCTAGCAACCTTTGACTTAGGTTGACGACCTTTCGGACCGACTGACTAATTGCGTACTTTCATTATCGACTTTACCGCTCTTATCACTGTGAGTTATAGCATCCCTTTTTACTCTAACTATTTTAGGACTGAGAATACATGCGCTTTTTACGTTTTACATACTAGGCACGAGTATTTAAACTTTATATATGTGTGGGTTATACAACGGCATAAACTTTCCCCTTAGCTCGGTAACGTTTAGTCATTGTTTTTTGAACCAGTGAAAGCGAATCTTAGATATAGATCCATAGGGTTTGACATCCCCACTCGGGCTAGTCGCGCTAGCATTTAATGGGTGTTTAATACTTCGTAAACATACGCACTCACCAAGTGTACTTTTAGGGGGTTATAAACGTTAAGTTAGTTACCAAGTGCCCATGGATAAGCATATACTTTATCATACTGATTTGAATTACTGGTTTAAACTGCTGGTTGAAGCACTAAAATCTCGTGGCCTACATTACATTACTGATTACAAACAAACTATAGCTCACCAACATTCGTGTTGACTTTTTAAGCATGTATTTCTCAGGTGCTTAAACGTTGTTGCTTCCGCTGTTTAGACTTGCTGTGCTAGAATTCCGATGCAATACTTAGAGATGTCTCAATCATGGAACTTTTCTTTTGCATTCGTAGTTTATGTTATTTTCAAATAATGACTTTGTAATGACCTTTGTGTCACGTTATCTTTTGTAAACACTATCTTTTATGAATGCAAAACTGATTTTTCAAATAGCATGTAGTATTCGACCGTGTAAAGATCATGTTGTTGACGAATCGTACACGATGGTTTTGTACGAGGCGTCACAATAGGCCTACTATCTTCGACTAGTATGGATACTTCTATTTCGAAATTCAACGATCACACAAACCTATCATCTCAACTAACAATTTTTATCTCTCTTTTTCCCTCGTTTTGATTATGGGTCGAACACCATCACCCAAACACCATCGAGTTATATGCTATATTATTGTTCCTGCTTTCAAATTCGAACCACGGCCACCATCACCACAACCATTTCTGTGTTTTCGCTTCTCGACTACCTCCACCACTGTTTCTGACCGTCAAACACCATCGAAGAACCACTAAACGGCTGCTGCAGTAAGCTTTCTGATTTTTGTTTCATATGAACAACCTGCTACACCTTCTGTTTCTTGTTTACTTTCGAAATAGATCCACCAAAAATCGACAACTAATATCGAAACCCATCACGTACTATTCATCACCACCTTAAAAATAATTTTTTTCTTTCTTCTTCGTTGTTCTTACTGTTACTATTTCTGTTTCAGTTTGAGAACGAACCCAGACACTATCATCTTTGATTGAAACCTGCAGCTTCTTTCCTTCTACTTATTGCTACCAAAACAGCAGCGTGTGATGCTGCTATAGTTTTGTTTCTATTTTTTTTTTTTTTTTTTTTTGCGGAGATAAAGGATAGAGTTGATGAAGAAATGAATGAAATACATAGTGATAAAATGAAGGGATACTATGATTAGGAGGACGTAAAAAGATTATGATGGGAGTCGTTGTATAAAGGCTGCTGAAATTTGCTGTCCCTTTTATTTTGTTTATATAAAGCGAACTCTTTTATTGTATTAGGTTAGTGGGTTATTTGGTGGATCTAATGAATCAAACAAGTGGCCAAATGAATGATGATGATAAAAGTAAGATTATGATATTAATTAAGATCATGATTATGAAAGTGATTAAGATTATAATGATAAAAATACATGATAAAGAACCCGGTGATTGGTAATGGAAATGATGATGATGAAAGTGTTAAGTGAGTCTTTCTTTTGAAGAAGAAAAGGAAACAGTTATACAGTTTATATATAATTAGGATGGGATAAGATCAGAAAAGACGAAATGGCTGAATGGATAAGTTTGTTGATGGGTAAACGCGAGGTCGTGGGTTCAAGCCCCGGCTTTGGCATTTCTTTTTAGAAAAAGGAGAAGAAGAAGAATGGAACCATTTGATACAAGTTAAACATAATTAAGTTATGATTTTATCAGAAAAGCAAAGACAGTTTGATGGTTTAAGATGTTGTGTGTTTAGCGAGAGGTTACGGGTTCAAACCCGGGCTTGACCATCTTTTTAGTGCTACTCCTTTGAGGTAGTTATTACTCATACTCTTATTATTATTATTTCATTATTCTATTATTATTATTATTATTATTATTATATTATTATTCATTATTGATTGTTATTAAGTAATTGTTATTATTACCAATATTAAAAAAAAGGTTATTAGAATAATTAATATTATTATCATTATTATTATTATTATTAAAAATATATAGTATTATTATTAATATGACTATTAAAACCTCTATTAAAATCATCATTTTTATTATAAGTACCATTATTATTTAAAATATTATTTTTATGAAAACAAACATTTTTATCTTATTATTATTATCATTTTTTTTACTATTATTATTACTAACATTACTTTTATTATTAGTAATATTATTATTATTAGTATTATTATCAAAACTATTAATATCAGTATCATTACTAATTCTAATTATTTTTTGATACAATTTTTTATTAATAATATTATTTTACCAAATAAATATTAGTCATAGGAAAATATATTTAATACATATAACGTAACAAAATTAATATTTTTATATAAAATGAATATATGAGACATATACGTTATTAATATAAAAATGATATAACTAATAAATTTATATATATATAAATTTGTTCGATTGCAATTATGTGTGTTAATATATATATAAATGATATAGGTTCGTGAATCCGATGCCAACCCTGCATTGTTCAGTTCCGTCGTATGCATATTTTTACTACAAAATATTGTATTTTGAGTTTCATTTGCTCCCTTTTTAAATGCTTTTGCAATATATATTTTTGGGACTGAGAATACATGCGATGTTTTTATAACTGTTTTACGAAATAGACACAAGTAATCAAAACTACATTCTATGGCTGGATTATTAAACCGAATATGCCCCTTTTTAGTCTGGTAATCTAAGAATTAGGGAACAGACACCCTAATTGACGCGAATCCTAAAGATAGATCTATCGGGCCCAACGAGCCCCATCCAAAATACTAGATGCTTTAGTACTTCGAATTTATCATGTCCGAAGGTTGTCCCGGAATGATGGGGATATTCTATATGCATCTTGTTAAGGTCGGTTTCCAGGTGTTCACCATATGAATGATTTTTATCTCTATGCAGTTTGCGAAATGCCTGATATGAGATTGTGTTTAAGAGAAATGGAAATGAAAATCTTGTGGTCTATTAAATTAATGAAAATGATTGATTATGATAAACTAATGAACTCACCAACCTTTTGGTTAACACTTGAAAGCATGTTTATTCTCAGGTATTAAAGAAATCTTCCGCTGTGCATTTGCTCATTTTAGAGATATTACTTGGAGTCATTCATGGCATATTTCAAAAGACGTTGCATTCAAGTCGTTGAGTTCAATAAAGATTAGATCATTTATAGTTGGATATTATGAAATGGTATGCATGCCTGTCAACTTTTGATGTAATGAAAGTTTGTCTTTTAAAACGAATGCAATGTTGTAAAATGTATCATATAGAGGTCAAATACCTCGCAATGTAATCATATGTTATTGTATTCGTCCTTATGGATTAGGACGGGTCGTCTCAACATGAGCATTCGAATTCATGGGAAAGTCATCCAAATCAATATGGTTGCATTGGTTGATTTGGGGGCAATTCTTGGTTAGATGTGGTCCCTCGCACCTTTGGCATCCTACTTGCATTGTTACTATCGATTGTTGTAGCTTCTTCAACTCCTTCCCATACATTTGAAATTTATTATTTAAGCTTGCAAGGGTGATTTGACTGTTGTCACACTCCATTTGAGCTACACTTTTCCTTGGTAAGTCTCGTGGTGAAGGATTCCATTCGTAAGTGTTGACCGATATATCCTCTAACATGGTTTCGGCCACATTGGGTGATTTATACATAAAAACTCCTCCCGAAGATGCATCAAGAGTTTGTCTTGTCAAAGCATTAGTGCCCCGGTAGAACGTGTTGATGTACTCTTTCTTGGTCAAACCATGTGGTGGACTAGCTCTCAACATTTTCTTGAAACGTATCCACACATCTTACAAATACTCATCACTCCATTGAGTGAATGCATTAATTTCCATTCTAAGTCATTCCGCCTTTGATGGTCGGAAAAAGTGATTGATAAAAGCTTGGTTAAAGCTTGAAAAGTCCTAATAGGATCGGAAGGTGTAGTGTAACGACCCGGATTTTTCCGCTCGTTTTACACTTATAAGATTAATATTTACATAATTTAAACCTTACCAACATGATAAGCAATCCAAATTGTTGAAACTTATGTTTTTGAAAAGAGTTTTACACAACGTTTGACTGTCTAGTTTGACCGATGATATCACGAACTATATAACATATGATAATTATACGTTTGTGTATATATATGTATATATACATATTTAACATGATCTAAGGATGTTTTAATATCTCATTTTTGTATTAATAACAATAAGTTATAAGTATATTTTGAAACTAATAACTTAAGTTTTCAAAACGATAACCATACGTAACGTTATTTGACATAAATACTTATGACCTATAATGTTTATACATATATCGTATAAGTAATGTATTTAATCACTTTTTAAGGACTTAAATACATAAAACAATATAAGTGTATTCACAAAAGATAGCTATATTTGAATTCTCATTCCATTTTTCACAAGATTTCTATACGTATATCTAGAGTATATGTACTCGTATCATACCTAGCTTCTATACGTATTTACTATTGGTATATACACATCAAATCACCACCAACCAGCCCTTGTTCATGCCCTATGTATAAGGTAACTACTTTTG
Organism: Rutidosis leptorrhynchoides; assembly: GCF_046630445.1. Lineage (NCBI taxonomy): Eukaryota > Viridiplantae > Streptophyta > Magnoliopsida > Asterales > Asteraceae > Rutidosis > Rutidosis leptorrhynchoides. The sequence continues at coordinate 284,711,567 of NC_092338.1, read as the reverse complement.
TTATCTAGTATGACAATTTCACATGATTAAAAGATCTTTTCACAAAATTACAAACTTATACACCTTTTACACCACCATTTATACTCCATCCATTTTCAATTTTTGATTCATTTTTACCTCAAACCTCTAGCTAAAAACACACACACTTTTAAGAGCCTTAAACTCCATAACCATTCAGCTAATATCCATGAAGATCTAGCCATAAAAACATCACTTAAACACCATAAGAAAAACCTTACAAAAACACTTCAAGAATCCTTCCCAAGAACACAAGTTTACTTCCAATCTTTCATCCAATTCCATCACCCTTTTGGTTCTAGGTTTTTACTCCTCTTTTACAGCAACCTTGTCCAAGTAACTTGAGGTAGTAACCTTGTTCATAATTCTATTTGATTCATATATATATAGCTATCTTATTTTGTGGTATAAAATTTTAACAACAAGAACATAGTTTGAATGTTTTCAAACTTGTTTGCAAACTAAATAGATCCTTCTAACTTAACTTTTAAAATACTTCAAGACCTGTAATATAACTTAAATATATGCTAATTTAACAAGGTATAACTTGGTTTTTCAAAGAACACCTTAAAAACTGTTTTTACGACGTCGGAGTGCAACCGGGGGCTGTTTTGGGTTGGATAATTAAAAACCATCTTAAACTTTGAATTGGAGGTTTATATTCTGGAAAAATGATATTTCTTATGAATATGTTAACACATAAAAATTTCATGATTTAATTCAAAGTATAAGTATTTTTAGAAAAATGGTCATTAAATGATATTTTTGTAACAAAAATGATTAACTTCATAAGTTTCACTAAAATTTGACCTATGACCTGTGATTTCAAATACAAACTAAGGTATTTACAGTTCATAGTCTTATATAGGAACTCGATCCAAGGAGATGGCAAGTTGAATCAACGTAAACGGAGTTGTAACGAAGAAACTATGACCAAAACGAGATCGGATATCTAAGACTAGTTTAGCTACGAAAATAATTGGAGAAAATTAAATAAATCACATCTTTCTAAAATAACATGATATTTTATATATATGTACTCATAATTTAATTTTATATGGTTCAGGATCACCCGTAAACAATACGAGAAGATTAATCATAAGATCCCATGATTGTACGCAACACGTCATTTGACAACACCGGTACTTTATGTACGCAACACGTCATTTGACAACACCGGTACCGTGGGTCAAGATTAATCTCGACCAATACATATACGATAGGGGTTTTATTTATTTCGTTGGGGGTTTATTAAACACCTAAAAATGAACCATTAAAATTGAATTACTAACATCGGACTGCTAACTACGGACTAAGGAATTATTAAAAGTATTAAAAGTATTATAAGTATATATATGTGACGATTGTTTAAAAAGAAAATGTATTGATATATTATATATGGATAGGTTCGTGATATCAATCGGAGACCAAGTCGAAATTATATATCTTCAAGGCAAAAGTGAGTATATAGTCCCACTTTTAAACTCTAAATATTTTGGGATGAGAATACATGTATTTTATGTTTTACGATATGGACACAAGTAACTGAAAAATATATTCTACGTTGAGTTGTACCACTGGCATACTTCCCTGTAGCTTGGTAACTACTATTTACAGCGGTATTGTAAACGCGAATCCTGTTGATAGATCTATCGGGCCTGACAACCCCAACCGGACTGGACGACCAGTATTCAACGGTTGCACAGTACTTCGTTTCGTGACTACACTTGGTACGGTGTAGTAAGATTTCATAATAAAGGGAATATGCGACGTGATTAAATGTTAAGTATGGTTACCAAGTGCTCAACCACTTAGAATATTTTTATTGAAATGTTTACATATGAAATCTTGTGGTCTATATTTATATCGCTGCCGGTATTAAACCTATATCTCACCAACTTTATGTTGACATTTTAAAGCATGTTATTCTCAGGTATGAATTAAGTCTTCCGCTGTGCATTAGCTCATACTAAGGATACTACTCGGGACCATTTAAGCCATGATTCAAAAACGTTGCATTCGAGTCATTGAAGTTCACTAGAGACTATTAATAAGTAAATGGTGGTTTAGGACATTTGGATATTATGAAATATTAGGCGATCATGTCAACAATCGATGTAATATTAGATTTTTTTTTTTTTAGAATAAATGCAACGTTTGTAAAATGTTTCATATAGAGGTCAAGCACCTCGCGATGTAATCATATGTTATTGTATTCGTCCCTATGGATTGGGTCGGGTCGTCTCATGTGGTATCAGAGCGTTGGTCTTAGCGAACCAGGCCTTGCATTAGTGTGTCTAACTGGTAGTTGTTAGGATGCATTAGTGAGTCTGGACTTTGACCGTATCTACATGTCAAAAGTTTTGCTTATCATTTCTAGTCGGAAATCATCTGTTTATCATCCTTAGGAAACTGCCTGCTTATCATTCTTAAGTCTAGACACGTCTTACTGCATTTAAGTGCATCGATAGTGTATAGACAAAATTCATATCTTAGCGTATCTGTTACTATAGACATTGCTTGACGTATTTCAAAAATTCTCCGTAATTCACGGGATTTTGGTATTATATATACATATGTAAATTATGTATTGAGGAGTACCAAACCCAATTTCTATAATCTATTCCATACCAAAAATTCATTTCTCCGACTATACAAGATGGATTCTTCATCCAGTTCGAATTCCTCCGACTTCGATAGCTACGTCGATATGGATTTCCATTCGAGCCCCGAGAACAGCGTCACCGGAATGGATCAACCAATTTCCCATCATCTATTCTGGATGAATTGGGGATGGGTTCGTAATACACTAAATCTCTGGAGGCAAGAAGAAGGTGATCCATTCCATCCACCAAATTGTCCTCTTAACGATGAACCTGAAGCACTTACCGGCGAACCTATTCGAAACACCATTTTCTCGCTCATTTCTAGAGTATCTCGTCATGACTACATACTATCCCATATTTCGAATCTTGTTCATTCGCTCGTTCCAACCGTCAATCATCCCGGTATAATAGAAGAAGTCAACGAGCTTCGCGCTCGGGTAGTGGCTTTAGAAAATACGGTGCGAAGGTTACAAACACCAGTAGCAGCACTAGCAGCATAATCTGTACCACCATTATCAACGCCGACAGTACTCTTGTCACTCCCAAAATCTCAACCTCACAAACTGTATCTCGGATATCAACATCACATACCTCAAAAACCTCATCGGAACTTCGAGTATGATCTTTGTTCTATATATTGTTCCACATTGATTATCATCGTTCTATGTATTGTTCTACATCATTTGTTTTCGTTCTACATAGCGATTATGTAATCTTTAATGTTTTAAAGATTATGTACTCCAATTCTAACCGAAAAATCAAATGAGTTTAATATCTTATTGACTCATTAAATTCATAATTACATCCGAAGAAAATATATATGCAAGTATATTTTCATAAAGATTGTAATTAAAAATTCTTTCGTACAAACTGTTAATGATGAAAAATATTTTAACGGGTAGGTAGTACCCGTGGAATATTTGGATTTCATATTAATAAGTTACACTGTACATTTTTCGAATCTGATTCAACGGTCATTTGTTATTCTACTTACAACCATGGATATACGTATCCGTTCACCCCAGAATAACCATTTCCATTTAAATTTCATATTTGGATTTTTACCTATCCGAATCCAACAAGTGGCATAAAGAAGAAACATTGGACAAATTAAAAATTGGTTAGAAACACATTAATTAACTATGATGAACATTGTTAAGATTCCACGCTAACTGTTTCGGCTAACTGTTCCCAGCTAACTGATTAACATTTAATTTATCGCCATTTACATTCTCGCAATTTTATTTATTGTTATTTAATTTCCGCACTTTATGCATTTTAAATAACGGGACGCGTATGCAAGGTTTCGACTTATCATATCGACCCATCTATATATATATTTCGGAACAACTATAGACACTCTATATGTGAAGATGGGAGTTGGCTATACAGGGTTGGAGTTGATTTCAAAATATATATATGGTTTGAGTTGTGATCGACACTGAGACCGGTATACGGGTCACGATACGTATAAATTAACTCGGATATTATATATTTAATTTATATACGAATTTATTGAACCATTGGACAATCGGACTTTTGGACTGCTAACTTTGGACAATTAAAATGAAATAAAATGTTGATTATAACATATGAAACTAAAAAAATTCTTCAAGTTTGCCACTTGATTTCATCCTAAACCTCATTTGTACTTCGACAATTATAATCCTCGTTCAAATCTTTTCATGATTCTTGAAAACACCTCGATCGAGAAGTTGAACCAGCCGCACCTCGTCTACGAAAGAAAGATTTATGCATATAGTTATACACCTGAAACTTTTGAAACCGAAGTTATCGTTAAAACTTATCCGCGTCAAATTCCTTATCATTCATTGGCAAAAACAACCTTACATTTCTCTTTTCAATATAAGTCGATTTTGTCAAAGCTCCACTTTGATTTCTCAGTAGGACTACTCTTATTATAACCTCGATATATATACCTTGTCCTTTCACCGTTGTTACCGGAGAACCTTTCATATTCCACGACATCATGTACCAGCAGCTTGTCATCTTTTTGGCGGAATCCGCAATTAGTATTTTAAAAATCTCGCAAAACTTCTCAGTCATACCTATAACGTCTATTCCTAAGGATTTCATACTCCGAAGGTGAAGTTTCTGAAAAACACCCTGAATTATGAAGTAGTTCTTTAAATGCTGATGAAGCAGCGAAAATTGTAAACAATTTTAAACAGTCAAAAGTTTGATGATGAAGCACAGTGGTTGATAAAACTCAGAATAAGAGAAGAGTTGAAACCGGAAAACGGTTTGAGCAAAGTATGAAAGAGGTTGTGGATAAATCACAAGAACTGAATCTGCTTTCAAAGGATTCAAACGATTCAGTGCCTGCTGAAACCATTAGTAAAAACCCCACCCCTTATTCTAAACCTTTCCCGATGATATTCTTCATCATCATCTTATCTTAGATATTATAAGATATCTTCATATCTTCCGTTATTATATTCTCCATATTTCTGGAGATATTTTCACAACTATTCTTATCTGAGAATATTTATTTCTCCGTAATATCTGCGTTACAACATAAAAGAAACTGTGTTAGTTTCTAAGTTCTAAAACCTTCAAGTTTAAAATAGGAATGTTCTGAAGCAGTGTTGGGAACTGATGCATGAATTAGTATAATATAATGAAACTTGATCAACTTCATTATATTACAGTAAGTCATGTTAAGTTTCTAATGAAATTTGATGATTCACAGTACCATCATCATGTGCCATGTTACACGGCTCTTACATTCTATCCAATTCTCAAACATAATAGGAACATGTCATCCTGATAGTTCTATCTTTTTCGGGGTATTATGGTAATTTGACAAATCAAAATTGTTCTATTACCATTTCTTTCTTAGAGCATTAGCTATACTCATTTCGAATCTCATATCTACAAATTCCGGACCATTACTCGCTTGACTCGAAGTCGGGAAGAGAAAATGAAAGTATGAAGCTTTGAAAAATAATGAAGAATACAAAGGCCGAAAATCACCCAGGATTTACAAACCGTGTATATCAATACGTATTGCAACGTAAAGACACGGGAGAATTAAAAACATTATAATTCCGAGGAAAGGATAGAAGTAAATAGATTCTTCTGGTGATAAATGAAAGAGAAGAATGAAAGATATGAAAGTTAGAAGTATAACAAGAATTAGAACGGGATGGAGCATTTAAAAGAATACTTTAAGGTATGAGTTGAAGGAGAAAGGATAGAAGATGTGAGTTGTGGAAATAAGGAAGATAAGGAAGTGGATTTATAGCAAAATATTCGACAAAGAAATCGAAACAGATTGCTGCACTAAATCAAAGAAGATCTTGATCGCCAAAGAACCAAATCTTATTACGTAAGATATTCCATAAATTCCGGAAATCAATTCTAATCACGTTATCGGTTAAAACAATTCCATATTCACCCATTTCATTCTTTTGTGATAGCTTCACTCGTGCGCTTCACATGATCGAACCGTTTTATCCGTATCTTCCAATAATGATAAAACTCTATTATTACCTCATATTCGTCATGAAAACATTCCTATTGTTAATTATGACAACCTCTACCAAATTTTGGGACGAAATTTATTTAACGGGTAGGTAATGTAACGACCCGGATTTTTCCGCTCGTTTTACACTTATAAGATTAATATTTACATAATTTAAACCTTACCAACATGATAAGCAATCCAAATTGTTGAAACTTATGTTTTTGAAAAGAGTTTTACACAACGTTTGACTGTCTAGTTTGACCGATGATATCACGAACTATATAACATATGATAATTATACGTTTGTGTATATATATGTATATATACATATTTAACATGATCTAAGGATGTTTTAATATCTCATTTTTGTATTAATAACAATAAGTTATAAGTATATTTTGAAACTAATAACTTAAGTTTTCAAAACGATAACCATACGTAACGTTATTTGACATAAATACTTATGACCTATAATGTTTATACATATATCGTATAAGTAATGTATTTAATCACTTTTTAAGGACTTAAATACATAAAACAATATAAGTGTATTCACAAAAGATAGCTATATTTGAATTCTCATTCCATTTTTCACAAGATTTCTATACGTATATCTAGAGTATATGTACTCGTATCATACCTAGCTTCTATACGTATTTACTATTGGTATATACACATCAAATCACCACCAACCAGCCCTTGTTCATGCCCTATGTATAAGGTAACTACTTTTGTTATCTAGTATGACAATTTCACATGATTAAAAGATCTTTTCACAAAATTACAAACTTATACACCTTTTACACCACCATTTATACTCCATCCATTTTCAATTTTTGATTCATTTTTACCTCAAACCTCTAGCTAAAAACACACACACTTTTAAGAGCCTTAAACTCCATAACCATTCAGCTAATATCCATGAAGATCTAGCCATAAAAACATCACTTAAACACCATAAGAAAAACCTTACAAAAACACTTCAAGAATCCTTCCCAAGAACACAAGTTTACTTCCAATCTTTCATCCAATTCCATCACCCTTTTGGTTCTAGGTTTTTACTCCTCTTTTACAGCAACCTTGTCCAAGTAACTTGAGGTAGTAACCTTGTTCATAATTCTATTTGATTCATATATATATATAGCTATCTTATTTTGTGGTATAAAATTTTAACAACAAGAACATAGTTTGAATGTTTTCAAACTTGTTTGCAAACTAAATAGATCCTTCTAACTTAACTTTTAAAATACTTCAAGACCTGTAATATAACTTAAATATATGCTAATTTAACAAGGTATAACTTGGTTTTTCAAAGAACACCTTAAAAACTGTTTTTACGACGTCGGAGTGCAACCGGGGGCTGTTTTGGGTTGGATAATTAAAAACCATCTTAAACTTTGAATTGGAGGTTTATATTCTGGAAAAATGATATTTCTTATGAATATGTTAACACATAAAAATTTCATGATTTAATTCAAAGTATAAGTATTTTTAGAAAAATGGTCATTAAATGATATTTTTGTAACAAAAATGATTAACTTCATAAGTTTCACTAAAATTTGACCTATGACCTGTGATTTCGAATACAAACTAAGGTATTTACAGTTCATAGTCTTATAGAGGAACTCGATCCAAGGAGATGGCAAGTTGAATCAACGTAAACGGAGTTGTAACGAAGAAACTATGACCAAAACGAGATCGGATATCTAAGACTAGTTTAGCTACGAAAATAATTGGAGAAAATTAAATAAATCACATCTTTCTAAAATAACATGATATTTTATATATATGTACTCATAATTTAATTTTATATGGTTCAGGATCACCCGTAAACAATACGAGAAGATTAATCATAAGATCCCATGATTGTACGCAACACGTCATTTGACAACACCGGTACTTTATGTACGCAACACGTCATTTGACAACACCGGTACCGTGGGTCAAGATTAATCTCGACCAATACATATACGATAGGGGTTTTATTTATTTCGTTGGGGGTTTATTAAACACCTAAAAATGAACCATTAAAATTGAATTACTAACATCGGACTGCTAACTACGGACTAAGGAATTATTAAAAGTATTAAAAGTATTATAAGTATATATATGTGACGATTGTTTAAAAAGAAAATGTATTGATATATTATATATGGATAGGTTCGTGATATCAATCGGAGACCAAGTCGAAATTATATATCTTCAAGGCAAAAGTGAGTATATAGTCCCACTTTTAAACTCTAAATATTTTGGGATGAGAATACATGTATTTTATGTTTTACGATATGGACACAAGTAACTGAAAAATATATTCTACGTTGAGTTGTACCACTGGCATACTTCCCTGTAGCTTGGTAACTACTATTTACAGCGGTATTGTAAACGCGAATCCTGTTGATAGATCTATCGGGCCTGACAACCCCAACCGGACTGGACGACCAGTATTCAACGGTTGCACAGTACTTCGTTTCGTGACTACACTTGGTACGGTGTAGTAAGATTTCATAATAAAGGGAATATGCGACGTGATTAAATGTTAAGTATGGTTACCAAGTGCTCAACCACTTAGAATATTTTTATTGAAATGTTTACATATGAAATCTTGTGGTCTATATTTATATCGCTGCCGGTATTAAACCTATATCTCACCAACTTTATGTTGACATTTTAAAGCATGTTATTCTCAGGTATGAATTAAGTCTTCCGCTGTGCATTAGCTCATACTAAGGATACTACTCGGGACCATTTAAGCCATGATTCAAAAACGTTGCATTCGAGTCATTGAAGTTCACTAGAGACTATTAATAAGTAAATGGTGGTTTAGGACATTTGGATATTATGAAATATTAGGCGATCATGTCAACAATCGATGTAATATTAGATTGTTTTTTTTTAGAATAAATGCAACGTTTGTAAAATGTTTCATATAGAGGTCAAGCACCTCGCAATGTAATCATATGTTATTGTATTCGTCCCTATGGATTGGGTCGGGTCGTCTCATGTAGTGACCCGAACTTTTCCATGTTTATATATATTAATTGAGATTGATATTTATATGATTAAATGTTTCCAACATGTTAAGCAATCAAACTTTTTAAGACTTGATTAATTGAAATATGTTTCATATAGACAATTGACCACCCAAGTTGATCGGTGATTCACGAACGTTAAAACTTGTAAAAACTATATGATGACATATATATGGATATATATATATATAGTTAACATGATACTATGATAAGAAAACATATCATAAAGTATATTAACAATGAACTACATATGTAAAAACAAGACTACTAACTTAATGATTTTTAAACGAGACATATATGTAACGATTATCGTTGTAAAGACATTTAATGTATATATATCATATTAAGAGATATTCATACATGATAATATCATGATAATATAATAATTTAAAATCTCATTTGATATTATAAACATTGGGTTAACAACATTTAACAAGATCGTTAACCTAAAGGTTTCAAAACAACACTTACATGTAACGACTAACGATGACTTAACGACTCAGTTAAAATGTATATACATGTAGTGTTTTAATATGTATTTATACACTTTTTAAAGACTTCAATACACTTATCAAAATACTTCTACTTAACAAAAATGCTTACAATTACATCCTCGTTCAGTTTCATCAACAATTCTACTCGTATGCACCCGTATTCGTACTCGTACAATACACAGCTTTTAGATGTATGTACTATTGGTATATACACTCCAATTATCAGCTCTTAGCAGCCCATGTGAGTCACCTAACACATGTGGGAACCATCATTTGGCAACTAGCATGAAATATCTCATAAAATTACAAAAATATGAGTAATCATTCATGACTTATTTACATGAAAACAAAATTACATATCCTTTATATCTAATCCATACACCAACGACCAAAAACACCTACAAACACTTTCATTCTTCAATTTTCTTCATCTAATTGATCTCTCTCAAGTTCTATCTTCAAGTTCTAAGTGTTCTTCATAAATTCCAAAAGTTCTAGTTTCATAAAATCAAGAATACTTTCAAGTTTGCTAGCTCACTTCCAATCTTGTAAGGTGATCATCCAACCTCAAGAAATATTTGTTTCTTACAAGTAGGTTATCATTCTAATACAAGGTAATAATCATATTCAAACTTTGGTTCAATTTCTATAACTATAACAATCTTATTTCAAGTGATGATCTTACTTGAACTTGTTTTCGTGTCATGATTCTGCTTCAAGAACTTCGAGCCATCCAAGGATCCATTGAAGCTAGATCCATTTTTCTCTTTTCCAGTAGGTTTATCCAAGGAAATTAAGGTAGTAATGATGTTCATAACATCATTCGATTCATACATATAAAGCTATCTTATTCGAAGGTTTAAACTTGTAATCACTAGAACATAGTTTAGTTAATTCTAAACTTGTTCGCAAACAAAAGTTAATCCTTCTAACTTGACTTTTAAAATCAACTAAACACATGTTCTATATCTATATGATATGCTAACTTAATGATTTAAAACCTGGAAACAAGAAAAACACCGTAAAACCGGATTTACGCCGTCGTAGTAACACCGCGGGCTGTTTTGGGTTAGTTAATTAAAAACTATGATAAACTTTGATTTAAAAGTTGTTATTCTGAGAAAATGATTTTTATTATGAACATGAAACTATATCCAAAAATTATGGTTAAACTCAAAGTGGAAGTATGTTTTCTAAAATGGTCATCTAGACGTCGTTCTTTCGACTGAAATGACTACCTTTACAAAAACGACTTGTAACTTATTTTTCCGACTATAAACCTATACTTTTTCTGTTTAGATTCATAAAATAGAGTTCAATATGAAACCATAGCAATTTGATTCACTCAAAACGGATTTAAAATGAAGAAGTTATGGGTAAAACAAGATTGGATAATTTTTCTCATTTTAGCTACGTGAAAATTGGTAACAAATCTATTCCAACCATAACTTAATCAACTTGTATTGTATATTATGTAATCTTGAGATACCATAGACACGTATACAATGTTTCGACCTATCATGTCGACACATCTATATATATTTCGGAACAACCATAGGCACTCTATATGTGAATGTTGGAGTTAGCTATACAGGGTTGAGGTTGATTCCAAAATATATATAGTTTGAGTTGTGATCAATACTGAGATACGTATACACTGGGTCGTGGATTGATTCAAGATAATATTTATCGATTTATTTCTGTACATCTAACTGTGGACAACTAGTTATAGGTTACTAACGAGGACAGCTGACTTAATAAACTTAAAACATCAAAATATATTAAAAGTGTTGTAAATATATTTTGAACATACTTTAATATATATGTATATATTGTTATAGGTTCGTGAATCAACAGTGGCCAAGTCTTACTTCCCGACGAAGTAAAAATCTGTGAAAGTGAGTTATAGTCCCACTTTTAAAATCTAATATTTTTGGGATGAGAATACATGCAGGTTTTATAAATGATTTACAAAATAGACACAAGTACGTGAAACTACATTCTATGGTTGAATTATCGAAATCGAATATGCCCCTTTTTATTAAGTCTGGTAATCTAAGAATTAGGGAACAGACACCCTAATTGACGCGAATCCTAAAGATAGATCTATTGGGCCTAACAAACCCCATCCAAAGTACCGGATGCTTTAGTACTTCGAAATTTATATCATATCCGAAGGGTGTCCCGGAATGATGGGGATATTCTTATATATGCATCTTGTTAATGTCGGTTACCAGGTGTTCACCATATGAATGATTTTTATCTCTATGTATGGGATGTGTATTGAAATATGAAATCTTGTGGTCTATTGTTACGATTTGATATATATAGGTTAAACCTATAACTCACCAACATTTTTGTTGACGTTTAAAGCATGTTTATTCTCAGGTGAATATTAAGAGCTTCCGCTGTTGCATACTAAAATAAGGACAAGATTTGGAGTCCATGTTTGTATGATATTGTGTAAAAACTGCATTCAAGAAACTGATTTCGATGTAACATATTTATATTGTAAACCATTATGTAATGGTCGTGTGTAAACAGGATATTTTAGATTATCATTATTTGATAATCTACGTAAAGCTTTTTAAACCTTTATTTATGAAATAAAGGTTATGGTTTGTTTTAAAAATGAATGCAGTCTTTGAAAAACGTCTCATATAGAGGTCAAAACCTCGCAACGAAATCAATTAATATGGAACGTTTTTAATCAATAAGAACGGGACATTTCAGTTGGTATCAGAGCATTGGTCTTAGAGAACCAGAAAATTTGCATTAGTGTGTCTTATCGAGTTTGTTAGGATGCATTAGTGAGTCTGGACTTCGACCGTGTTTTCTTTAAAAATGATTGCTTAACATTTTTGTTGGAAACTATATATTTTTAACATATGAATATTATGTGATATATTAATCTCTTAACGTGTTTGATATTATGTGATAGATGTCTACCTCTAGAACAAGTCCCATTGACTCACCTAATAATAATGAAGAGTCAAATGTAAATTGGAATGATTTGTGGACTGATTCACAAGTTCCCGAAGAGGAACCGGAAGAAGAGTCGGAACCGGAAGAAGAATCGGAACCGGAAGAAGAATCGGAACCGGATGAAGAAATAGAACCGGTGGGGGAAATAATAAAACGGTTAAGTAAAAGAAAATCCTCAACCAACCGACCAAAGTTAATTATGGTCAATGGTGTTTCCGCCAAGGAAGCAAAATATTGGGAGGATTACCAATTCTCCAATGAATCGGATTCCGACGAGAATTCCGATGATGTTATAGAAATTACCCTAACTGAATTTAAAAAGGCAAAAGAAAATAATAAGGGAAAGGGCATAAAAATAGAGAAATCTAATTCCAACCCTGATGAACTTTATATGTATCGTCAACCCCCGAAGTCCTTAAGTTGTAACAATGACCCGGGAACCTCTAAACCACCAGGTTTTTCTAAACCAATGTGGACAACGACGGCTCGTATTAGGGGAACATCATATATCCCTAGAAACTTGGCAAAACGAACCAAAACCGAAGAAGAAGAAACGAGCGAGTCGGAATAAGATAGTTGTATTCGTGTGGTGTAATATATGTAATATAGTGTTCTTATGCTTTATGATATATGTAAAAATTGCTTGTATTAATAAGTATTTTTTTATGAATCTAACTGTTGTCTATTTTACAGTTTAAAAACACAAAATGGATAGACAACCCAATATTTTAAGAGACCTACCCGGAGACATGATTGATGAAATCTTGTCTAGAGTCGGCCAGAATTCTTCGGCACAACTATTTAAGGCGAGATCAGTTTGTAAGACATTCGAAGAACGTTTCAAGAATGTCTTGGTTTATAAGAGACTTTCGTTTGAAAGATGGGGGATATCACATTGGGAAACCCATAAGTTACGATGTGTTTACTTTGACGCATATATTGCGGGGAACCCAAATGCTATTTTACGCAACGGGTTAAGAAATTATTTTGACTCAATATATCCGAATATTGGACTTCGTGATTTAGAAAAAGCGGCTAACATGCAACATAAAGAAGCATGTTATGCTTACGGATTAGTAATGTTCGCTTCTCACCAAAGTGAGAACAAGAACATCGGACTACAACTATTAAACAAAACGTTTCCACAAGTGACGGAGTCGGTAATTGGGGTAAGAAATGAGGTTTTTAGATTATTACGGGACTGTTGGACATTACGTAACCCTCGTCCCTTTGATGACGTTACAACACGCTGTCTTATCAACGGCCATAACGGTTATGTTGCACAAGACCAAGGATGGGAAGTAGTCCTAGTAAAACCAGAATGCATGACTTGTTTCTGGACGTATGAATTACGTGTCTTTATTGCCTTTGCTGAACGACTTGTGTACTAGCTAGAATTGTCTTCACAACTATCTTGTATCAAAGTTATTGTGTGCTATATTTCATGCTTTATGTAAAATAAGCGGTATTGTAAGTTTGTAAAATATTGTATAAAAGTTTGAACGCGAAATATTATTATAATCAGTTTTTCATATAGAATTGTAGTAGTTGAATTGTATATTAGCTACTAAGTATGAACTTAACGGGTAGGTACTACCCGAATTTAAACTTATAAAACGCTAATATGAAGAAAAAGCTTTTATAAATGAGTTCATATTATGCTACGAAATACTATTAACTACTCTTAATATTCTGTATGATTAACTTGTTCCATTTAACTATTTTGAAGGAAATGGCACCGACTACTCGACACACCGTGAATATGAATGAAGAGGAATTCCGTACTTTTCTAGCTTCAAACATAGCCGCAGTACAGGCTGCGCTACATACCAACAATAACCTTGGATCTAGCAGTACAGGAAATCGTGTAGGATGCACCTACAAAGAATTCACTGCCTGCAAACCTTTGGAATTTGATGGAACCGAAGGACCGATCGGATTGAAACGGTGGACCGAGAAGGTTGAATCGGTTTTTGCCATAAGTAAGTGTACTGAAGAGGACAAAGTGAAGTACGCTACGCATACCTTCACAGGTTCTGCGTTAACATGGTGGAATACCTATCTAGAGCAAGTGGGACAAGATGATGCGTACGCACTACCGTGGTCAGCATTCAAGCACTTGATGAACGAGAAGTACCGTCCCAGAACCGAGGTCAATAAGCTCAAGACAGAACTTAGAGGGTTACGAACCCAAGGATTTGATATTACCACGTACGAAAGACAATTCACAGAATTGTGCCTATTGTGTCCGGGAGCATTCGAAGATGAGGAAGAGAAGATCGACGCGTTTGTGAAAGGATTACCGGAAAGAATCCAAGAAGATATAAGTTCACACGAGCCCGCCTCCATACAACAGGCATGTAGAATGGCTCACAAACTAGTGAACCAGATTGAAGAAAGAATTAAAGAACAGACTGCTGAAGAGGCCAATGTGAAGCAAGTCAAAAGAAAGTGGGAGGAAAACGGTGATAAGAATCACCAATACAACAACAACAGCAATTACAACAATAATCGCAACAATTATTCCAACAATCGCAACATCAATCGCAACTACAACAAACGGCCCAACAACAACAACAACAACAACAACAACAGCAGCAACTACAACAATCATCCCAACAACAATAATAACCGCAACAACAACAACAATCAGAAGCAGCTATGCCAAAGGTGTGAAAAGAATCACTCGGGGTTCTGCAACAAATTTTGCAACAAGTGTAAAAGAAATGGTAATAGCGCGGCGAAGTGTGAGGTCTACGGACCAGGGGTTAATAGAACGAAAGGAACAAATGGTGTCGGAACGAGTAATGGCGGAGCAAGTAGTGTCGGAGCAAGTTATGCCAATGTAGTTTGTTATAAATGTGGAAAACCAGGCCACATTATTAGAAATTGCCCGAACCAGGAGAACACGAATGGACAAGGCCGTGGAAGAGTTTTCAATATTAATGCGGTAGAGGCACAGGAAGACCCGGAGCTTGTTACGGGTACGTTTCTTATTGACAATAAATCTGCTTACGTTTTATTTGATTCGGGTGCGGATAGAAGCTATATGAGTAGAGATTTTTGTGCTAAATTAAGTTGTCCATTGACGCCTTTGGATAGTAAATTTTTACTTGAATTAGCAAATGGTAAATTAATTTCAGCAGATAATATATGTCGGAATCGAGAAATTAAACTGGTTAGCGAAACATTTAAGATTGATTTGATACCAGTAGAGTTAGGGAGTTTTGATGTGATAATCGGTATGGACTGGTTGAAAGAAGTGAAAGCGGAGATCGTTTGTTACAAAAATGCAATTCGCATTATACGAGAAAAAGGAAAACCCTTAATGGTGTACGGAGAAAAGGGCAACACGAAGCTACATCTTATTAGTAATTTGAAGGCACAAAAACTAATAAGAAAAGGTTGCTATGCTGTTCTAGCACACGTCGAGAAAGTACAAACTGAAGAAAAGAGCATCAATGATGTTCCCATTGCAAAAGAATTTCCCGATGTATTTCTGAAAGAATTACCGGGATTACCCCCACATCGATCCGTTGAATTTCAAATAGATCTTGTACCAGGAGCTGCACCAATAGCTCGTGCTCCTTACAGACTCGCACCCAGCGAGATGAAAGAACTTCAAAGCCAATTACAAGAACTTTTAGAGCGTGGTTTCATTCGACCAAGCACATCACCGTGGGGAGCTCCTGTTTTGTTTGTCAAGAAGAAAGATGGTACATTCAGGTTGTGTATCGACTACCGAGAGTTGAACAAACTTACCATCAAGAACCGCTACCCACTACCGAGAATCGACGACTTATTTGATCAACTACAAGGCTCGTCTGTTTATTCAAAGATTGACTTACGTTCCGGGTATCATCAAATGCGGGTGAAAGAAGATGATATTCCAAAGACTGCTTTCAGAACACGTTACGGTCATTACGAGTTTATGGTCATGCCGTTTGGTTTAACTAATGCACCAGCTGTGTTCATGGACCTTATGAACCGAGTGTGTGGACCATACCTTGACAAGTTTGTCATTGTTTTCATTGATGACATACTTATTTACTCAAAGAATGACCAAGAACACGGTGAACATTTGAGAAAGGTGTTAGAAGTATTGAGGAAGGAAGAATTGTACGCTAAGTTTTCAAAGTGTGCATTTTGGTTGGAAGAAGTTCAATTCCTCAGTCACATAGTGAACAAAGAAGGTATTAAGGTGGATCCGGCAAAGATAGAAACTGTTGAAAAGTGGGAAACCCCGAAAACTCCGAAACACATACGCCAGTTTTTAGGACTAGCTGGTTACTACAGAAGGTTCATCCAAGACTTTTCCAGAATAGCAAAACCCTTGACTGCATTAACGCATAAAGGGAAGAAATTTGAATGGAATGATGAACAAGAGAAAGCGTTTCAGTTATTGAAGAAAAAGCTAACTACGGCACCTATATTGTTATTGCCTGAAGGGAATGATGATTTTGTGATTTATTGTGATGCATCAAAGCAAGGTCTCGGTTGTGTATTAATGCAACGAACGAAGGTGATTGCTTATGTGTCTAGACAATTGAAGATTCACGAACAAAATTATACGACGCATGATTTGGAATTAGGCGCGGTTGTTTTTGCATTAAAGACTTGGAGGCACTACTTATATGGGGTCAAAAGTATTATATATACCGACCACAAAAGTCTTCAACACATATTTAATCAGAAACAACTGAATATGAGGCAGCGTAGGTGGATTGAATTATTGAATGATTACGACTTTGAGATTCGTTACCACCCGGGGAAGGCAAATGTGGTAGCCGATGCCTTGAGCAGGAAGGACAGAGAACCCATTCGAGTAAAATCTATGAATATAATGATTCATAATAACATTACTACTCAAATAAAGGAGGCGCAACAAGGAGTTTTAAAAGAGGGAAATTTAAAGGATGAAATACCCAAAGGATCGGAGAAGTATCTTAATATTCGGGAAGACGGAACCCGGTATAGGGCTGAAAGGATTTGGGTACCAAAATTTGGAGATATGAGAGAAATGGTACTTAGAGAAGCTCATAAAACCAGATACTCAATACATCCTGGAACGGGGAAGATGTACAAGGATCTCAAGAAACATTTTTGGTGGCCGGGTATGAAAGCCGATGTTGCTAAATACGTAGGAGAATGTTTGACGTGTTCTAAGGTCAAAGCTGAGCATCAGAAACCATCAGGTCTACTTCAACAACCCGAAATCCCGGAATGGAAATGGGAAAACATTACCATGGATTTCATCACTAAATTGCCAAGGACTGCAAGTGGTTTTGTATTTGGGTAATAGTTGATCGTCTCACCAAATCAGCACACTTCCTACCAATAAGAGAAGATGACAAGATGGAGAAGTTAGCACGACTGTATTTGAAGGAAGTCGTCTCCAGACATGGAATACCAATCTCTATTATCTCTGATAGGGATGGCAGATTTATTTCAAGATTCTGGCAGACATTACAGCAAGCATTAGGAACTCGTCTAGACATGAGTACTGCCTATCATCCACAAACTGATGGGCAGAGCGAAAGGACGATACAAACGCTTGAAGACATGCTACGAGCATGTGTTATTGATTTCGGAAACAGTTGGGATCGACATCTACCGTTAGCAGAATTTTCCTACAACAACAGCTACCATTCAAGCATTGAGATGGCGCCGTTTGAAGCACTTTATGGTAGAAAGTGTAGGTATCCGATTTGTTGGAGTGAAGTGGGGGATAGACAGATTACGGGTCCGGAGATTATACAAGAAACTACCGAGAAGATCATCCAAATTCAACAACGGTTGAAAACCGCCCAAAGTCGACAAAAGAGCTACGCTGACATTAAAAGAAAAGATATAGAATTTGAAATTAGAGAGATGGTCATGCTTAAAGTTGCACCTTGGAAAGGCGTTGTTCGATTTGGTAAACGAGGGAAATTAAATCCAAGGTATATTGGACCATTCAAGATTATTGATCGTGTCGGACCAGTAGCTTACCGACTAGAGTTACCTCAACAACTCGCGGCTGTACATAACACTTTCCACGTCTCAAATTTAAAGAAATATTTTGCTAAAGAAGATCTCACTATTCCGTTAGATGAAATCCAAATCAACGAAAAACTTCAATTCATCGAAGAACCCGTCGAAATAATGGATCGTGAGGTTAAAAGACTTAAGCAAAACAAGATACCAATTGTTAAGGTTCGATGGAATGCTCGTAGAGGACCCGAGTTCACCTGGGAGCGTGAAGATCAGATGAAGAAGAAATACCCGCATCTATTTCCAGAAGATTCGTCAACACCTTCAACAGCTTAAAATTTCGGGACGAAATTTATTTAACGGGTAGGTACTGTAGTGACCCGAACTTTTCCATGTTTATATATATTAATTGAGATTGATATTTATATGATTAAATGTTTCCAACATGTTAAGCAATCAAACTTTTTAAGACTTGATTAATTGAAATATGTTTCATATAGACAATTGACCACCCAAGTTGATCGGTGATTCACGAACGTTAAAACTTGTAAAAACTATATGATGACATATATATGGATATATATATATAGTTAACATGATACTATGATAAGAAAACATATCATAAAGTATATTAACAATGAACTACATATGTAAAAACAAGACTACTAACTTAATGATTTTTAAACGAGACATATATGTAACGATTATCGTTGTAAAGACATTTAATGTATATATATCATATTAAGAGATATTCATACATGATAATATCATGATAATATAATAATTTAAAATCTCATTTGATATTATAAACATTGGGTTAACAACATTTAACAAGATCGTTAACCTAAAGGTTTCAAAACAACACTTACATGTAACGACTAACGATGACTTAACGACTCAGTTAAAATGTATATACATGTAGTGTTTTAATATGTATTTATACACTTTTGAAAGACTTCAATACACTTATCAAAATACTTCTACTTAACAAAAATGCTTACAATTACATCCTCGTTCAGTTTCATCAACAATTCTACTCGTATGCACCCGTATTCGTACTCGTACAATACACAGCTTTTAGATGTATGTACTATTGGTATATACACTCCAATGATCAGCTCTTAGCAGCCCATGTGAGTCACCTAGCACATGTGGGAACCATCATTTGGCAACTAGCATGAAATATCTCATAAAATTACAAAAATATGAGTAATCACTCATGACTTATTTACATGAAAACAAAATTACATATCCTTTATATCTAATCCATACACCAACGACCAAAAACACCTACAAACACTTTCATTCTTCAATTTTCTTCATATAATTGATCTCTCTCAAGTTCTATCTTCAAGTTCTAAGTGTTCTTCATAAATTCCAAAAGTTCTAGTTTCATAAAATCAAGAATACTTTCAAGTTTGCTAGCTCACTTCCAATCTTGTAAGGTGATCATCCAACCTCAAGAAATCTTTGTTTATTACAGTAGGTTATCATTCTAATACAAGGTAATAATCATATTCAAACTTTGGTTCAATTTCTATAACTATAACAATCTTATTTCAAGTGATGATCTTACTTGAACTTGTTTTCGTGTCATGATTCTGCTTCAAGAACTTCGAGCCATCCAAGGATCCATTGAAGCTAGATCCATTTTTCTCTTTTCCAGTAGGTTTATCCAAGGAAATTAAGGTAGTAATGATGTTCATAACATCATTCGATTCATACATATAAAGCTATCTTATTCGAAGGTTTAAACTTGTAATCACTAGAACATAGTTTAGTTAATTATAAACTTGTTCGCAAACAAAAGTTAATCCTTCTAAATTGACTTTTAAAATCAACTAAACACATGTTCTATATCTATATGATATGCTAACTTAATGATTTAAAACCTGGAAACAAGAAAAACACCGTAAAACCGGATTTACGCCGTCGTAGTAACACCGCGGGCTGTTTTGGGTTAGTTAATTAAAAACTATGATAAACTTTGATTTAAAAGTTGTTATTCTGAGAAAATGATTTTTGTTATGAACATGAAACTATATCCAAAAATTATGGTTAAACTCAAAGTGGAAGTATGTTTTCTAAAATGGTCATCTAGACGTCGTTCTTTCGACTGAAATGACTACCTTTACAAAAACGACTTGTAACTTATTTTTCCGACTATAAACCTATACTTTTTCTGTTTATATTCATAAAATAGAGTTCAATATGAAACCATAGCAATTTGATTCACTCAAAACGGATTTAAAATGAAGAAGTTATGGGTAAAACAAGATTGGATAATTTTTCTCATTTTAGCTACGTGAAAATTGGTAACAAATCTATTCCAACCATAACTTAATCAACTTGTATTGTATATTATGTAATCTTGAGATACCATAGACACGTATACAATGTTTCGACCTATCATGTCGACACATCTATATATATTTCGGAACAACCATAGACACTCTATATGTGAATGTTGGAGTTAGCTATACAGGGTTGAGGTTGATTCCAAAATATATATAGTTTGAGTTGTGATCAATACTGAGATACGTATACACTGGGTCGTGGATTGATTCAAGATAATATTTATCGATTTATTTCTGTACATCTAACTGTGGACAACTAGTTATAGGTTACTAACGAGGACAGCTGACTTAATAAACTTAAAACATCAAAATATATTAAAAGTGTTGTAAATATATTTTGAACATACTTTAATATATATGTATATATTGTTATAGGTTCGTGAATCAACAGTGGCCAAGTCTTACTTCCCGACGAAGTAAAAATCTGTGAAAGTGAGTTATAGTCCCACTTTTAAAATCTAATATTTTTGGGATGAGAATACATGCAGGTTTTATAAATGATTTACAAAATAGACACAAGTACGTGAAACTACATTCTATGGTTGAATTATCGAAATCGAATATGCCCCTTTTTATTAAGTCTGGTAATCTAAGAATTAGGGAACAGACACCCTAATTGACGCGAATCCTAAAGATAGATCTATTGGGCCTAACAAACCCCATCCAAAGTACCGGATGCTTTAGTACTTCGAAATTTATATCATATCCGAAGGGTGTCCCGGAATGATGGGGATATTCTTATATATGCATCTTGTTAATGTCGGTTACCAGGTGTTCACCATATGAATGATTTTTATCTCTATGTATGGGATGTGTATTGAAATATGAAATCTTGTGGTCTATTGTTACGATTTGATATATATAGGTTAAACCTATAACTCACCAACATTTTTGTTGACGTTTAAAGCATGTTTATTCTCAGGTGAATATTAAGAGCTTCCGCTGTTGCATACTAAAATAAGGACAAGATTTGGAGTCCATGTTTGTATGATATTGTGTAAAAACTGCATTCAAGAAACTGATTTCGATGTAACATATTTGTATTGTAAACCATTATGTAATGGTCGTGTGTAAACAGGATATTTTAGATTATCATTATTTGATAATCTACGTAAAGCTTTTTAAACCTTTATTTATGAAATAAAGGTTATGGTTTGTTTTAAAAATGAATGCAGTCTTTGAAAAACGTCTCATATAGAGGTCAAAACCTCGCAACGAAATCAATTAATATGGAACGTTTTTAATCAATAAGAACGGGACATTTCAGAAGGTAAGTTCGTTAACCACACTTTCGCATCACCTTGAAGAGTAAAGGGGAATGCCCTTAACTTGAAAGCATCATCGGTAACATCCTTATTCTTATAGATGTCACAAATATCGTTAAATTGTTGAATGTGCTCAAACGGATTTTCTTCTATCAACCCATGAAATAACATATCCTTGGTCATTATGAAAAAGTTACCCTCGATCTTCCAATTATCAGCCCCAATGGGTGGTTTTGTAATGGCGGGAGGCACCAACGTAGGTGCAACCAACCTAACATTCCACATCGGAGTGTCGTTGGATCAACTTGATCTTCTTGATTAACAGGTAACCCATGACCGAATGGATTTTCCTCATTTTGAATTGGTTCACCGTTAGCATCCATATCTTCGATACAAAATGGCAAAACCTTGAAACTTTTCCTTAATACCCTTTCTTCTCTACGCTTGTAAACCCCGTGCACGTGTTTCTCCGGATCGAAAAATGGTTGTGTATACTCTTAATCCTTTTAGGATCTCCTTTTCATACACCAAAATACCTATCCTTCAATCACAACACAAACACAAACAATTTTCCAAACACAATATAATATATTAAAACAAGAAAAGTAACTTTTGTAAGGATAAATCCTTACAAAAGGATCGGACGATTAAAAGATAAAAGAAAAGATACAACTAGCTAACCGTCCCCGGCAGCGACACCAAGAAGTTTGATGATGTTCATTTCAAACACATGCTTCTACTCTCTTTTAAATTTATAATATTAAACTTTGTCTTGACTATAAAACAAACTCACGAGAAACTATGACTCGGTAGTTGTAATTAGCAAGTGTTCCATTTAACGTTCGTCCCAAGAGAGTGGTAGTTGCTATTTAAATCGATGTAAACTCATAATCATCCTATGTTGTGTTTGATTGGGGGGTTTTGAAGTTAAGATATTAAGAAGACTAATTCAATTTAAACTAAGAACTAAAGTGATTAAGTAAATATCAATATTAAAAGCATGTACACTCGTTTAATCCACTTGAAGCATTCAGGTTATTCCTTGTTCACTTAAGTGATAATTGTGTTCAAACTTTGGATTAGTATCCCTACTAGATGTTATTGTGATCAAATTAATACTTGCAAATTCCCATAAGCGTATACCAATTGATCTTAGTTGAAATATACAATCATCACAAGTACTTAGCCTAGGTTAAAGTCCCCTAAAACCCTTTGGTGATCAAAATCCCTTAAGAAAACCAAACCTACTATGTTGACTAAGGACCAATTGATTACCAACCCAAACCAAGACCCCAATCCCTTGAAAGCCTTAATTTGATTGTCTATATCACCTAAGTGTTGAAGTATAAGTTACTTCACTAAACAAATCCCTTTGAATGCTACACAACCTATATAATCAAAGTAAAGTCCAAAACAATCATAACAAAGGATCTTTTGACTAATTCTAATGACAAATCACAATCATCAACTATAAATTCATATAAACACAATCATAAATATGAACAACCCATAGCTATCAAGCTTCATAAACAAGTAAAATCTAGCCATTCATGGCTAGAACTAAATCAATACAAGCTAATAGAGTAAATCTAAACATGATTAAGCAATAAACGAAAGTAAATTGTACCAAACTTATGAAATTATAAAAGTGACTAGATGAAAAAGATGAAGATGATGAAGAACAAGCTTTAGATCTTGATTCAATCTTTAAATCCTTGATGTAGAATGGAATGGATGATGGAAACTTGATGAAAACCTTAATAAAATAGCTAAGAAACCCTAAATTTCATCAGCCACCACGAACTATTCTATTGAGTGAATGATATCTTGAAACCCTTAAT
Source organism: Rutidosis leptorrhynchoides (assembly GCF_046630445.1). Lineage (NCBI taxonomy): Eukaryota > Viridiplantae > Streptophyta > Magnoliopsida > Asterales > Asteraceae > Rutidosis > Rutidosis leptorrhynchoides. The sequence goes on along the minus strand of NC_092338.1, from coordinate 284,687,509 downwards.
CTCTTCCTTTTTATACTCTTCAAAATCTGCCCAGAAAACGCAGGTGGAACATCGTTCCTCTTTAAGGAACGTCGTTCCTCTTTAAGGAACGTCGTTCTTTTACTAGGTGAAGAACGCCGTTCTTGTTAACACAACGTCGTTCTTGAACAAATGTGGAATGTTGTTCTTTCAAAGGAACGACGTTCCTGAATCGTGCTAGAATTTCCATCTTGTTCTGTTTCTATTTTCTCTGTAAATTTCTCAGGTAGAACGTCGTTCTGGGTTCTAGAACATCATTCTTGATGATGGAACGGCATTCCTTGATTCTGGAATGTCGTTCTTGTTGCCAGGAAGAGCACTTTGCAGTTTTCTTGATCATTTTGCACACTTTGGTCAATTGTATACCAATTTTACACTTAGAACTACAAAAGCACTCAGAAGGCAATTGAACCCAAGATCATAACCTTTTTGAGCACTTTAGAAATGAAAATCGAGTGACACGAGGTAGATATTACGTGAAAAACATAGCGTGGATGATCAATATCAACATCTCGTCTCAGTGGCCTTCTAAAAAAGAGATCTCGGAGGGATTTCGGGGAGAAATAAGGAGATTTACAAAACTGTCTGTCGCATAGAACCATGCACTCGCGTGGTCCCCTCCATATCCTATTATTCTGCCACTCTCTGCTGCTTGTACGATTATGAATATTCCAACCTTTATTCGTTGTACCGTATTTTGTCTTATTTAGCCTGCGCTTTTATTCAACGCCATCCTCTGGTTTGTACAGCATTATTGTGTGTAACGTTAGTTGTATTACAATATATGTTGTACGCCATTGGCCTTTCGATGTATTTAGATGCGCAATCACGGCTGCAGATTTGCACATAATGTTAGCGTATTTTATGCGCATCATTAAGTCCCCCTAGTTCTATGGAATGCGCAATTCATTTGCGCATGGCGTAGAACTATTGTCATTTCATATTTAATTTTGATGTGACAACTCTGACGCAATCATTATTGGGTTTCATAACTGTCACTTCCGTAGTCAGCTCATTGAATTCCATGTTTAACTGTCAGATCTTATCTGACACGTATGCAGTTCAGATTCAATCCGTCTTCTCATTCTTCCTTTTTCTTCCCTATAAATACCCTTAACTTCTTGTTTTCATCTTTACTCTTATCCTCCTTCATTATACACACACGCTATATAATGGCTACAAGTAGCGCACATACCAATTTTTCGAATGTAGGATCTATTATGTCTCACGTTGGTCTAAAGTTTATAGAAAATATCATCGCGTGGTATCCTCTCAAAGACCTGAATCCAAATGTTCCTAGCTTATGCGATCATGCTAATCACCCTCCTCCACGTAAATTTGCTGTAACATCCCGCGTTTTTCCGTTAAATTTATTTTAACACCGTCTTTTTTTTTTAAATAATATCTTTCGTTATTTAAATTCGTATTTTCCGTTGACTAACGTTCATAATATTCCCGTTATTTAATTATAACATCACTCGTTTACTCGAGCGTTTTTAAAATATTCGTTTGGTTAATTCCCGTACCCGCTTTGAAACTTGAGGGACCGAACTTGCCAAGGGATCAAACTAGTTGACTAGGTCAACTAGTCAATCCCACCACCACCACTCATTATCCACCACTTTCTTTTTCCATTTTCTTAACACTTTCACCATTTTCTCTCAAATCCTCTCAACAAAGATCATCATCCAAATCCGAATCAAGAAGCAAACATCAAAACAAATTACATATTCGTGATCCTCTCTTCATCCTCTACATTTTGGTACCAATTTCATCTCGTTTGGGTAACATTTCTAAAACACTAAATTTCTCTAAATTCGTTTTATATACTTGAAATGGTGTTAGTTAGTGTCTATGGCTCGTGTATAACATGAATATATGTTTTGTTTGCTCGATTTGTTATTTTGAGTAACTACTTTGAACATTTGAAATGGGTTTGCTTAATCTTTGATTTTGGATGAGTTAATGTTGTTAAATTGTTAAAGTTCATGTTTTAATTGTGTTACTAGTATCACTAGCTTCGTTTTGATGCGTAGGTTGATTAAGAAAACTTCAAACACATGATTATTGATTTTTGTGAATTTTGGTTAGGGTTTGATAGACTTTGAAATGAACTTTTGATGCGTTGAATGCTTGTTAATGTTGTTAGTAAGTATTTAGATGCAATGTATGCTTAATTACCTTCGAAACGGCATATCGTATGTGTAAATTGGATTACCGAATCATAAAATACGTTTTACGAACTTGAAACTTTGAAAATAAACCTTTCTTGATCAATTGACGAGTTTTCGGTTATTGTAATTGATGTTTTTGCTTGGTGAAAGGTAGTTAATTGTATTCCTTGTCAAAAGAGCTTTCCAATGATATAAGATGCGTATTCTAAGTGTTTACGGTTTGTGTTTTGTGCTAAATTGAATTTTGGATCAAGACTTGAACTTTTGAAACTGACCAGGTACCAAGCCACGCCTAATGTCGCGGCGCGACACCTCTGGCCGCGGCGCGGCAATAGCCGTGTTTGGGTTCTGACCTACTTTGTCAAATTTCGAAAAATGTTTGCTATGCTACGCACCTCCGATTCACATGTAACTTGTTCTAACATGCTTATATATGAATAAAAACCTCAGAAAAATAGTTCGGGACCCGACCCGACCTCGTTGACTTTTTTGTTGACTTTGACCAAGTTTGACTTTTAGTCAAACTTAACAAAACACTTATACAATCGTTCTAATCTTATTTTATACTTGATTCTTGCATGAAACTTGACAACGTGATTCACATGCTATATAATCGAGTCGTAATGAGCCATAGGACTAATTGAACACATTTTGTTCGACCTTGTGTCGTTACCGGTTAATTGATACAACTTACTTGTTTAGGTCAAGGCTAAGCAACATTCATGCACACGTTTACTTTATGAAGTACATTTATACTCGTGCACTCGAGGTGAGATCATAGTCCCATCTTTCAACAACTTTTATGCTTTAAACTATGGGATGAGAAACATATACGTATCATACTTTTACACTTGAACAAAAGTACGAAAATGAACATTCCACGTACGGGTTTGAACAAAAAGCCTCAATTCAATTATCATTAGTTACACTTACAGGGTGTAAACGTGAACTTATATTATGTGATCACATGGGCTTGACGAGCCTCATTCGGACGGTTCGCTACCGTTAGCGGATGAAATATATGTTCTGGTCTAGTGTATGTTCTAACACTACGCAAAGGGTTCAAAACAGTTAAGTTTGATAATTGGGTGCCCGGGATACAAACAACAACTTTGGAATGCAAATGATTTTGATAATCATCTTATACTAAATCTTGTGGTTCAAATGCAACGTTTACTAAAACACCTATGATTTCACCAACGTTTTTCGTTTACAGTTTTCTATATGTTTCTCAGGTTCATACATGGCTATTTGATACATGCTTCCGCGTACACTCATACTTGCTTGGGGTCAAGCATACATACATGCATACGCTAGTGATAGCACCTTTGGATTCAAACATGTTGTTTACATACTTACGCTATTTATAGCAAACCGTGACTTTCAACTTATATTATGTCGCAAGTTATTTCATTTATACTTTACAACTTTTGTAAACTTAAACTTGTTGTCGAACCGTTTGGTAAACTAAACTTTGTAAGTTTTGTACATTTCAAATGAATGCGACATAATTTTGGTCAAACGAGTCTCATATAGGGACTACGACCACGTAACGGGACCTAAGTTAGTGGCGCCGTCAATGACGATTTTGTCGGGTCGCTACAGATGGTATCAGAGCGTTGGTTGTAGGGATCTAGGATGTGCATTAGTGTATCTGACAGAGTCTTTAGGACGCATTAGTGAATCTAGACTACAACCGGATAGTTAGCCATTGCATTCTCACATACATTTGCTATAGATAGCACTTACTTGACTACTTGTGCGTTATACTTGAATCATTCTTGGGCAAACTTCTTAATGGTACCAAGTTTTCATCATACGAACTCGTATTCTGCAACTTTCTAGTAACACGCGTAAATTCAGGATTCATACCCGTAAGGATGACGACGACTTCATTAGTCACACTTGTTCGGGAACTCTGCCTCCCAGATTGTTATTCGCCACCGTTTCAACTTACTATCGGTGTCACACCGGTGTTCCTTACTATCTACCACTTCTTGTTACTACCATCACTACTCTATGTGAGTATCATCATCAATGCTTATCACTAAGGCTGCGTACTATTTGTTATCATGATTCGTTACTCTTTTCGTGCCTAAAGGCATTATCGTTTGACTTGAACCGCATTGACGTGAACAATCATTTATACACTTCCCTCGGGGAACGCTTCTTTAGAGTTGCACTAATTCTTGATAGTAAATACGAGTCATGTAGGTGATGTCGCTATGCTTTGTTCATTTTAAAACTTCACGATTACACGAACCTGAATCTATGGAGTGATGTGGGGATGGAGGTATGAGTTAGCGTAATATAATGACACTCGATCAACGTGGTTATATTATGGTAAGTCATACCAAAGTTCTAATGACTCGTGATGGTGATTGGACTCGATCAACCTAATCATCACCATGTGCCATGTACATGACTTTATTTTTCTTGTTTGAACATCCGAAAACTCCGAGAATACTGATAACAACCATACCCGGGACACATCTTCGATTATTGTCGAACCATATTGATGCTTCCGAATGAATGACAAATTCTTTCGACTTCAAACATATGTTACACGTGTGTACTATCTCGTTTTCTTATAGTTTTTATAGACGAACTACAAAATGCTTGGTATGCTCACATCGAGGCGAAAACTTCTCTCGCCTTACACTCGTACTTCCGTTTAAGGAAATCCTTTTATCTAAATTCTTAATGGAGAGAGAGACTCTTCACATTATACTAGTATTCGCCTCGAGGGTGAATAGTCATAACGAACGTTTTCGGAAACCGATAAATCTTTCGCGGCGCGAAATTCTTGAGAAACAAAAACTTGTTCAAAATATATCTTGTGGAGATATACTTCGTTTCGGATCGAGATCCTCGTTTCACTTCTAGATTTCGGGGTGCCTTACAAAAAGCCTCGGGACCACGTTTAAATATGAGTACAACACATCAACCACAACCCGACGGACCGAGCAAACATACGATTCAAACCTTGGAAACCATAAAACGAATTTGCGTTATCAACTTCAATTTACTTGAGAAAAGTAGTTGTCTTTAGCCGAATTCTCTTACTACAATAATTTTCATTCGAGTATTAACGTCACACTTTTCGAGGACCCGTATAGCCGCAATTATCGTTTTCTTAATCGTTGAGCCGAAGTAGGTGACAAGCAAACCACTGGACCCGAACTCATTCATGAAACAACCGAAAAATTATTCAATTCCAAGAAGGGCTCAAGACGGCCCGTAGTCGCCAAAAGAGCTACACCGATGTTAGACGTAAACATTTCAAATTCCAAGTGGGCAACCGCGTAACGTTAAAAGTCGCACCTTGAGAAGGTGTCCGTTTCGGGAAACATAGAAAGCTAAATCTGCGATACACAAAACCTTTTAGAATCCGGGGGCGTTTTGAACCCGTTACTAGCCGTTTAGATTTTCCGACACGTTTGAGTCTCCGTTCATCCTACATTCTATGAATCAACTTACAGAAGTGTCTTGTGAAACAAGAACTTGTTATTCCTTTCGATGAACTTACTATCGATGACAAACTTCACTTCCTAGGAGGACCGGTTGAATTATAAATCGTGAAACCAAACTTTAAAACAACGTAAAATCCCAAATGTCAAGGTTCGTTGAAATACTCAAGGAAGTACCTTCACTTATTCGTAGAATCAGCAACACAACATTTCGAAGAAGAAACAACTACTACTTCCAACTAAATTTCGGGACGAAATTTCTTTTAAGGTGTAGGTAATGTAGCATCCCGCGTTTTTCCGTTAAATTTATTTTAACACCGTCTTTTTTTTTTTAAATAATATCTTTCGTTATTTAAATTCGTATTTTCCGTTGACTAACGTTCATAATATTCCCGTTATTTAATTATAACATCACTCGTTTACTCGAGCGTTTTTAAAATATTCGTTTGGTTAATTCCCGTACCCGCTTTGAAACTTGAGGGACCGAACTTGCCAAGGGATCAAACTAGTTGACTAGGTCAACTAGTCAATCCCACCACCACCACTCATTATCCACCACTTTCTTTTTCCATTTTCTTAACACTTTCACCATTTTCTCTCAAATCCTCTCAACAAAGATCATCATCCAAATCCGAATCAAGAAGCAAACATCAAAACAAATTACATATTCGTGATCCTCTCTTCATCCTCTACATTTTGGTACCAATTTCATCTCGTTTGGGTAACATTTCTAAAACATTAAATTTCTCTAAATTCGTTTTATATACTTGAAATGGTGTTAGTTAGTGTCTATGGCTCGTGTATAACATGAATATATGTTTTGTTTGCTCGATTTGTTATTTTGAGTAACTAGTTTGAACATTTGAAATGGGTTTGCTTAATCTTTGATTTTGGATGAGTTAATGTTGTTAAATTGTTAAAGTTCATGTTTTAATTGTGTTACTAGTATCACTAGCTTCGTTTTGATGCGTAGGTTGATTAAGAAAACTTCAAACACATGATTATTGATTTTTGTGAATTTTGGTTAGGGTTTGATAGACTTTGAAATGAACTTTTGATGTGTTGAATGCTTGTTAATGTTGTTAGTAAGTGTTTAGATGCAATGTATGCTTAATTACCTTCGAAACGGCATATCGTATGTGTAAATTGGATTCCTGAATCATAAAATACGTTTTACGAACTTGAAACTTTGAAAATAAACCTTTCTTGATCAATTGACGAGTTTTCGGTTATTGTAATTGATGTTTTTGCTTGGTGAAAGGTAGTTAATTGTATTCCTTGTCAAAAGAGCTTTCCAATGATATAAGATGCGTATTCTAAGTGTTTACGGTTTGTGTTTTGTGGTAAATTGAATTTTAGATCAAGACTTGAACTTTTGAAACTGACCAGGTACCAGGCCACGCCTAATGTCGCGGCGCGACACCTCTGGCCGCGGCGCGACAATAGCCGTGTTTGGGTTCTGACCTACTTTGTCAAATTTCGAAAAATGTTTGCTATGCTACGCACCTCCGATTCACATGTAACTTGTTCTAACATGCTTATATATAAATAAAAACCTCAGAAAAATAGTTCGGGACCCGACCCGACCCCGTTGACTTTTTCGTTGACTTTGACCAAGTTTGACTTTTAGTCAAACTTAACAAAACACTTATACAATCGTTCTAATCTTATTTTATACTTGATTCTTGCATGAAACTTGACAACGTGATTCACATGCTATATAATCGAGTCGTAATGAGCCATAGGACTAATTGAACACATTTCGCTCGACCTTGTGTCGTTACCGGTTAATTGATACAACTTACTTGTTTAGGTCAAGGCTAAGCAACATTCATGCACACGTTTACTTTGTGAAGTACATTTATACTCGTGCACTCGAGGTGAGATCATAGTCCCATCTTTCAACAACTTTTATGCTTTAAACTATGGGATGAGAAACATATACGTATCATACTTTTACACTTGAACACAAGTACGAAAACGAACATTCCACGTACGGGTTTGAACAAAAAGCCTCAATTCAATTATCATTAGTTACACTTGCAGGGTGTAAACGTGAACTTATATTATGTGATCACATGGGCTTGACGAGCCTCATTCGGACGGTTCGCTACTGTTAGCGGATGAAATATATGTTCGGGTCTAGTGTATGTTCTAACACTACGCAAAGGGTGCAAAACAGTTAAGTTTGATAATTGGGTGCCCGGGATACAAACAACAACTTTGGAATGCAAATGATTTTGATAATCATCTTATACTAAATCTTGTGGTTCAAATGCAACGTTTACTAAAACACCTATGATTTCACCAATGTTTTTCATTGACAGTTTTCTATATGTTTCTCAGGTTCATACATGGCTATTTGATACATGCTTCCGCGTACACTCATACTTGCTTGGGGTCAAGCATACATACATGCATACGCTAGTGATAGCACCTTTGGATTCAAACATGTTGTTTACATACTTACGCTATTTATAGCAAACCGTGACTTTCAACTTATATTATGTCGCAAGTTATTTCATTTATACTTTACAACTTTTGTAAACTTAAACTTGTTGTCGAACCATTTGGTAAACTAAACTTTGTAAGTTTTGTACATTTCAAATGAATGCGACATAATTTTGGTCAAACGAGTCTCATATAGGGACTACGACCACGTAACGGGACCTAAGTTAGCGGCGCCGTCAATGACGATTTTGTCGGGTAGCTACATTTGCGATTTAAAACTTGGTGATAGAGATGGGTAAGATCTGTACTCACCCTAATAACTTCTACATGCTTGTGTTGTCTCACTTCAACATCGATGTTACGTTGCTGGACCCAAATAGCGCTTGTAGAGTTTCTTTGTTTAAAATGTGGTGTCGTGCACATGATTTTACACCGACAGTAAACCTTTTTAAGAATATTTTTAGTTATGAAAAGCTCAACCAGGGCTGGTATAGTTTCAAAGACGACCGGGACTTCACTCGTGAAATTGCATGAAAGATTCTTGCTTTTTGGATAGAGAATTACTTTTTTGTCGACAACACTTTTATCCCTCCTTCATGTGCCAACATAAGTCGGTGGCATTATGATTTTGATCCTAATGTAAATAACGTACCTTTAATGAGCTCCGTGGAACGCGCTATATTTGATAAGTGCGTGGGGCAGTCTTTATATATGCTCATGTATCAAAACTATGCCATGTATGCTGACAGGATCTCAGAACATTGGCCTTATCCTGGCTCTCATCCATGTTTTATGCGGCACCTTAAGGGTTAGTATATTTCCTGTATCTTTTTCCTCTCATTATATGATAGCTTGATCTAAAATCGTTTCTCTTAGAGATAACATTTTCGGAGTATTTGAAGGTTGAGAAACTGGCTTACGCAACTCCCACTCATGTCCCGATACCCGGTTCTTCTAGCCGCGCTCATTCTTCCAGCTCGACTAGCGGTTCTTTACACAAGCGTAAGTCTGCCGAAACGGCGTCATCTATCTACTATCCTTTTTCCGTTGGTAAGCGAAAATTGACGCCTAAACAATCCAATGACATGTTCGCGCCCTTCGACCCTCATTTTATTTATAACCTGTCAACGTACCCAAAGCGCAGAATACTTGGTATAATTTTGATCGCGCCATTTGCTTCTTCATTGTTGCTTATCTTTTTAATATACTCTGCCATTGACAGATGACGATGATAAAGCTACCCCCGCGAGTTCTGCGGACTTCCTTTTCGGGATGACAATCAGTCTGGCAGAGCCACATGCTATGACATAGGCGTTGATGCGGTGAATGAGCCACAAGCGCTGTGAGAAGAGAATCAGCGCCTCAACGAGGCACTGTAGAAATCCAATTATGAAAAAGATGACCTGCAACTGAAACTAGGGATTCCTATTTCGGATAAAACTAAATCGGAGGCTGATCTGTGAAAGTTAATGGATCGTCATTATGACGTTGTCCAAGAGGCAAAAAAGGCAGAACGTGAGTTCAAACGCCTCAAAGCTGGTCTTCCCCACATAGTAGGAATGCGCTCAAATGTGAAACAGTTAACTATGCTTACAACTCATTGGTTAAGGTTGTTCAAGATGTAGAGTGCGTCAGGTTTTGGAAGTTTATTAAAAAGCACATGCATGTTCCCGAACCTACCCCCGCTGCTATTGAGGCTTTCCTTACTCCTCACGCCGAAGTGGTTGCCAAAGAGGTGGTTAAGTCTTTAGAGAACATCGATATCATTCGCCTAAAGAGGTATTCGCGCAATCCAAGGATGACTGCGCGTGAGTTGATAAATGAGAAATTACTATTTGCGCATGTATTGACTTTGTAAAATTTACGAATTGGCATCCCTTTATTTGTACATGTAGCTTCACCCTTTTCTAGGCATAGTTAATGAATTTACGATGATCATAAGCCTTTTCACCAATTATTCATATTAACGGTATCATTTAGTGCGCGCGAAGTAATCATTGGTTATTTTACTAAAGTGAGTATTGATAAATAATGTGTTAATGTGGCTTTTCACGTTTTGTGCTATGGACCTATTTAAGTATCTAGTTTTATACTCGAGGTATATCAGTGTTGGTCTCTATGTATATTGTCGTGCACACAGTATACATATTAATGTAACACTCATTGCGCATGTTCAGGAGTCCTCTAAGTGCGCCAACACTTAGGATTGAGGTCAAGGGCGACCAACCCTATCGTTTATAGTCATGACTTATAGATCTCTAGTTCTATACAGGCGGGGCTAGGACAAACCAAATTCTGTCACCCTCCGGTTAATAAAATCTAGCATGTCGCTAATCTGGTTTCTGCCACATGGGAGCTAGAGAAGACATTCCTTTACGTAGGAAGGACCAGCGCAGGCATTTTTCCGTGCGCGGATAGCTTAAGTTAAGTAGCTATTCTTCTTAAGGCAGGTACATGAAATTGTAGACTGGAAATAATTTGATGTATGTAAAGTACGCTTACAAAGATATTGTTCAACAGTAATATTCACTAATAACCTACTTTTGCGCGTAATAATAGTATCGGTATATGTAAATCAAGACAAATTAATGGAATGATCAGTTACCTTACTTTCTTTATTACATATAACATCGTTTCAGCGCGGTAGCGTGCCAAGTGCGTTTAATTGCCTTCCCATTCAGATCCGCCAATTTGTAGGTTCCAGTTTTGCTAATACCTATAACTTTGTATGGACCCTCCCAATTGGGTCCTAGTTTTCCAGTATATTCGATTCTGCTCGCCTGATTGTCGCGCCAAATAAGGTCACCAACCTTTCGTAATATCTTGCGATCTGTTGCTTGTTATTAGCTTCGCGCGCAGCTGCTATCTCCCTGTGATCTTCTAGTAAATCGAGGTTGGTGCGCAGATCTTAAAGTTTTCTTCTTGGCTAAACGCCAACGTTCGCTCTGTTGGGATGGCTATCTCTACAGGCAAGACTGCTTACGAACCATATACCAGGCGTTTCTCCAGTGCTATTTTTGGGAGTCGTACGGAGCGCCCAAAAGACTGTGGGAAGTTGGAGGATTTTCGAGGTACATTTGACACCATGATATTCTATGTGCTTGAATTGCCGAGTAATTTATGATCATGTGGGTATTATTCGAGTTTTGATGCATTCAAGTTGAAGGGAAAGTGAAAATCAAAGTGACAGTTATATGGCGCTGCGCTCCACTAACTGGCGCTCCGCTCCAATAACCGGCGCTCCGCTCCGTATAACAGGATTTTCAAGCAGAGAGAAAATAAAAAGAAATAGACTGTTCCTTTGTTACGGAGCGCCGCACAATCTTTCTGAACGCCGCGCCGCGGCTCGGCCTGGTGACTTTTTCGGGTATAAAAGCTAAATTTCAACCCTAATTGGAAGGGCTTCACTTTGGGCGATTTAGGGTAGCTTCAAGGACGTAAAAGGTGATTTTTAAGGAATTCCAAGGTCACCAATCTCATCCAATCGTTCCAATAACGCGTTGCAATCCCACAAACATTGAAGATTCATCATCATCTTTGGTTGATTCTTTCCTCAAACTTATGAATTCCCAATTGATTTTGATTTTATCTTTTAACATGGTTGTTGGCTAATTTCTTTATGTTCATCTAGACTAAATACATTGTTGGATGTAATTTTTATGATTGATTATTATTTGTTTGATGATTGATAGCTTGAACACTTGATTATTCTTGTTGATACTTATTCTTGAATTGATTGATAAGTGTGGTTGTCTAATAGAAAGAGATTTCATTGGAGTCTATTCTAATTGTTCATAAAGATCTAAGCTTTTAGTTGATTGATTGATTTGGTTGTCCAATTTAGTGACGTTTGTTGGAGTCTATCATATTAAATAAATTGATTAAACTGTTTTAGATACTTGTGCCTTTAACCAGAGACGGTATTGAATCATAGGAAATAATTAGTTGAAGCAGGGATAGATTGTGTACAACGAGAGTTGGTACGATTGTTGATCTTAGGGAACCCTAGGTCACGGTTTGGGTCTATCAGTCAGTCAATTTGATTAATCACAGATTAGAGGTCTTAGGCTATAGGGAATTATGTGTCGTGTAATCTAGTTTGAAGTGTTCACTCAAGGGAATTCTTCTTGAACCGATTAGTTAAGTCGCAAGCATTTGGCAATTGATCAGGGCGTAATTTAGAAACATCCAACATTTGTGAAGAAAGTCTAGGTGAACATATTTTCATCTTATCGATATCACATCTATTTAAAAATGTTTTATCAATATAAAACACCAAAAATATTGTCTTTACTTTTAAAGTTACTCTTGATTCGGCTAATCGTTAAATAGCCATAAACCAAACTATCTCGTACTTTAAATTTTTTTAGATTAACTTTAGTTTATTTTCATTAGTTACAATCTTAATTCTCGCGTTTAAACTGTCCTTGGAACGATCACGGATTTATCAAATTTATACTATTGCACGATCGGGTACACTGCCCGTTAATGTGTAGTAATCTCTAAACCGGTATTTCCAATTATAAATTATTGACGCGATTTTACACATCACTTGCCTTGATCGCGTGAACTATGTCCCTATAGGTGACTTCACATTGCCCATTGGCTTGTGAATGCACTACGGATATGAAGCTCTGCTTTATGTTCATCCCTTGGCACCAACTGTGAAACGGGTCTCCCTCAAAATGTGTTGCATTATCGCTTACTATTTCATTTGGAATGCCAAATGCCCAAACAATGCTTTCCCAAAAAAAATCCCTTACTTTCTTAGTCGTGATTTTGTTTAGCGGTTTTGCCTCTACTCATTCTGTGAAGAAATCAAGTGCGACCACTAAATAATCAACATTTCCTGATCCGTCGGGAAAAGTTCCTACTATATTAATAGCCCATTTACAGAAAGGCCATGGTGATGTTTTAAGGATCATTGGGTGGCTCGGAACTTTGCAGACTGGTGCATGTTGTTGACTCTCTTGACATATTCGTACTCTTTCTGCTACATCATTATACACGTCGGGCCAGTAATAACCTAATCTTTTAATTTTTTCTGCCACTGTCCTGAAGCCAGAGTGCGAGCCCAAGCTCCTGCATGGACTTCATCTATATTCTTTTCTGATTGCTTGGGTCCTACACAGTGCAGACTAGGCTCAAGGTATGACTTCCTATACAGGACGTCATCTCTTAACTCGTATATTGGAGCCTTGGCTCTTAACCTTTTTTGCTTCTTTGTCATCTTCAGGTAGAGACCCTTTCTTTAAGAATTTAATTATGTTGGTCATCTAACAGCGCTCAGTTTCTTCTACGACTGCGACCAACTGATTAGGTTTGATGGATTTTTTAAAAATCTGTTCAACCAAGACTTTCTTTTCGAAATGATTAAATGTCAGCTCTGCAAGCTTACTTAGGACGTCCAATGTAGCGATACCTTGCTTTGTTGGAAAATTCACTAATCCATGAGCCGTTGATGGTATTGCGCCAAACCTGTGGAGGGATATCCTTCCTAATATGGCATTGTATCTTGACTGAGCGCACAATGCAGAACTCAACATCTTTAGTGCGCGTCTTAAACTTATCCTTGTCATCTCTTAACTATAGCCTTAGATCTAAAGTGCCTATGGGCCATGCTGATTATCCCGAGAAGCTGGAGAGCGCCATGGTCGAAGTCCAGATAGCTTGCGTTACAAATTATGGTAATTGCCTGAAACATTGTTCATACATTATATCCACACTGCTGTCGGTATCCATATGCAAGCGTCTTATCCTGTATCCAGATTCTGGCAAGTATCCTTGAACCACTATGGGTGCGCATGAAGTGTTATTTAGCTGGATAGCCGGGAAGGAAATTCCTGTCACCTCTTCATCTATCTGGTCAGCTTTGCGCTTCCCACCCAACGCAAGAAGACATTGGTCATTATGACGCCTGTCTTCCTTTGGTTGCTTATGATCGATATCGCAGCTAGAGCTGAGAAGAAAAATTAATGAACGTTAAGAACAATAAAGAAAAAAGATATATTTAAACCTTTTAACTTCGTTGTCCCACGGATGGCGCCATTTGATCTCAGAAAGGGTGGATAAACATGACCCACCATCGTTCGGGTCAGCCGGAGTCGATGGCTCATGGACGGTGTTAGGATTTAATATTCAAGGAACGTTACCTGAGAACCGTAGTTGATATGTTCTAATTGTGCAGGTAGAGTTCAATAATGAGTGATGTGTTTTCTCTCTACCTGATCCTTGTGTTTATGAGCTTTGATATGAGTATTTATAGGTGGGAATAGTAGTCCTTTTCTTGCCACATTGGAGACAAAAAAAAAGAGGGGACAGAAAGGGTGGCGCCATTTTATCAAGCATAAATGGTCCAAGGGGTTCGGTTCATGCAAGATTAACAAATAAAGGGGGTTTAAGAGTTTTTTGAGTTTAACTCTCCGGTCCGGAGTCTCGTGAATAACCCTTATACGAGATGATGATCTCAGAAAGGATGGTTAAACGTAACCCACCATCATTCAGGTTAACCGGAGTTGATGGCCCAAGGGCGATGTTAGGATTTACGTCGTGTGCGCTACCTGAAATCGCAGAGTGTTTGAGAGAGCTATTCTGGTCGCGCAGGTTAGCTGAGGTGATTGATATAATCGAGAGTGTTCTGTTTTAGAAAAATGGAATCCTCCTCTGTGAAGTTGTTCAAGTTACTTCTATTTATACTTGATGTGCGTAGAGGTGTATACAAAATGGTTATATTTTTACTACAAAATACTATTAAATACGATACAATTTTACACAAGTTATTTATTTATTTATAGAGTGGATATACCTAAACCTTGCTACAACACTTATAGGCAGTGTGTACCTAATCATACAGTAGTGTAGTTTTTACTAAGTCCGGTTCGTTCCACAGGGATCTTAGCCAAGTTTAACGCTATATTTTTGAAACTATATTTGTAAATATATATATGTAGTATTATTATTATAAAAGGGGGGTTTTTACCGTTTAATGACCGGTTTTTCGATTTTAAAACTTTAGTCGCAGTTAAAACCTAATGTAAAATATTAAAAATAAATATAACTTAAATTAAAGCGTAAATTAAATAACGATAATGAAATTGCGATATATAAAAGTGCGATAAATAAAATTGCGATAATTAAAAAGTACGATAATTAAAATGACAATAAATTAAAGTGTGATAATTAAAAGTGCAATTAAATATGAAATAAAGGAATTATGCTTATTTAAACTTCCGTAATCATGATGTTTGACGTGTTGATTTTAGTTTATTACCATGAGTTAATTGTCCTTTGTCCTGGATTATTCGATATGTCCATACGGATTTTTCCATAATAGTCCATCAGTCATAATCATAAAGTGCGGAAGTCTTCGTCAAATTATTCTTATTCCCGAAGTCAAATATTCCAACTAATTGGGGATTCGAATTATAACAAGGTCTTAATACTTTGTTTAATGAATACACCAGGTTATCGACTGCGTGTAATCCAAGGTTTTATTACTTTGTTAACAATTACACCAATTACCCTTGAATGTAATCCACCCCTGTTTCAACAAGTCCATTAACTATTAATCCAGTTCCGTGTCTGGTCAAATGAATAATTATTGGTATTTATAGATATCTCGCCCACCATACCCAGTCAAGCGTATGTGGTTATATATAAATACGTCAAATTATAAGTCTATATATTAAATTAGCGAGGTATCGTTTAGTTAATATAAAGCCCATTAATAGCCCATAGTCTAATTTCCACAAGTGTCGTTCTTTTATCCAAACCCTAATTATGGTCCAAAGCCCAATTACCCAATTTTAATATTTAGTCCAACATCACGATTACTTCGGCGTTAAATAAGCATAATAATAACTTAGCTACGAGACATTAATTTAAAAAGGTTGAACATAACTTACAATAATTAATAATAGCGTAGCGTTACACGGACAGAATTTCGACTTACACCCTTACAACATTCGCTAACATACCCTTATTATTATTAAAATTAAAATTATAATTAATATATATACGTTGATAGATAGGAAGAGAAAAAGATGTGTTTTTGATCAACCAAAACTGCGAATTTATAGGACCTGACCCTCAAAATGGGGCCATGCGATCGCATGGATTTTACTCTTCCAGGCCATGCCATCGCATGGCCAGCTGGGAGAGCTCACATGTCTTTGTTTGCATCTTGCCGACGGTTTATAAATATATATATAATATATAAATAATTTTAAGAATTATTTAAATATTATATTATATTTATGTGCATAGTTGACTCGTAATTTTTAGTCCGTTGCGTCGAGCGTTGAGAGTTGACTCTGGTCCCTGTTCCGGATTTTCGAACGTCCTTGCGTACAATTTAATATCTTGTACTTTGCGTTTTGCGTCTTGTACTCTTGTAATTTTGAGACGTTTCTCATCAATAATTTGAACCACTTTGATTGTACTTTGTACTTTTTAGTTTTTTGGTCGTTTACGTCTTCAATTCGTCGAATCTGTCTTTTGTATTCACCTTTTATTATTTAAACGAATATCACTTGTAAATAGAACAATTGCAACTAAAAGCTTGTCTTTCTTGAGGGATAATGCTATGAAATATATGTTCGTTTTTAGCATTATCAAATATTCCCACACTTGAGCGTTGCTTGTCCTCAAGCAATATAGTCTTGAAATAAAAACATACTAGAATCACTTCTTTATTCTTCACACTTTGTACATCAGTGAATTCTATACGGCGGTATGAACAGTGGTAGTAACGTTGCGGTTTACAGTCCCACATGACTATGAAAAGTTAGATCCTTAAGGAAATTGGATCTTTATGAAAATATTTGATCTTTTGAAAATACAATCTAGCTTTTACCCTAGATAAGTTTTTCGGAATAACCCTTCACCGGTGTTTGCAAAATGTTTTTGTGGGTTTCAGATTTGAAAATTTTAGCTCAAAACTTATGGTTTTGTGTCACCCACTTGCTAACATTGTATTGGGAAAGCAACACGTCCAGTATACTTGTTCCGTATATTACCTTTCGGTAAACTACTGTCCGGTTGTAAAGGAAAGCGTTGAACAAGCAACTGTTAAGGCAATGTCCCATGACATGCTTTTAATTATGGTCTATAACGTGTCAGATGCAATTACTATCCTTTGTAGGAGCAATAATAAAGCTCACCCTATAGTTTTTCGGTCTGGCTCAAGGTCCTGTCTTCGACCATGCTATGCAACCACCGTTCTTACGGTTGACACCCGATTTGGTTCAGGTGACCTAATGAATTCCAGGTGAATTTCTAGGATTTTACGTTAACGCATTAAAAATGGGTTTTCAGAAAACAAATCGGTTTGTAATTTTGATCAAAATATTTTCTCGTTCAAGCTCGAGTTTAGATATCATTGAATTCCATGAGTTTGTAATTCTCAATCTTTAAAGTCAATCTCTAGGATTGAGTAATATCAGGCTTAAAAGCTGATTTTTGATCTTTAAGGAGATTATCCTTTTCTGGGGGTCTGATTCATTAGTCTTATCAAGCTAATTTGCACGGCGCCCTCCCCATTTTACGAGACAGATCCTCTCATAGTTAGGATAAGTCTGACCACTTGGCGACCCTGTTTGATGCTGAGGTCCGTGGATTTCCAGCTGATTTTCGAGAAAACTTTTCAAGGTTTTTCGTAGACTCTACAACTGGTCTGGATGACAACTTCATGACCTAAATCAAGAAGCGCGTTTCTTTTTCGAAAGACTTTACTTCCTTTTAATGATGGAATTGATTCATCGTGTAGATCCGTCTTTCTTTCAAATATATTACAGTTTTCCGGGTAAAACAGTTAATTTTGTCCAAAACAAAAGTATCTTCAATTATTTGTACAAAAATATGTGATATATGTTCAAAATAACTTGGTAAATTTTTTTCACACTTAGCTTTTATTTTCCTTTCTTTGCCTTTTTATTGTCCTCTATTCCATTTTAAATGAATTCTAACATTTTGAGTTGTTTCTCAATTTATGTCCTTTCCGAGGTAACAATAATTTCGGTGTTAATACCTAGTTTTATCGCTCATAAATATGTATAAACATGATTTTGAGTTCATTTAATTAAAATTTTTGAAAAATTTTACTAGAATTGGGTAGTCATTATATAAGACTAGGGCTGTTCTTTATTATCAGAGAGCACTAGATTCTAATACAACTACTGTGTTACTAGTATTTTTAATGGTAACCAAGTGTATAAGTTAAAATTTTAAAAATCCAAAAGAATTTAACCCCTTCCCACACTTAAGATCTTGCAATGCCCTCATTTGCAAGAAATCAGTAACAATTTAAATTATTGAGGGTGATTAGCGTAGAAAAATGATTAAATTTTACCAAAGTTTTCAAACATATTGGCGTTTGTTTGTTGAATGATAAATGGTGCACATCATTTGTTCATTCCGTCTTGTTGTTACATCACATTTGTTTTTCGTTTTGTCGTCAAAATCAGTAGCTTTTGCTTAACTTAATGCCAGTCTTTGAAAATGCGATGTTTTACCCTGTTGTGTACATGAAATAAAATACATACAATACAAATATAAACATGCATGGTAATTTGAAATGGGACTTAAAATCCCACTTTCAAATCAAATATGAAATATTAGTACAACATAATAAATATATTAAACATACATAAAAGTATCAAAATATAATGTGTTTAAACATAAATAAATAAAAATCATAAAAAGATAAAAATCATAGAAATCACCAACGGGAACTATATCAATCTGGATAGGGGTTCCAGTTCATGTCGTCGTTCGGGTTCCATGGTTGGTGATAGGTGTACTGGTAGGCCTGGTTAGGGTCGTAGAGAGTATATGGTGGTCTTATCTTGGGCTGGTGTGGAGGATAGTAAGCAGGTCGGGTCGGTACGTAGTGATCCTGAGGTGACAGCTGGCTCATGATCTGACGCTGATGATAGTCCCATCTATCATGCTGTCGTTGCCTGGAATGCTCGTAATCATTCCGGGCTTTCCACGCTGGTAGATGTCAGTTATAGCCTCCCTAATGACATCCCTAATGTCATCCGCTTCCTCCATTTCCTCATCTGAACCTCTCTCTACCTGTGGATGACGACCAACATAGGGTATTGCCTGATTGCGTCTGCTCTTCAATACCTTAGCACCCTGATAGACCCGCAATCCTAAACACTCAACCTGTTTCCTACATACCATAAGTGGACCCCCTTGATCCCTATCTACACCCAAATACTCTCCAATGAGAGTAACAAAAATACCTCCTCCTATTATTCCCCCTTCCTGTATTCCTTCCACCATCTTAGATAAATAAAAACCAATACAGTAAGGGATATTAACAAAGCCTCTTGGGTCTCGAATACACTTAAGGTAAAATAAATCATGTAAGGTCATTTTCTCCTTGTTGTGACCTCTCTGTGTAATCGAGTTAGCCAGAAATCTATGAATTATACGAAGCTCGGCTTTGTTAATATGTAAGTAGGTATGCATTCCTGCTCGCCCAAAAACATTAAAATCTGACATACGCCTCCAGACGGCATTAGCATCAAAATTCCTATCTACCCTTTCACCACGATAAATCAAATTCATACAATCGGGTAGTAGCAAATCAGCGGGCGTATATATCTGTAAAGCCCTGGCCATGTCCAGCATAGACATCCTGTACATCCTACGGCCAAGTATAAATCTAAGAAAACTTCTATCATCTAACCTATCTACATCCGCATTAAGTGAAATAGTACTCATAAGCTCAACGCACCATTCCTTACATACAGGCCTACAAATGGTGAATAAACGTTCCCAATCGGGAAAAGAAGAGCTGCCATACCTTTGGATCAAATGCTGTCTAACTGAGTTAACAAGTTGGACCCTTTCCAAAGGCTCCCAATCGATTACCTTTGGCACTTCTACATTTTTCGGTATCAGTTTGAATTTGTTACTTTGATATGTTGGGTAATCTTTCCAGCTTCGATCAAATCTTAGATTGGGATGCAACTGTTCTTCATGAATCGTCGGATATTGTACTATCGGATGCATCGGAAATACTATGAAGGCATCAACA
Source organism: Rutidosis leptorrhynchoides (assembly GCF_046630445.1). Classification (NCBI taxonomy): domain Eukaryota; kingdom Viridiplantae; phylum Streptophyta; class Magnoliopsida; order Asterales; family Asteraceae; genus Rutidosis; species Rutidosis leptorrhynchoides. The sequence goes on along the minus strand of NC_092338.1, from coordinate 284,667,347 downwards.
TATTCTTGATGCGGATCATAATAAGGTACGTGTTGATCAGGTTGTTGTTGTTGTTCCTGTTGTTGCTCCGGTTCATATTGCATTTCTGGTTCAGGTTCTGGAGCAGGTTGTCTAGATGATGATGATGCACCATCAGTATTAGTAAATCTCTGTAAAACACATTAAACACAAAATTTGTGCATCCAAATATGCATTAGTGTTAGCAAAATAACAACTTGAAACAATTACAATAACATGTTTAATCAAAATTAAACTTATACACATTTTCACAATTTTAACAATTCTACACTTTTTCAAATAAGCATATATGAAAATGTTTACAAAGTTCATAAGCATTCAACTCAAATAACATGTTAAAACAACCATTACTAGCAATTAAACAAGTTTCAAATGGCATTTACATCAATTTAATCAAGTTCATGAATTTTATACCTAAAAAGTCCACTTTAATTCTCAAAAATCATGTTTAGGATCAAAGTTTGGATCATTTAGCCACCTAAACATGTTACATTACTTAATTTAGCAATAATTCATGACAAAAATCGGCCATAACCTGTTTTTATCAAAAAGCCCCAAATTGCTCAAGAACACAAACCCTAGATTCCTAAAAATTTTGAAGTTTTTTGCTTCAAATCATGTTAAATAGCATCAATCTAGGTTATACATGCATTATATACTAACAATTTAACTCTAATTACACTATAAATTAACAAAATCAAATTAGGAAAAATATAGCTCAAGAACACTAAAAATAAAATTTAAAGAGGTTTAGGGGTGAAATTGTTACCCTTCTTGATAAACTCCTTATCAAATTCATGTTTAGAGCGGATTGTAGTAAGAAATTTGGTGAATTTTGGCCAAAAAATGATGAAATTTGAGAGGTTTTTGGTGTGTGTTCGTGTAGTTGTGTGTGTAAAATGTGGAGCAGCAGCAGCAGGTCGATGAGCTTTATGCTCCTGACCAGTTTTTGGAGGCCATGCGATCGCATGGCTTTGCTGTGCGATTCCCATGCAATCGCATGGGGGTCTGTATTTTTTTTATATATATAAAACCTTATACTAATAAAACATATAATTAATTAAAAAATTAAAATTTTGTTTCTTTTTAGGATGAGGGCGTTTCGGATCGTTGTCGTAGTCCGTCCCTCGACAAAATTTTAAAATTTGTCTTTTTTAAGCGCAGTTTTTAAAAGTAAAGATTTTTGAGTTTTTTTTTAAATATTTTTGGCATACTTTAATTCAATAAGATTAAAAATAATGATAATAAAAGTTCTCGTCCCTCCCTTGGGTAAAGCAATTTCGGTTCAACGACCTAGTTTTCAACTCACGGTGAATTTTAAAAATCATATTTTTAACTTAATGAAATAAAGTAAATTTTTGTTTTTAAATTCACACCAAACTTAAATTTAAAATGCATAAAATTAAAAATTCATATTATTAATATTTTTATACATACAAACTTTATATTAAAAATTTTGTTTTTAAACATACAAAATTATATTCAAAATATAAAATTTTCAAATATTTACAAACTTAATTATATTGATTTTAAAAAGTTCATAATAATAATTTAATATTAATTTTAAAAACAAAGTAAAAATAAAATTAAAAATCTTTTTGGTCTTTTATCCCACTTTAATCAATCAAATATTATCAAAAATATACGCCCCTCTTTTCGGTAAAGTAATTTCGGCTATATTACCTAGTTTTACTCCTGACGAATTTCTGAAATATTTTCGGTTGATTGATTAAAGATATTTATACCTTAAGAATAAACGGTAAATTTCGCAGTGATGTAATAAATTTTTGTATGATATCAATAATTTCGATTACGCATACCTAATTTTATTTAATATCTATTTAATACTTTATAGCGAACGATTCAGGGTTTATTATCAAAAGGTTAAAAGCAATAAAAATAAAAATAAAAACTGTACATACTTACCTATGAGAAAGAATTCTCAGAGACCTGCTTTAGCTGACTCATAGGAGAGCCGTGTGATTTGGTTTTCCATAGCTACGTAAGCATAACCTCGAATCTTCAATATCTTTTCTTCTAAACATATAAACGGTCCTTCTCTGCATAGAGTAACAAATTCGGTGTTTGAATATGTTTGATTATTTGAACATTTACCTTCGTGTGACCATTTTTCGCATTTATAACATCTTTCAAGGTGCCGTGCTCTTCTTTTTGTTGCGGATTTTGATTTTTCTTTTCCAAAATGTATTTTATGATGATCTTTCCCGAGTTCTTTTCTTACTCCGTCCATTTTGCCTCTTATGAATGATACCAGTTCACTCGGAAGTGTGTCATTATTACGTTTAGTAATCATAGCACGTAGCATTAGACCATGGTTCAGATCAAAGGAATTCTTCATCTCGTAAAACCTAAAAAAAATAAAAATTCAGAATGGGGGGAGAAGACTAGTTCTTTAGGGTCTGCTAGGGAAAGACCATTCGGATTCCATTCTCGAGAACTACACGAAAATAGAATATCTAACTCTAACAGAAATATATATTACCCTAAAAAGATTCGAACCTCCCCACACTTAGTTACATGTGGTGTTGAAATTATGATTAATGTTATTTTCAATTAGATCATCAACAACTTGTATATCTCTGACTTTTGCTTCAATCCATTTGTTGATTTTCTCCGTAACTTTCACAAATTCAACTAACATTGCCTTTTCTTTTGGCGATAAATTGGATACTAATCGGTTAGATAACTTAAAGTTTCCCTTAATCTTAGCATCGTGAATCAGTTTATAAAGTTTTTTTATTGAACTGTTAAAAACGGGTTCATCTAATTTTGTATCATCAACGGGGTTCTTTGTGATCGGATCATCATTAAGTGTTTCTTCATCCTCCCCACACTTATGTGTTTTTATTGGTTTAACATTTTTGGTTGGTGGAGATCAAAACTTTCGGTTCACAAAGGTGATCGATTTATCACCATCCCTAAGTGTCATTCTACCTTCTCTTACATCAATGAACGCCTGGTTGCTAAAAATGGGCGACCTAAAATTAGAGGAATATCAAGGTTTTCCTCCATAATAATCACTATGAAGTTTGCAATAAAGGTCAAACTTCCCACGTTAACAAGTAAATTATTTGCTATTTCAACCGGGTGCTTAATGGTTAGGTCAAATGATTGAACACCTATTTTGGTTGGTTTTAATTTACCGATACCTAATCTTTTGTATAAGGAAAGAGGCATAATATTTGCACTTGCTCCTAAATCTGCGAGGCCATTATATATAGCACCATCATTAAGCAAGCAAGAAATGATAAATTCACCCAGGTCTCCTACTTTAGTAAGTCGAGTTGGTTTGTAAACCTTTTTCGGGTGTTCTTTTCTTGGTTCTTTCACTTCTATTTGAACTTCTTTTTCTTCATTTCTTGGAATGGGAGGTTTGTATAGAAATTCTTCTTCATCACTCTAATTTGAATCCTCCCTATTTTCCAATTTTGATTTTTCATATGTTGTTGATAACATATTTATGTTTTCATTTTGAAGGTTTTCTTGGGTGGTGAAATTATGATTGACTTCATTGTCAACTTCCATCGGACTATGTATGTAATGTTTAACTCTGTGACCATTAACTTTAAATTCAATCCCATTTGAATTTATTAACTCTATTGTTCCGTATGGGTAAACTCTTTTGACGATGAATGGTCCAGACCATCTTGATTTCAATTTTCCAGGAAATAGCTTGAATCGTGAATTGAAAAGAAGAACTCTGTCTCCTTCTTTAAATTCTTTTGAACTTCTGATTCTTTTATCATGCCATTTCTTCGTTCTTTCCTTATAGATTAAGGAATTTTCATATGCCTCAAGTCTTAATTCTTCTAATTCGTTTAGTTGACTTAATTGTAGATGTCCGGCTTCATGTAAATCAAGATTACATGTCTTCAAAGCCCAAAATGCTTTGTATTCAATTTCTACTGGAAGATGACATGCTTTTTCGTAAACGAGTCTAAAAGGTGTGGTTCTAATTGGAGTTTTGTAGGCTGTTCTAAAAGCCCAGAGTGCATCCTCCAATTTCATGGACCATTCCTTCGGATTTGATCCTACAGTTTTCTCTAGAATACGTTTTAAAGCTCGATTGGTATTTTCAACTTGTCCACTTGTTTGTGGATGATAAGCGGTTGAGATTTTATGAGTTACTCCATATCTTCTGAGAACTTTCTCAAGTTGGTTGTTACAAAAATGAGTACCCCGATCACTTATTAAAGCTTTCGGTGTTCCGAACCTTGCAAAAAGACATTTTAAAAAGTTGACTACAACTCGTGCATCGTTAGTTGGGAGAGCTTGTGCTTCCGCCCATTTAGATACGTAATCAATGGCAACGAGAATGTAGAGATTATTATGAGATTTTGGAAATGGACCCATAAAGTCAATACCCCAAATGTCAAATACTTCACATACTTGAATGACATTTTGTGGCATTTCATCATGTTGACTTATTTTTCCGGCCCTTTGACATGCATCACAGGATTTGCAAAGAAGGTGTGCGTCTTTGAAAATTGTAGGCCAATAGAATCCAGCATCGTAAACTTTTCTTGCTGTAAGCTGAGGCCCATAATGCCCCCTGTTGGTCCTGTGTGACAATGGTTTAAGATTTGACTAGCTTCATCTCTGAATACACATCGGCGTATTATTCCATCGGGACAACTTTTAAATAAATGTGGATCTTCCCATAAATAGTGTTTTATATCACTAAAGAATTTCTTTCATTTTTAGTACGACAATCCTTTTTCAAGGAATCCACATACTAAGTAGTTTGCATAGTCTGCAAACCATAGAATTTCATTATAATCTATCTTCAATAGATATTCATCAGGAAAGTTGTCTTGTATGGTCGATTCATTTAGAACTTCTAATTCAGGATTTTCAAGACGAGAAAGATGATCAGCGGCGAGATTTTCTGCTCCCTTTTTATCTCGGATTTCAATATCGAACTCTTGTAATAGTAAGATCCAACGGATTAATCGTGGCTTGGCATCTTGTTTTGAAAATAGGTATCTAAGAGCAGAATGGTCAGTATAGACCACCGTTTTTGCTAGAACGAGATATGAACGAAATTTATCAAAAGCAAAGACAATAGCAAGGAGTTCTTTTTCAGTAGTTGTGTAATTCGTTTGTGCTCCTTGTAATGTCTTACTAGCGTAATAAATAGGTTGAAATCTTTTTTCAATCCTTTGTCCTAAAACAGCTCCCATTGCAAAATCACTTGCATCGCACATTAGTTCAAACGGTAGATTCCAATTTGGAGTTATCATGATCGGCGCATTAGTGAGTTTTTCTTTAAGAATATTAAAAGATTTGATGCATTCATCTGAAAAGATGAATGGAGCATCCTTTTCTAGGAGTTTATTCATAGGAGTGGCAATTTTAAAAAAATCTTTTATGAAACGTCGGTAAAAATCGGCATGCCCTAGAAAACTCCTAACTCCTCTAACATTGATGGGATGTAAAAGTTTAGCAATTACATCTACTTTAGCTCTATCCACTTCAATTCCTTCCTTTGAAATTTTATATCCAAGAACGATGCCTTCTCTAACCATGAAATGGCATTTCTCCCAATTAAGAACTAGATTTGATTATTTGCATCTAATAAGCATTCGTTCAAGATTAACTAGACATGATTCAAAAGTATCACCAAAGACTGAAAAGTCATCCATGAAAACTTCCATGCATTCCTCTATCATGTCGTGAAAAATCGCCATCATGCACCTTTGAAAGGTTGCAGGGGCGTTGCAAAGTCCAAATGGCATGCGTTTGTAAGCAAAAGTACCATAAGGGCACGTGAATGTGGTTTTCTCTTGGTCCTCGGGTGCTATTGGAATTTGAAAATATCCGGAAAAACCATCAAGAAAACAATAGTAACTATTTCCGGCTAATCTTTCCAACATTTGATCAATAAAGTGTAAGGGAAAGTGATCTTTTCTGGTGACGTCATTTAATTTTATATAATCAATACAAATACGCCATCCTGTTACAGTCCTAGTAGGAATAAGCTCATTTTTCTCATTTGTGATGACAGTCATGCCACCCTTCTTAGGTGCGCATTGAACTGGGCTTACCCATGGACTATCAGAGATTGGATAAATTAAACCTGCATCTAGCAGTTTAATAATTTCTTTCTTAACAACATCTTGCATATTAGGATTTAGTCTTCGTTGGCATTGCACATACGTTTTATGGCCTTCTTCCATAAGGATTTTATGTGTGCAATATGAAGGACTTATTCCTTTAATGTCATGAATCTTCCATGCAATAGCTGGTTTATGAGCTTTTAGCACAAAAATGCGTTGAGATTTTTCATTTTCAGTAAGAGAAGACGATATTATTACAGGTAATTCAGATTCACCATGTAAATAAGCATATTCCAAATGGTTTGGAAGTGGCTTTAACTCTAATGTCGGTGGTTCTCCTATCAATGATTTGTATCGATATCTGTCTTCTTCTTTTAGCATTTGAATTTCTTCTGTTGTTGGTTCATATCAATTAGCCATAAGTGTAGCTAACATTTCAGTTTCACAAATTGGTTCAGTTCCTTCTCCTAAAGAACATTCTCCTGTTCCTTGTAATTCTGAAAATTCTTCTAACAATTCTGCATGTGAATCTATAGTTTGAATATAATAACATGTATTATATGTGAATTGCGGTTGTTGCATGGCTCTATCAACTGAAAAGGTAACACTCCCGTCCTCTATACTTAGGGTTAGTTTCTTACCGAACACGTCTATTATTGCTTTGCCGTGTTTAAGAATGGTCTTCCTAATATGAGAGGAACTCGAGAATCTTCTTCCATGTCCAGAATAACAAAATCTACTGGAAATACTAAAGTACCAACTTTAACTAGCATGTTTTCCATTATTCCTCTAGGATATTTTACTGTTCGATCGGCTAGTTGTATGCTTATTCGTGTTGGTTTCAATTCTCCAAGGTCTAGTTTTGCGTATAGTGAATACGGCATTAAATTTATACTAGCACCTAAGTCTGCTAATGCTTCTATTGAACTAAGACTACCTAGAAAACATGGAATCGTGAAACTTCCTGGATCTGATAATTTTTCTGGTATCTTATTCAACAGCACTGCAGAACAATTAGCATTCATAGTAACAGCCGAGAGTTCTTCCATTTTCTTTCTATTTGTGATTAGATCTTTCAAGAATTTAGCATATCTAGGCATTCCTGAAATCACATCAATAAAAGGAAGATTTACATTTATTTGTTTAAACATATCCAAGAATTTGGATTGTTCGGCTTCAAGTCTCTCTTTTCTCATTTTACTAGGGTAAGGAAGTGGTGGTTGGTATGGTTTAACATAAGGTTTAGCCTTAACTGTGTTATCTTCATTAACCTTTTCAACTACCGGTTCTGTTTCCTTATCTTGCTCAGGCTGTGGTTCTTGTGGAGTAGGAATAGCTTCATCAGAAATTACAGGTATTTCAGGTGGTTTAAGTGTAATACCACTTCTTGTGATATTATGGCTTTAGCTATTTCATTCCGGGGGTTAGTATTTGTATCACTAGGTAGACTTCTCGGTTTTCTTTCACCTATAAACCTTGATAGGTTACTTACTTCTTGTTCCAAATTTTGAATAGAAGCTTATTGATTTCTAAATGCTTGAGCATTTTGTTCATTCGTTTGTTTCTGAGATGTGAAAAATTGCGTTTGAGATTCAACTAGCTTCGACATCATGTCTTCTAAATTTGGCTTTTTATCATCCGTTTGTGGTGGTTTGTTTTGAAAATTAGTCTTTGCTGATTGTAAGTATTATTGGATACTTGTTGATTGCTAGGACCTTGTTGGTTGTTGTATGGAATATTTCGGTTATAGTTCTGATTTTGATTGTAGATTGGTCTTGGCGGTTGATAATTATTCTGATAATTATTTTCAGGCCTTTGGTTTATGTATGAAACATTCTCTCTTTGTTCCATTGTTAGTTCAATACTGAGACAATCTTTTGTCAAATGTGGTCCTCCACACTGCTCACAACTAATTCTTATTGAGTGAATATCTTTAGTCATCTTTTCCATTCGTCTCTCAACAGCATCTATCTTTGTAGAAATGGAATCGAAGTCATGGCTAGAATCGGTTCTAGCTGCTTTAGATGATCTAACGATATCTTTTTCTTGATGCCACTCATGTGAGTGGGAAGCAGTGTTATCAATAATTTTGTAAGCGTCAGTTGCGGTTTTCTTCATAATGGAACCACCAGCTGCTATATCGATGTCTTTTCGTGTAGTGATGTCGCATCCTTGGTAGAATATTTGTACTATTTGACAAGTGTCTAAACCATGTTGCAGACATCCTCTTAATAATTTTCCAAATCTTGTCCACGCTTCATATAGAGTTTCATTTGGCTTTTGTGTGAACGTAACAATTTCTCCTTGAAGTCTTACGGCTTTAGATGCCGGAAAGAATTGTTTAAGAAATTTTTCAACTAAAACATCCCATGTATAAATATCCCCTTCAGGTAACGATTCCAACCAATCTTTGGCTTCTCCCTTTAAAGTCCAGGGAAATAACATGAGATATATCTGTTCATCCTCCACTTCTCGGATTTTAAATAAAGTACAGATCCTATTAAAGGTTCGAAGATGTTCATTTGGATCTTCCTTCGGTGCACCACTAAATTGGCATTGATTAGTTACCATGTGTAGGATTTGTCCTTTGATTTCATAATCTGGCGCATTAATGTCTGGTTGAGTAATTGCGTGACCTTGGCCAGTGAGTTTAGCTCTCATTCGGTCTTCCATACTTAGAGGTTCCAGATTCTCCATGATTGAATTTGTTGAATCTGAATCACTAGAGGATTCTGATTTAATGGGTTGTTCCTCAACAATCTCCGTTTGAATGATTGGTGGTTCCGGAGGAAAGATTAATGGTTCAGGATCTCTGAATTGTCCCTGAATATCCTTCGGATTCTCAATTGTGAGGTCGGGTTCAAAAATGGATTATCGGAAATTTGAATTGGAGTACTTGGTCGACTGGATGACGATTCCAAAGAAAAATCAACGGCGACAATATTGGCTAGATGTCTTGATCGAGTTACAGGTGGTGAACGTATAAAAGGTGGTGAACGATTTGCTCGGTGCATTCACTGAATATCCTATTAGTTATAAAAGATAAAAATTATATAAGTTATCAAATTAATAGACTTTTCTGATTTTGCCCACGTTTCGAATAGCCAATAGATGCAGCAGGTAGCCAGGACCCTTTAAATCGGAAGCCCACAACTCGCCACTAACAAATCCAACTATTACTACGAACCAGAAAATTTAGGATGTCTATCAATTTAACCACTTAAAATAATTCTTCGTCGAAGTTTAAAGAAATTTTAGAGAAGAAATAGAAAATTCTATATCCTAAAAACTAGAGCGTCGTGAAATAATAAAGAAAAAGAACGCGTCGAAAAACGTCGAAAAATAAAAGGTCGAAAAATAAAAACAAGAAAGTAGCGCGTCGAAACTTAAAAAGGAACTAAAAACTAAGAATTAAAAGTTGCGTCTAAAAATATTAAAGCTTAAAAGAAATATTATATCCCAAATGGCAATAACTTAAAAGGGTACTAAAATATAAAAACGGCGTCGCAAAATTCTAAAGCACCTAAATCTTATTCTAAAGAAAAAGCACTTAAGGGATTTTACGGCAAAGCCTAAAAATCTAGAAATAAAAATAACTACGGCAAAAACTATGTCTTAAAACTAATTACGAGCGAAAAATACAAATATTACGCTAAAACAAATAAAAAGTTATAAAATATAAAAATAAACTTAAAGTTGTAAAAAGTACAATTTTTATAAAAATATTATTTTTATATTATTTATTTTATAAAAGTATTAATTTTTATATATTAATAAAACTAAATAATACAAATTAATTAAAAACTAAAACAAATTATTATTAAATATAACCCTAATTAGGGTTTAATAATAATAATTATTAATAATTTAAACCCTAAACTGGTCGGCTGAGGTTTCAGGCGGGTCAAATCAAGGCATGCGATCGCATGGTCTTCGCGTTATAAATCCATGCGGTCGCATGGAGTAGAGTTTCGGGCCAGAAATTGGGCTGCTACAGTACCGGGCCCGAATTCAGTTTATTATATTTTTTTGTTTTTTTTGTTTTTAGATTATAAAATATAAATATAACTTAAATAAAAATTTGATTTTAAAAACTAAAATAAAAACACTTTTTAACTTTATATATATTTAACAACTCTTAAAAACAAATATATAGATTTTGTTTATATATATATACATATATATATATATATATATATATATATATATATATATATATATATATATATATATATATATATATATATATATATATATATATATATATATATATATATATATATATATATATATATATATATATATATATATATATATATATATAGCGTTGCGCTTTCGGCGTTTAAGCTTTCCCCGGCAGCATCGCCAAAAATGCTTGATGTGCGTAGAGGTGTATACAAAATAGTTATATTTTTACTACAAAATAGTATTAAATACGATATAATTTTACACAAGTTATTTATTTATTTATAGAGTGGATATACCTAAACCTTGCTACAACATTTATAGCCAGTGTACCTAATCGTACAGTAGTGTAGTTTTTAGTAAGTCCGGTTCGTTTCACATGGATCTTAGCCAAGTTTAACGCTATATTTTTAAAACTATATTTGTAAATATATATATATGTAGTATTATTATTATAAAAGGGGGGTTTTTACCGTTTAATGACCGGTTTGTCGATTTTAAAACTTTAGTCGCAGTTAAAACCTAATGTAAAATATTAAAAATAAATATAACTTAAATTAAAGCGTAAATTAAATAACGATAATGAAATTGCGATAAATAAAAGTGCGATAAATAAAATTGCGATAATTAAAAAGTACGATAATTAAAATGACAATAAATTAAAGTGTGATAATTAAAAGTGCAATTAAATATGAAATAAAGGAATTATGCTTATTTAAACTTCCGTAATCATGATGTTTGACGTGTTGATTTTAGTTTATTACCATGGGTTAATTGTCCTTAATCCTGGATTATTCGATATGTCCATACGGATTTGTCCATAATAGTCCATCAGTCATAATCATAAAGTGCGAAAGTCTTCGTCAAATTATTCTTATTCCCGAAGTCAAATATTCCAACTAATTGGGGATTCGAATTGTAACAAGGTCTTAATACTTTGTTTAATGAATACACCAGGTTATCGACTGCGTGTAATCCAAGGTTTTATTACTTTGTTAACAATTACACCAATTACCCTTGAATGTAATCCACCCCTGTTTCAACAAGTCTATTAACTATTAATCCAGTTCCGTGTCCGGTCAAATGAATAATTATTGGTATTTATAGATATCCCACCCATCGTACCCAGTCAAACGTATGCGGTTATATATAAATACGTCAAATTATAAGTCTATATATTAAATTAACGAGGTATCGTTTAGTTAATATAAAGCCCATTAATAGCCCATAGTCTAATTTCCACAAGTGTCATTCTTTTATCCAAAACCTAATTATGGTCCAAAGCCCAATTACCCAATTTTAATATTTAGTCCAACATCACGATTACTTCGGTGTTAAATAAGCATAATAATAACTTAGCTACGAGACATTAATTTAAAAAGGTTGGACATAACTTACAATGATTAATAATAGCGTAGCGTTACACGGACCGAATTTCGACTTACACCCTTACAACATTCGCTAACATACCCTTATTATTATTGAAATTAAAATTAATATATATATATATATATATATATATATATATATATATATATATATATATATATATATATATATATATATATATATATATATATATATATATACACGTTGATAGATAGGAAGAGAAAAAGATGTGTTTTTGATCAACCAAAACTGCGAATTTATAGGACCTGACCCTCAAAATGGGGCCATGCGATCGCATGGATTTTACTCTTCCAGGCCATGTGATCGCATGGCTAGCTGGGAGAGCTCACATGTTTTTGTTTGCATCTTGCCGACGGTTTATATATATATATATATATATATATATATATATATATATATATATATATATATATATATATATATATATATATATATATATATATATATATATATATATAATATATAAATAATTTTAAGAATTATTTAAATATTATATTATATTTATGTGCATAGTTGACTCGTAATTTTTAGTCCGTTGCGTCGAGCGTTGAGAGTTGACTCTGGTCCCGGTTCCGGATTTTCGAACGTCCTTGCGTACAATTTAATATCTTGTACTTTGCGTTTTGCGTCTTGTACTCTTGTAATTTCGAGACGTTTCTCATCAATAATTTGAACCACTTTGATTGTACTTTGTACTTTTTAGCTTTTTGGTCATTTGCGTCTTCAATTCGTCGAATCTGTCTTTTGTCTTCACCTTTTATTATTTAAACGAATATCACTTGTAAATAGAACAATTGCAACTAAAAGCTTATCTTTCTTGAGGGATAATGCTATGAAATATATGTTCGTTTTTAGCATTATCAAATATTCTCACACTTGAGCGTTGCTTGTCCTCAATCAATATAGTCTTGAAATAAAAACATATTAGAATCACTTCTTTATTCTTCACACTTTGTACATCAGTGAATTCTATACGGCGGTATGAACAATGGTAGTAACGTTGTGGTTTACAGTCTCACATGACTATGAAAAGTTAGATCCTTAAGGAAATTGGATCTTTATGAAAACATTTGATCTTTTGAAAATACAATCTAGCTTTTACCCTAGATAAGTTTTCCAGAATAACCCTTCACCTGTGTTTGCAAAATGTTTTTGTGGGTTTGGTGGGTTTCAGATTTGAAAATTTTAGCTCAAAACTTATGGTTTTGTGTCACCCACTTGCTAACATTGTATTGGGAAAGCAACACGTCCAGTATACTTGCTCCGTATATTACCTTTCGATAAACTACCGTCTGGTTGTAAAGGAAAGCGTTGAAAAAGCAACTGTTAAGGCAATGTCCCATGACATGCTTTTAATTATGGTCTATAACGTGTCGGATGCAATTACTATCCTTTGTAGGAGCAATAGTAAAGCTCACCCTATAGTTTTTCGGTCTGGCACAAGGTCCTGTCTTCGACCATGCTATGCAACCACCGTTCTTACGGTTGACAACCGATTTGGTTCAGGTGACCTAATGAATTCCAGGTGAATTTCTAGGATTTTACGTTCAATGGTAATGAACGCATTAAAAATGGGTTTTCAGGACAAGATGGACATATATGGACATATCGAAACTTGTAAGCTTTTGTCCCTCAGTGCCACGTAAGGGGACAAAAGGATATGTTAGTGCCACGTTGTATTGTCTTTGTCCTTTTATCCCAAAAAAGTTGTACAAGTACTGCCATTATCTTAGTGATGTCTCCTTTGTACCCTGATGTCCTTTTTCTAGGCCCTCCTGCGATGTCAGGATCGTATCGTGCTGCTACAGGTGTCCTTTCTTTTTTAGTGTCGTCATAGTACATTTCTAGCCTTATTCGTGCCTATTCAGTTGGCGCCATGTTCAAACTGTGCGACCAACGTTGTGGGCATATTATCAAGGCATAATCAGATGGCGCGTTAGCCAGCGTATGGATATGATCTTGCGTGATTATATAGGGCGATGCACGCTCATCAGATATTGTGCAATAGATGTGCAGCTATGTGCATCATTACCGGCATAGGTTTCTTAAAAGTTTTGAGTACGAAAGCAGTCTTTTCGTGTTATGTCTTAGTGTTTAGTTGTGTTGGTTGGTCTATCAACACAAGATAGTCAGTAGTTGATTTCTATATGAAGACTCAATAGATGTTTGTTGAAGAACCAATAGAAGACTTAGAGAAGAACCAACAGAAGACTTATAGAAGAACTAACAGAAGACTCAACATCAACAAATACCCAGACATGTTATGTCTATTCTTCCAGAAATGGTTTGTTTCCTGTGTTGTTGAATCAAGCATGGCATTCGACGGACATCGAAGACGAAGTCGAAGATAGAGGGTTTCACGTCGGCGGTGTCAAGTGACCTTACAAGACAACGTAAAATGAAGAAGTATATCGCACGCACAATTCATCAATTTACTTTACAATGCCTTGGGAACACTACATTCTAATTTTTTATTCAATTAATATGCTCACCCTTTTTGGGATTTTCCATCAATAGGTACTGAACAAGAAAGAGAGCCACATGCCTGTACTAGCTTTCTACCAAACTTGTCGATCAAAGTACAAACATAGTTTGAAACCATTGGTCAATAGAGGTTTACATGGTTAATAGATTTATTATAAATAGATACGCTCCACGATTGTTTTAGATAGTGGTGTGGAGCTTAAATTAAGTCGAGTCTAATACTTGTATATGCTTTGGTTCGTCCTAAGCTATCAATCTGTTATCTATTCCGCTTTAAGATTTGAGATTAATATAAATAAAAGAATAAGTTGAAAATTGTTTAGACTCTTGTTAATTTGCATGCTAACAATCCTTATTGTTTTAAAGCATACATTTATAGAAAAGATTGTATTCATCCCCTCTACAAATATAGAACTTCCTATTGAAAATCGGGACCAACACATTTTTAAGTGCAAATGGATCTTTCGCATCAAATACAACCCAGATGGAGCCATTGAATGCTATTGTGCTAGTCTTGTTTCCAAGGGATTTCAACAATGAGTTGGCATCGATTACATTAAAACGTTTTGTCCCATGGTTATGTCAGCCACTATATGTACCCTTCTATGTCTCGAAGTCATTCAAAAATGGTCTCTTAGGCTACTGGATATCAATAAAGTGTTTCATAATGCCACATTGTAGGAAGAGGTTTACATGATGCAACTCCCAAGATTTCTTGATGCAACGTATCCTACGCATGTGTGCAAGCTTCGTAAGGCAATATATGGCCTTAAACATGCACCACGAGCATATTACACTAACAAATTTTCTTCAACGATGTGGATTCAAATAATCAATCTCGGATGCTTCACTGTTTATCAATCATACAAAGTCAACCATGATGTATCTCATAGTTTATGTTGATGATATCATACTTAGGGGTCCAAATACAAGTAAAACGACTTCATTAACAGGTTATCTCATAAATTCTCTCTTTAAGGATCTCGGTGCACTTTCTTACTTTCAAGGGGTCTAGGTTATACATCTACTACATGCTTATCTTAGCTAGCGTAAGTACATAATCTTCTTGAGCGAGCTGACATGCTATATGCCAAACCAGTAGCTACACCAATGGCTACCAGTTGTCTTCTCATGCTTAACTCAGGTACTCTTTTTGCCAATCCATGTAGTACCGAATGCTAGTTGGTAGTCTTCAATATCTTACAGTGGCCATTACTGCCAATGGATTGTCACAATTCATGCATGATCCACGCATCGGTCACTGGGCTTCATTGAAACGCCTTTTATGATACCTTCATGTTCTCTTGATCATGGGATTGCATTATGTCATGATTCTCCCATGACCCTTCATGTTTTTTCGAACTCAAACTATGGAGGAGACAAAGATAACTACACTTCAACTATGGGTCATATTGTTTTTCTTCGGAGGAATCCTATCTCGTGTTCTAAGAAACAACGTTTCGTCTTTCAATCTTCCACATAAGCGGGGTATAAGGTATTGTGTCTACTAATGCGGATGAGGAGGTGGAGGTGGTATGGGTATCTAATTTACTTCGTGAAATGGGAGTTCAGCTTAGACCCCAACCGGTTATTTATTGTGATAACCTTACTACTACTCTTTTAAGTGCCAATCATGCTTTTCATTCACGGATGAAACATTTAGCACTTGCGTATCATTTTATTCGTGAACACGTTGAACACGTGCAACAAGGTACTCTTCGAGTTACACGAGTATCAACCAATGATCAACTTGCTGACGTCTTCACAATGCCACTACCTCATGTTAAACTGGGTTTCTTGCTATCAAAGATCAGTCTTACATCTCGATCATCCGTTTGGGGGGCATGATAAAGATAAACAAAAAATTTGTTGGTTAACTATCCTTGTTTATCTCTGTACATCGACATGGATGTATCTATTTAGTGTAGACTCATCTATTAGGTTTAACCAATTACCTTCTATAAGATCTAGCCAATACATTGTGATAGAAATTAAGATATGTCACAATGCATTATAAATCCAATTCACATAAAAAATACTCCATTTTATGCATTATAGACTATGCCAATATGCTTCCTAAAAAATACTCCGTATTATACAGTATAACTTGGATCAAATTCCTAAACTTCTAAAATTTGATTCTGATCGTGTGTTTAGACTCGGAAAATACATATTAACCATCCGGTAGCGGCAGAAAATGTATCAAAGCAGAAACGATGCCGTGCAACAGCATCAAGTGTTTGTACTTTGCTGTTCAAAATCACCTTACTTAAACATATTATTTTCTGCCAATTGCTAACTCTTGTGATGCCAAAAAAATACAATTATCGCGTAGATTACGTTAAAATAACAGAAGTAAGATTCAAAATATAAGAATAAGTCAAAAGTCAGAGATCTTTTCTTTCATACAAATAAGAAAATTGTCGTAGGTATATACTTTATTTACCTTAACAACTTGGACAAAGTGGCCAGCTTTTGATGTAAATTAAAATAAAATGAATTAGATTAATAAGTACATACTCCAGATCTGATATTGATATTACCCTTCTTGGATCTCTTCTTCATTAGACTATGTCATTATCAATGTTGACTCTTTGACCTTGCATAAATATATGTGAAAATTTCAAGGTCTTTCGTGTTGCCCAACTTACTCCTGGATAAGAAGTTGTTGAGAAAGCTAATACGACATCTCGTAGGCTTCGTGATCTGGTGTTTTGTATATGAATCCCGAGTCGTCACTGGATCGCCTCTTGACCACACTTGCCCTTTGCATCAGCCGAACCAATGCTTGCACAACTTCAGACATGGGAGGCCGGAACTCTGCTTCAGGCTGTATACAAGACCAAAACATCAAAACAAAAGCACTAAATCACGTTAAAAGAAAAAACCTGAATTTCAAGAACTTTACCTGAACACAAAGGGCAATGATATCAGCAAACCGAGACAGCGACTTGGCCGGGTACATGCCATTCAAAGTAGGATCAACCATTTTCGCCAAAGAATCGATATCGTGAAGTTGAGGGGTGGCCCATCTTACAAGTGATTGTTCAGATCTCACTCTAGAACTATTATGAAAGATAATGCAAAGAAATAAATGAATGTCTTAAAGTCAAAAAAATACGATATACGCTTATCTTCAGATATTACTAGAGAAACTAAAATGTACGGTCTTACTCAGTTTGGTCATTTCCGTTTTTTACATGGAACCCATTAATATGTTGTGAACTTAAAAAAAAAAAAAAAAAAAAAAAAAAAAAAAAAAAAAAAAAAATTATATAATAATATGTTATGTTGAAAAACTACCTATCCAAAGGCTTCCGACCAGTTAACAACTCCAGCATCACCACCCCAAAGCTATAAACGTCACTTTTTACGGTGTATATACCAGACAAGGCAAATTCAGGAGCACTGTAACCAAATGAACCGACCAACTGTGCCGCTACCTGAAGAAATTTGAAGAAACTTGATCAAAAGGACATTAAGGACTTTTCATTAACTGTCATTACTTTTCATTTTACAAAGCTCAGGGTTGTAGAACTCGTTGAAACTCAGCGAGTACTCGCCAAGTTCTCGGTTTTATAATTGGTACGAGTACTGGGTTCAATTACTCGATCAAACTTGGTCAATGTCAGTCAATCTTAGTGGTCGAAACCCGGGATTACTCGGTCAAAATTACCTCTCGCTCTGTGTTGGGTGTAAGGGCAGCCAAACCACAGTCTGATAGATGAGGATTAAGCTCTTCATCAAGTAAAATATTTGCTGACTTTAAGTTTCTATGAACAACAGACGGTAGGCAAACTTCATGCAAGTACCTGGTAAATATTTATTTATTACTATTAGTAAATGCAAAACAAAACCGATAAAGATGAAATTTTAATAAGTTTATATGGTGACATACTCTAGAGCTCTAGCAGTACCAAGTGCGACCCTAACACGTGCATTCCACGTCAGCGTCTTGCTCCTATCATCAGCAAAGTGCAGTAAATCTTGTAAGCTACCATTTGCGATGTAATCATAAACCAAAAGACGTTGCCCATGCTCAGCACAATATCCCGCCAGTGAAACTATATTCGGGTGCCTTAAACGAGACATGTTTGAGACAGCTTCAACGAAATTATCTTCTTCTTGCAATGATAATGCTGCATTATCTATTTTCTTAACAGCCATGATCTATGAAAAAGAAACAAGTTTTTGTACACAATTAGAATAAATATCCACTATTTTTTTTTTTACCAATAGAGATATTTAATGAAAAATATATATGTACCTTTCCATTGGGGAAGTCTGCTTTATAAACACGGCCCAAAGAACCTTCACCGATTATATTATCTTGAGAAAAACTGTTTGTTGCGGTTTGAAGAGTTGCAACAGTGTATGAACTAGTGGTTATTGGGGATTTCACTCTCTTTGTAGATCCACTTTTTCCACGCTCAAATGTCGAGTTTTCTATTGGCGGGGGCTTCAAATCAACTATGCTGCTAACTGCGGGTTTAACCCTCTGCTCTTGCATTTCTGCAGTAACTGCAGAAGATAAGAACGACGTTATTTTAATGTGTAGAATATTTGTTTTATACAATACCAAGAATTTAAAAAATCTAATTCTACTTCCTTGCATCATGTTTAACAGTCATAGTCATAGATATTGTTCACAAGGACTTATTATTTGTGATACATTTATAATAGATGTGAAAAATAAAAGATGAGACGAACCTTTCTCACTACTGATAGGAGGGTTTACTGTGGAAGTTCGTGCATTATATTCCTTCTTTTTCCCTTTTTTAAAGCATAAAAGAAGCCCAAGAAGTAAAACAAGTATAAAGAATGCAGATCCCAAACTTATGCCTAAAATAGTTCCGATTCCTAACTTCTTTCCACTGCTCGTTTTCGATGAGGGTGCGTCAGGGCCCGCACGTGTACTTGACGGAGGAGAACGTGTGCGATTATTGTGAGGTTTACCGGGAGGCGGCGCAGTGTATGGAGGTGGAGGAGGAGCAGGTCCATTGTCAAACGAATTCCCATCGTATCTGTTTCATTAAAAAAAAAACTGAGTCTAACAAACCTCATATACATGGGCATGCAACACATAAGCAGCAGCATAATAATTAATCATAATAGAACAACTTACATAAAAGTAGGAACAGAAAGAAGCTCATGTGGTATCCATCCACTGAAGTGGTTATTTGCTACATTTCTGTTTATAAAGATAAAGCATAAGATAACCAGTTTTTCAACAAAAAAAAAAGCATAAGATAACCAACACAAAGCAAGATGACTACTGTACACGAGAATTGAAACTTACATATCAGTCAAAGGCAAACCAACTAATGAATTTAAAGAGCCTGTTAATTGATTGTTCTGCACATGACTGCAGCAAACGAAATCATCATGAGAATTGCAAACATATTTAACCGATATTTAGAACAAATTGCCGAACAAAAAGATACTCACAAAGTGGAAATACTTGACAATAAACTCAGCGAATTTGGTAGATCTCCAGCAAAGCCATTGTTTGAGAGATCCCTGCATCAACTTGTAGCAAGTTAGAACATTGGTAAAGGTATGCATAATGAAAGAATGTTAATTTATCTGGAATACGAATTTTAAATGCATGCATCAAACATAATATAGTCTGCAAGAGTGCAAGTATTTCACTTCAAACTTACAATGTAGTGAGACTAGTCAGGTTATTGAATATATCTCCGATATTTTGAGTAAGCACATTGCGACTAAGGTTCCTGGAAGCCAAAAGATAATGGATTTGAACTTTTTTGTAAATAAAAAACATACAAGATTGTCATTTTACAAGGGTATAGCTCTCACAAGTAATTTAGATTATACATCGACGCAATAGAATACGGGAGATTTCCACTTAAATTGTTGTTTGCGAGATTTCTGCACGGTTGAAAACACATATCATCATTATCATCATCATCGTCATCAGAATGATATAAAAGTTATAATCATGAAGGCAAAGGGAAAAAAAAGAAGAATGAACGATCCACTTAAATAGAAGATAACAAATTACAGGCTAGTGAGATTTGGTGGTAGCTGATACGGTAGTGCATCATGAATGTCGTTTCCACTCAAATCCCTAAAAAAAAATCCAAAAAGATAATTAGAATATCATTTCACAAAAACCTTGCACATTAGTCTTAGCAAAGATAAAGAATTTTGTTCTTACAATGTTTTCAATGATGCGAGGCCAGACAACATATATCCCAATGTCCCAACAATCGCCAAATTAGGAAGTTGACTGTCAACACAACAGCAATGAATCCAATCCAATTAATTCAACAAACCAAGAATCAAATAAAAATAAATAGTTACAAAGCGTATAACTAAATTGAAAAAAATGAACAAACTCACATTGAAACAACAGCAGTGCCTTCACATGTAACCCCTCTCCATGACTCTCCACATGGATCAACACCATTAGGTTTCCAATTTGTTAGCTGTGCAGCATTGTTCAAAGATGTGTATAATACCCCTAGTGCTTGAACTACAAACAAACAAACAGAAACTATTATTATGCTTTACACAAATTGACCAGCAACATGCATAAAACCTCATTTTCAAAAAATAAAATAAAATAAAATAAAATAAAAATACTCTATAAACTATATACACACACAAACCCTAATCGAACAGAGAGCATAAAAATAGAGGTAAATTTGCTTGATAGAAATCAAAGCACGAATCGTTGTTGAATAGATCTCTTTATGGAAGTAACTAATTACTCAAAAACTGAAATGATACATACATACATACATACACATACATACATACATACATACATACATATATATATATATATATATATATATATATATATATATATATATATATATATATATATAAAGAGAAAATAATACAGTAATAAGTGTAAATGAAAAGGCATAAATTAGTGAATAAATTAAGTGCTTACCATCAGTTGGATCAGTAGTGGCGTGAACGGAACCTAAGAAAACGAAGATCGCTGCAACTGAGTTGATTAACAGAAGAAAATGATGACGTTGATTTATCACCATTTTTGGTATGATTAATTTTTTAAGCAGAGTTTGACATGTAGTAAACGGAGACAGTGTGTAATGAAGAAAAACAGTTGGTAATGGAAGGTATTGCCATTTACAAACTAATAATAATGATAAGAAATATAATAAATAAATAATTATAATTATAAATAAATTAATAAGAAGGGATTGAATGAATGAGTAAATAGCAGTAGAGATTCGAAGCTTGAATTGCAGAGTAATGAAGAGAGAGAAAGTGAAACCCACAGGGAAGGTGTCGGCGAACAACCCCATTATTTTTATTTTTATTTTTATTTTTTAATACTTATTTATTACTCCGTATTTAGTAATATTAAAATAATAATTAATAATAAGTTAAATATTATTTTCAAAATATACTTGTATAAATTTAAATTTTAAATAATTAAAATTAAAAAGGTGTTCCCATAGTTCATACTTCATAGATCAAAGTCAATGCAGTCAAACTACGATCACCGTTATATATACTTGGATTGATGGTTCTAGTCAAGTTTGCATCTTTGGATAGAGTTAAGGTCGCTTGTTTGGTTGGCGATGTCTTGAAAGTTGCTAAGTCTTCGGCTTTATTTAAAAAGCTTGATTCTTTACTTTTGTGATTTCATCGAAGTGAAAAATGTTAAGTATATACATGAGCTCGTTGATGTCGGGCTTGATTCCTATTCGATTGTTCCAAATTTGAGTTAATGATGGTTGTGGATCTTTTGGCCATCGATAAGATGTTCATTTTTGTTCGTTATGGACTTATTGATGACTGACTTAAGTCACTCTTGGTTAGTAACGGTTAGTTTGACATCATTATAATTTTTTATTATTGGTATTATTATTAAATTAATAATATTTATTATTTATTTTGATTATTATTATTATTTATCTGAAAACACAACTAACTTTTAGTTTTCTTCATTTTTAAGTAATATATTTTGAATTTATATAAAGATAGCCATAAGAGAAATCCTTAAACTTTTCAGACATACATCAAATATTTGTACTGCTTATATAATCATTCACATTTCTGTAAAAAAATTGCTCTTAACCAACTGGGTTAACTTTATATATAACATTTTAGTGCTAAAATTATTTTTTACACATAACTCTAAGGGTTATGTTAGAAAAATCATATATTATATTCAAGGAATTCATCGTACTTTAATTGTTGTTCATTTTGACTTAGTATGGATTTTATAAATTCTTATATTCTTATTCTTATTTAATTTAATAATACATTATTATAATAATATAATAATACATGTTATGTTATGTTATAGATTTTCAAATTGATTACCACTTAAAGTTTTTATTAAAGTAACAAAAATTAGTGTGCAATTATTGCGTGGAATACTACCACAAGTATTTTTTTTTTACATATATTCTTATATTTTAAAAGCCCATGGTATTATTGATATTGATATAGTCTTTATTAAAGATCGCAATAGATTGAATATGAATCGAATAATGCATATATTTTTTTAACAGCGATTGGGATCACTCGATAGGGACTAAACCACCCGTTGCGATCATCTCCCGTTTTGACTATGCTGATGCAGCGATAATAACCCCGCCCCTATCGCTGCCCGGAGGAAACCTTGAAACCAATCCAAGGGCACGACCAAGTAAAACCCCCTCCCCTTTACCCCCCAAACGATATAGGGAAAGTGTCATTAGTGAATACTTCATAGCAGGGATGAAATTGTGTTTTTAATATGTAGCCAACGGGGTTCGAACTCCTGACCTCCCTTAAAGGAGGCAGGCCACCAACCGCTGGACCATCTCACAACTTCAATAGTAATTGTATTTTAATGTTATTTAATTGTTGTTTATGTTTAAAAAACTACAAATCAAAATATACATATTTTCGACTAGTTAAATTTTGTGGCTTCTTATACAGTTTAATGGAAAAGCAATAAATTCGAAAAATATATGAATCTTGTATTTAAATTTAGTAGTGTTCTATATATTTTAAAAAGTATTTTCTACACAACATTTTTAAACTAGTGGTATCCGTAACCCCACAAGCCAAAACATAGATTCGCACATGTCATATTCATTTAATTTTCGTTCTTTAATATATTCAGATCCATATATGTTCAATTTCTAATAGGTTAAGCGGCTTAATGGATATTCATTGTATATTCTATAAGATATTAATCTAAAGGCGATTTTGAAAATGAAATATAAATTATAACAAATGTAAATATATAATCTTTATTGTTTTGATTTAATACACATGTTTTGATTGTAATTTGTCGTCGAGTGTAACTTCAAATGAACAAAATACGTTACAATATAAGTAAATATACGTTTAAACCAATCTAAATGTGTGACATTTAATATTAAAAAACAGTAATTTAATTATTGTAACTTTTATAACCCTTATTTTTGTTAATAACTTTAAAATTTTATAAGTTATATGTATATGTATTGATACGTAGAAGTACATGCATATATTTTATAAAGTATATATGTATATATTTGTATGTATGGATATATTTCGGATGATAATGAATATATTCATGAATGATAAATTGTTATTCATATTTGATCCACAAAATATTACATCATCCATATTCATTTCAATATCTATTATTAATCTATTTAGATCACTCATATCGTATCTAAATGAATTGGATCAGATGAATATTCAATAGTAGTGTTTTATTATGGATTCACTTTCTTGCTAAGGAGATGAGTTGCCTTCTTCGGATCAAAATTTTCTCTGGAAATCATATCCCTAAGCTATAACTCGAAAGAGTTCAAAACGTATTCGTTGGTAAGAAAATAATGATGGACATTGCTATCCCTACTCCGTATCTTGTAAAGTGGATTTCAGGTGGTGTAAATGAATAAAGTACCCATACCACTTGGTAAGTATTACGGAGTGCAAATCACAGTTGAATCATTTACCCATTTAATGATCACCGACGAGAAGGGTACCCAGGTAAATTCCAAGGGAGGCCAAATGAGCAGAAGAAACCAATAAAAATGACCAAAAAATCACCATGCTTTTTAAAAGGCACTTTTTCCAAGCATTTGACTTTGGAGTTTTATGTTTGGGAACACAACTTTTGCCTGGCGGAATTTATGAAAGTGATCCATTTCGTTTAATTTAATTTTAATTTATTTGTGAATTTTTGTGTTTTTTAGAAATATTTTTACTAAAAATAACGATTACTATAAAACTAGAAACCTTCATCTTTAAACTTAAAAACTGATACTCAGTTAGTTTCGATGAACCATTCCGACCTCTAAAAATCCGGCTTAGAGACTACACCATCCAACTTTTCATGAATAACTAGTGTTTTTTAATACGAGAGTGATTTTGTACAAAATTAATTTTTATCTATACATTACCAAATATAGTTTATGACATTGTGTCATTGTACATTACAACATTTTAATAAATATATTTATTTAATTGCATATGAATGAAAAGTGGTTATACACAAATCATCACCCTCCCTTTTCCCCTCATTTATTTTCATCATCTCCATTTTTTTTTTTTTATTTCCCCTCATTTATTTTCATCATCTCCATTTTCTTTATTATTTTTCTTCTACATCACAATTCTTCCTAAATCAAACCTTATAGCTCTTCTTTTTCTTTCATCCTCACAAAATAGCAACCAGAAAACAAATTTAAAAAGGATAAAACGCGTTGAGTAGACTCTCATCGGGGATGTTGGACGGCGATGTTGCGACAACGTGGGAGAGGCAGCTTCATACAACATTCCGTTTAGATATTGTCCAAAATGTTAAATTTCAGCATCGTAGTTCTTCCTAAATTAAATGTTACATCTCTTCTTTTTATTCTACCACACAAAATAGCAACCGAAAAGAAATTAAAAATGGACAAAACGCATCGAGTAGTGTCTCATCGAAGAAGTTGTTTAGAGATGTTGCAACAACGTGGGAGAGATGGCTTCAAGCAATGTTTCGATAAAAAAATTTTCCAAAACGCTAAACACACTCGCTGCTCTTACAACATGTTCTAGACTTATAACATGTTCTAGGATTAATATTAATAATTCTACTTCACCTTTGAATTCATCCAACGTCGTGTGTGCTATCCCAGTGGGTACCGTAGGTGCCCGGTCCCAACATCAACGGCGAGTGTTGGCCCTGGTACCTTTTTGGTGGGTACCGGCTGATTTTGTCCCGTGATACTATTCTGGAGTGCGTTTTTCGATCGTTCACTGTTTTGGCTCCGGTTTCTTCGTTATAACTCCGTTTTCTTCAATTCTTGCGCCATTGGATTCACTTTTACTATATCTACAAAAGAAGCCAATCAAAGCTAATTTTTAGGCGTTTTATTTGATAACGTGTTATAAATGGATAGTATAACGCGATCAAAAACATGAATTTTGACGCGTTATCGGTAAGATGTCAATCTAACAAACACGTAACACAAAGAACGAAATGCAAAACCCTAAGCCCATTTGCTTTCACGATGAGTAACGAAAATGGTGTAGATTATAGTAATGATAATAAAAAATCACCACCACATGAAAACCCTAATTTTTTAGGATGAAGTCGTCAGCCAAACTACTAGAAGAAAATGGCGATACAAATGATAACTCACATGTGATTAGTACTCCGTATAATGTAGATTATAGTAACGAAAATAATAAATCACCACTGCATGAACACCATAATTTTTTAGGATGAAGTAAAATGGTGACGATACAAATGATACCTCCCACGTGATTAGTACTCTATATATATTAAACTATTAGCAAATGACCGTTCTCACCCTTGAACTATTAGCAAAATGACCAATTAACCCTGTTAATAGTACCAAGCTTAGGGTTGTTAACGAACCAAACTTTTAACGAGCTACTCTTGTTCGAGCTCGTCTATTTGGAGTTCGAGCTTTGATGTGTTCGAACTAGGGCCGAGTTTGAACAAAAAATAGTGTTCGATTAGTTTCACGAGTCGAGTATGAAAAGGTTAATATCGACTCGACTCGCTCGAAAACTCGTTTAATAGTCGAACGTGTTAATCAGTTCTATGGCTCGAATAGTTCGTATGCTCGTGTATGTTTAAACACGAGTCGAGCTTCACGAGCTGAGCTACACGGAACATGCTGAAAAATACAATATTTCAGCACGCATGAGGATTCGAACTCATGACCAAATAGATAGATTGCTCATGTTTTTAACACTAACCTATATAATGAGTTTGTTGTAATTTTGATATTAATATTAATTAATGGTACTTATATATTAGAGAGTAGCATCTTATATGTCACTTTTCACATGAAAATATTATCTAAACTACCACTTCAGCACCACCATCCACCAACGCCCACCACCAACCAGCACCCACCACCACCGCCATCTTCATCCAAAACTATCACAAACCACCACCCTCTAACCAACATCCACCACCCACCACCACAACTACCAATACCACTCACCACCACCAATCACCTCTACCCACCACAGCTACCAACCCACCACCACTACCACCCACCACCATCAATCACCACCACAACCGACCACCATCGCCACTAACCATTAATAACAGTCACCACCACCAACCACTACCACCATTAACCACCTCCACCACTAACCACCAATACCACTCACTAGTCACCACCATCACTATCCACCACCACTTGCCATAATCACTAACCTTCCAACCACCACCCGTACCACCACTACCACCCACCACCACCCACTATCACCCACATTACCACCATCACCCACCACAACCATAAACCATCACCATCCGCCCACCACATCCACCTCCTACCCCCACCATCCACCTCCCACTACCACCGCTTCCCACTACCCCATCACTATTACCACCACCACCACCCACCACCTACCACCACCATCCACTTCCACCCACCTACCACCACCACCCACCACCTACCACCACCATCCACTTCCACCCATCACCCACCTACCACCACCACCGCCCACCCACATCTACTCTGAGACGACCCGTCCTAATCCGTAAGGACGAATACAATAACATATGATTATATTGCGAGACATTTGACCTCTAAATGATACATTTTACAAACATTGCATTCGTTTTTAAAAGAGAAACTTTCATTTCATCCAAAGTTAACAGGCATGCATACCACTTCATAATATCCAATTATAAATGACCTAATCTGTCATTTACTTAATAATAATCTTTATTGAACTCAACGACCTAAATGCAACGTCTTTTGAAATATGCCATGAATGACTCCAAGTAATATTCTTAAAATGAGCAAATGCACAGCGGAATATTTCTTTCATACCTGAGAATAAACATGCTTTAAAGTGTCAACCAAAAGGTTGGTAAATTCATTAGTTTATTGTAATCAATCATTCCATAATTTTAATAGACCACAAGATTTTCATTTCATTTCTCATAAATAGCATGCATCTGCATAAAAATCATTCATATGGATTGAACACCTGGTAACCGACCTTAACAGGATGCATATAGAATATCCCCATCATTCCGGGACTCTCATCGGACATGATAAATCGAAGTACTAAAGCATCCGTAATTCGGATGAGGCTTGTTGGGCCAAATAGATTTATCTTTAGGATTCGCGTTAATTGGTGGCAATTATAATAAACACCAATTCTTAGGCTACCAAGCTAAAAAGGGGCATATTCGGTTCGATAATCCAACCATAGAATGTAGTTTCGATTACTTGTGTCTATTTCGTAAAACATTCATAAAAGCGCATGTATTCTCAGTCCCAAAAATATATATTGCAAAAGCATTTAAAAAGGGAGCAAATGAAACTCACGATACGATATTTTGTAGTAAAAATATGCATACGATGGAACTGAACAATGCAAGGTTGGCCTCGGATTCACGAACCTATATCATTTATGTATATATATTAACACATATAATTGTAATCGAGCAAATTTACATATTATTAGTGATATGGTTGTTATTTTAATTATATGTATCATTAATAAATTAAATATATTTATTTTATATACTTTAAATATATAAAAATATTAAAATAGTTTTGTTAAATATATTTTTATATAACTAATTTTTATTGTAATAATAATAATAATATTAATAGTAATATTGGTAATAATAATCATATATTTTATTATAATAATGATACTAGTAATAAAAAAAATGATGATACTTTTATTAATAATGATAATTTCTATAATAATGTCAATTTTAGTAATGATAATAATAATATTGATAATAATTATATTAATAACCTTAATAATAATAATGATAACTTTTATACTAGTAATAACAATAATAATAATAATAATAATAATAATAATAATAATAATAATAATAATAATAATAATAATAATAATAATAATAATAATAATAATACCTATATAATAATAATAATAAAAATATTAATATTAATAAAAATATTAATAGTAATCATATTACTAATAATAATAGGAATTATACCCTCCTAATCGTCGTCATGCATCAATCATCATAATCGCTCACGATCATGCACATAACATCATCATCTCACGATTTCATCATCATCATACCCATTGTCATAATTGTCATTACCATGTAACCTATTATCTAATCCTCATCATTTCTAAACTTCTCGGCCCAATAAAAAAATAAGCCTCGACACAACAGAAGATAAATTATACGGCCCAACATAGTAAGCTTAATCTTTTAGCCCAATTATTTAATTAAATCTCGATCCATTAAAATAGATTAAAAAGCCCACGAAATTTGTACCAGATTTCTTCAACAGATTTTATAACATTCTGTATTAGATAAGCAAAAACCACATGTGGACCATTCCACTTCCCACTGGTCGGCCAATATGTTGCAACTTGTTTTACTTATGTGCACCTTTATTCATTAATTTATGTATATCATTTATCCTCATACTATCATCATCGCTAATTTAATGGAATAGAACGAAATCGTATTGCAGCAGGAAACATAACAATATCATCGTGAATTATCATCATAACACAATCATCTCGTCATCATTACATCAAATTCTGTCATATACTTCGTAATCATAACATCGAGCATAATCAAGAACATAGATGCAGCTGCAGTACACAGTGGTGTTGGAGTCTTTGTGAGTTCGTTTAAAAACAGAAAAGAATGGTAGCAACAGGTGGGTTTTTGGTTGGTTTCGAAAGTGTACATTGTTGGGTTAATCTTGAGCCCAAAGTTGCAGGTTAAGGGGCTGCAATTATGCAGGTTATGCTCGTTTTATCGTGACCAGAAAATAGGAAAAGGGTGCTTTGATGGAGGTGGCTATGGTGACGAGAGTGGTAGTGGTTCGATGGTATGCTGAAAACAGAAACAATATAGCAGTTTCGTTCTTGGGGTTTAAATCGAAAGAAACATAAAAGGTGTTGGTTGTTTTGAGTTATTGGCAACATATCCCCAACAGTTTCGTTGGTTGTTGATATTCGAAGAAGAAAAAAATAGAAATGACATAATAGCAGTAGCGTGAATATAACATAGGTTTCATGACATGGAAATAGTAACTGTAGAGTGTAGTAGTGTAGTATTCGACAATAGTGGTCTGTGGTGGTGTGTGGGGATCATTCAAATAGCAACAGCAGCAGTTGGTCTCGACAGAAAAACTGCTCGACAAATGGTTCTTATTGATGGCCGTAGGGTGGTGATATGATGATGGTGGCTCTTGGCCTTCGGTTAATATGAGGTGAGGTGGTTATTGAGTTTTCAAGTGGGTTTCATGTAGTTATAGTGGGTTGAGGTAATAATGGTGAAAACATGACAATGGTGATGATGATCTTCCAAGTAACAGATAGGATGAGCCTCAAGTTAATCGAGGATGTTTAAATTAATATGACAACTTGCAAACTGTATAAGTGATTTGGTTTGGGTTTGATCTAACCATATCAACAAAACAAAAAAAATGGTTCGTTGTGGTTTCAATTGGCAGGGTGATTGGATGAAGCAACAATATAATGTGAGTTATATTCTGTGTATGCATACTTATATGTATATACATAAATCAAGTGGTTTGAGATGACCTATCTATTCGCAGAAACAAAATAAGAGAAGTAGACAAGTGGGTTTTGGTGAAAGTAATGGTTTTGGGAGGTGGTGACTTCCTTATTCAGCATATATGTATTTATATGTATATGTAATATAGGCATAAGGGAAAACCAATCAACAAAGGGGTAGTTAGTGGAGATCAATCAACAACAATAATTTAGCATTCCGTGATTATTAGTTGGTTGTATACTACCGACAGTTTCACCCGGATATTAAATCGTAGTTCATTGCTAAATAGTTAAAATAAAAAGGTGTTCCTAAAAATCCCAAATTTTTAAATTAAATGTATTTATTTATTTTGGTCATTATGGTATAAAATTCAATCATTAATTTAATAAATAAAAATTAAATCAACTGTCCCTCTCAATTATGGGTAAAATATAAAAAGTGTTAAAATTTAATAACTAAATTCTAAATACATTTTTAGTAAGCCTAAAATTTATAGAACTCATTTTCGGATCACCGTTTATTTTAAAATCACATAAGTTCATTTTTAACTTGATTAATAACTATCAAGATGACAACCGAGTGCTACGAGCGTTTATTAAATAAATTCTAAATCATATATATATATATATATATATATATATATATATATATATATATATATAGGGTCATAATCAAGATGGAAGCACTTTTTTGGGGGGAAGGGGGAGCAAATTATTTTTTTTATTTTTTCGTTTTTTGAAAAAACTTTGTTCACGAATATTATAGATTAGATGAAAATATGAACATTTAAAAAAGACACTTTGTGATGAATGTCATTATTTTGGCGGGAAAATGCTCGAATAAAAAAATTAAAACATTCAATGCATTGAATGTTTTGCTGCTGAGTTTATTTGCATCGTTTTGTTTTCATCTTGTGTGAAGTGTTATTTTAGAATTTAACCCGATTTAGAGTTTAGGGTTTAGCGTTTAGGGTTTTGGGTTTTGGGTTTTCGGGTTTACTCCGTAAACCCTCAACCCAAAACCCTAAACCCTAAACCCTAAACTCTAAACCGTTCGTGTTAAAATATTCAATCTAAACCCTAATTTCTAAACCCTAATTTCTAAACCAAAAAACCTAATTTCTAAACCCTAATAGCTAAACCCTAATTTATAACCCCCTAATTTCTAAACCCTAATTTCTAACCCCTTAAAAAAAACTCAGCAGCAAAATATTCAATGCATTGAATGTTTTTATTTTTTTCTTCGAGCATTTTTACACCAAAATAATGACATTCATCACAAAGTATCTTTTTTAAATGTTCATATTTTCATCTAATCTATAATGTTCGTGAACAAAGTTTTTTCAAAAAACGAAAAAAAATTACTTCCCCCCAAAAAAGTGCTTCCCTCTTGATTAAATCTATATATATATATATATATATATATATATATATATATATATATATATATATATATATATATATATATAGATCTATAGTAATATTATATATTATTTTTATTTACACAAATGAATTAAATCACATAAGTTTCTCTTTCATATTTATATATTTATATTTAAATATATATGTATTTATTTTCAAATAGTGGTTCGTGAATCGTCGGGAATAGTCGAAGGTCAAATGAATATATGAAACACAGTTCAAAGTTTTTGAGATTTCAACATTACAGCCTTTGTTTATCGTGTCGGAAACATTAAATCATTTGAAGATTAAGTTTAAATTTGATCGAAAATTTCCGGGTCATCACAGTACCTACCCGTTAAAGAAATTTCGTCCCCAAATTTGATTGGGATGGACATGGCTGACAATAAGTATGTTTTCATGACGCATACGAGCTGAAAATTAGAGTTTTATCATCATCGATTAATATAGACAAAACAATTTGATTTTGTGAAGAGTACGAGTGAAACTATCACAAAATAGTGAACTGAGAAAAATAAGATTCTTCTTGACTTTTGACGTAGTCAGGGTTGAATTTAGAAAATAAGGTGCCTCTTAACTTTTAACGTTGTCTTGGTTGAATTCCGGAATTCAAGGGATTTAAAGAAAAACTTCGAAATCTAAAAGATTTGATTCTTCGGCGAATAAGGAAATTAAGATCTCTATAATTAAATACGGCGATCTGCCTTCATTACTCTATCTGATATTTCCATTATAAATTAAACTTTTTTCGTTCCATTATTTTCACCATTCCTATACTTTCTTTATTAGTTCATACATCCAAAAGATTGTGAAACTGCTTAATCCAGTTCTAATCCTTGATATTTTCCTAATTATCATTTCTGTCATCCTTCTTTTCAATCTTCTACCAGAAAAATCCGTTTACTTCTACTATTTCCTTGGGCTGATACTATTCTTAATTCTACCGTGTCTTTATATTGTTATTCGTATTATTATCCACGGTTTGTAACCTCCGTGTTGTTATTGGGCTTTATATTTTCTCTTATATTTTGGAGCTCTTTGCCTTTTTATTCTCTTCTCGACCTCTAGTAAAGCGAGTAATGGTCCAGAATTCGTAAGTATGGAGTTTCGAATGAACTTAATGTTCTAAACAAGAAAGAACGTAATAGCACAATTTGATTTGTCAAATTACCAGAAACGCTGAGAATAGAACTATCAAGAACGTACTTTCTTGATATGTTCAGAAGTTAAGCATAATGAAAGAGTTATGTAACATGGCACATGATGACGTTATGATCTGTGAATCATCACGTCCCATTAGAAACTCAGCATGACTTACTGTAATATAATCACATTGATCAAGTGTTATTATATTTTACTAACTCATGCTTCAGCTCCCAACACTACTTCAAAAAACATTCATACTTTAAACTCGAAAATTTCTGAATTTAGAAACTAAAACAATTTCCTTTCTGAGGTAACACTGATATCACGAAGAGATAAATGATTTCAGATAAGAGTAGTTATGAAAATATCTTCAGAAATATGGAAGATATTTATAATGAAAGATACGATGATATCTTAGAATTTTTAGAATCATAGCATGATGAAGAAATTCATTCACAATGATTTAAAACAATTAAGAAGTAAGGTATTCGCTAAAGATTTCATCAGAAACAGAAACATCAGGATTCTTTGAAGGCAGGTTTAGTATTTGTGATTTGTCCATAGCCTCCTTCATGGTTTTCTCAATTCGTTTTCCAGTTTTAAACCTTCCATTTTTCTGAGCTTTGCCAACATACTATTCTTTATCATCAAACTTCTGACTGTTAAAGTCGTTTACAGTTTTTGTTACTTCATTAAGCTTTTTCAAAATTTGGAGTATTGATTTGTAGACTGGGTGCTTTTCAGAGTTTCATAATGGAAGGTCATAATTCTAAGAGATAAATGTTATATGTATACATATAACTGTTGATGTAAATACGCTGCAAAATTCAAAATACTGATCGCTGATTCTCGGTAATTGATATGATAGTTCTCGTTACAAGATACGGATGAATATATGATAAGGTCTTAATGATCAAATATAATAGTTCTTCGAAGAGACTTAGGTCAATGAGTAATGAAGTTGCTGGTAAGTTTACTGATAATGTGACGGAATATAAAAGGTTCCCCGGTAACGATGATGAAAAGCAAACTTATAATAGAGTTTATTCGAATGAAAAGTCAAAATTGATTTGCTGAAGCTGTGACAAAATTGACTACTTTGGAAAGGGATTGCAAAGTTATTTTCGGTAATAACAACGCCAAAGGAGCTAGCACAGATACGTGTTAAACGTTTACTCAGGTTCCAAGTGTTTTCAGGTGCATAACTATATGCATAACTTTTTCCTTCCATAGATGAAGTGCGGTTGGTTCATCCTCTCGATTGATGTGTTTTCAAGAATCATGAAAGGTTTGAACGTAGATTGTAATTATCAAGATACAAACGAGGTTTAAGATGAAATCAATGTGACGACCCGAAAATTTCTGACTAAATTTAAACTTAATCTTTATATGTTTCTGACACGATAAGCAAAGTCTGTAATGTTACAAACTCAAAAACTTTGAAAACTATGCTCATGTATTCAATTGACCTTTGACTGTTCCCGACGATTCACGAATCAATATTGTAAATAAAAATATTTATATATAAATAAATGTAAATATATAGATAATAATTGAAAGTAATAAAATATAATTTAAATAATAAAATCAAATATGTAAAATAAGTATTTAGTGTAATTTAAATTGAACATATATAGATATGATTTCTATTAATAATTATTATATTATAATATATATAAAATATATAAACGTTAAATATTTAAATATGTTATTATACAAAATAAGTGTTACATATGTAATAAAATGTAAAATTAATATATTAAATATAATTACAAGTAAAAATTTATAGTTGTTATAATAATATTGTTAATACTTCCAATATTAGCATCAATATTAGTATTATTAATAATCTATAGAGATGAAATTAATATATATAGATTGATAAAGTATTATCATTATTAATATTGTTGTTATTATTAATAATATTAGTATTATTGTTATTGACAATATTATTGTTATACATTTTATGGTAATTATTATCATTATCATTCGTAATATTATTATTACTATTATATTATTATAAATTTGTAATATTATAACATTAAGTGTATTATTATTATAGTTATACTTAATATTAAGATTAATTATAATCTATAAAAAATAAATAAAGAGATATACAAAAATAGAGATATATAAATAATAAGGAAATCAGTATTATTTATTATTATTATTATTATTATTATTATTATTATTATTATTATTATTATTATTATTATTATTATCATTATTATTAATATATTAATTATATAAATTAATAAACGTACGAAATTGTTAGCTATATCCATCAATATTGTAACGGAATTTGTTTCTGTCGAATTTGTTACACGTCCATGTCAATCAAGAATCAAGAACATAAACTTTCATTATATATAACAACCTCTGCATTTATAATTGAAACAAAAATCAACTCGTCATCCTCTGTTCTTATACTTTTTAATCAAAACTCAAATTCAAACACAACTTAAAAATATGGATATGCAGTCTTGTTAGGAATGATCCATTTTAACTATTTGTAAGTTTTCAACTCCTAATTCTTCCTATTAATCTCGAATTTACGAGTCAAAGCTTATTTTTCAAAAAGTCAAACATATGAAAAAAAATCAAATTCGAGTTCGTTTTAATGTTTAACGTTCAATTGAGGATTCACAAAGTTTCTAGAAAAGGTTTAGAGCATATTTCATGTTGTAATTACTAACTAAAACGTTCTAAAAATTTCAATTGAATTTCAAGTTTAGATTGTTCATAACTTTGAATAGCAAAAGCCTAAATTCGAATTCAATTTAAAAATCTATAAATGTAGTTTTGTTAGGAATGTTTCATTTAATTTTTCTGCAAATAATGAGCTTTCAATTCTTTATAACGAATTCGAATTGCTGAGTCAAAGTTTTGGTTTTTAAAAAGTCAACTAATGTTCTTCAAACAAATTCGTGATATCTGTTATGATTACAGTTAAAGTGACAATTTAGAAAGTTTTAGGGAATGAATTAAAACACAATTGGTGTTGTAAGCTTTATCTAAAACGTTCCACAAATTAAAAGTTAAATTTTTTTTTCTTCATTACGAACAGCACAGCAGCAGTTGCTGTTTTCATTTTTTTATATTTTTTTTATTTAAGCATTAATATTAATATATTATTAGTATACTGAAGAATAAAAAATATATTTGTATTGTTATTTTGATTTGTAAAACTCATCTGTTTGATTTTAGTTTGAAACCTAAGAAGAAGAAAGTAATCAGACAGTTATACGGGCTATATATATTCGAGTGGGTTTTAAAACAGATAAATGAAATGGAGCAGATGGTCTGGTGTAGTGTCGGGTATTCAAGAGGTCGGGGGTTCGAACCTCGATTGGGCCAATTCTTTTTAGAAAAGGAGTTTAAAGGGTATACCTTGTTATCTTTACTTCTATTATTATTATTATTATTATTATTATTATTATTATTATTATTATTATTATTATTATCATTTTTATTATTATTATTATTATTGTTAATATTATTGTTATTATTAGTTATTGTTATTATTATTATTAGTATTATGATAAAAATTTATAGTAATGATTATAATTATATGCATATTAATTATGAATACAAATATGAAAATGAGTAAAACTATAATTAAGTCATAATCTAAATAATATATTATTACTATTATTATTATTAGAAGCATTATTATTAGTAATATCATTATTAACATCATTATTAGTAAAAGTATTTTTATTATAGATATTATTATTATAGATATTACTATTATTATTATTATTATTATTATTATCATTTTTATTATTATTAGTATCAAGATTAACTTTTGTACTGAAAATTTCATACATAACAAGATTGCCTTTATAATTAAAAACTATCATTATTATTATTAACAAGTATTATCTAATATCATTATTATAAAAATAATATTGATTATGAAAATAAAAGTTTTAATAACGTTGTTAAGATTATAAGTATATAAATAAAGATTATATATAAAAAAAGTAAATATATATCTAAATTACAAAATTTAACTACATTAATATTTCTATATATAAAATGAAAATATATAAATAAATAAAGAAACTTATAAATTATTAAATATAACAAATACATCTTTAATAATAATATATAAATTTATTTGATTACGATTATATGTTTTAATATATATACAAATAATATAGGTTCGTGAATCCGAGGCCAACCCTGCATTGTTCAATGTCTTCATATGTATTTTTATTACAAAATACAATATAGTGAGTTTCATTTGCCCTTTTTACCTTTTACATTTTTGGGCTGAAAATACATGCAAATGCTTTATTAACTATTTTACAATATTTATATGTGTGAGTTTCATTACTCCCTTTTTAAATGTATTTGTAATATATATATTTTTGGGACTGAGAATACATGCGCTGTTTTATAACTGTTTTACAAAATAGACACAAGTACTTAAAAACATTCTACAATTGAGTTACGAGTACACCGGATATCACCCCTTTATAGTCTGGTAATCTAAGAATCAGGAAACTGAGCTCCTAATTGACGCGAATCTTAAAGATAGATCTATGGGCACTCACAAGCCCCAGTCAGAGAATTTGAACTGCTTTAGTACTTCGAAATAGGTATACAACCGCCAGCTTTAAAAGATATGATCTGTTTGTGAGGTGTACACAACCATTATATTTAAAAGAGTGGCCTGTTTGTATGCTTTTGCATGACCGTGCGAAATATCGGTATGCGGGGGATATTCTATATGCATCTTGTTAAGGTCGATTACCATGTGTTTATATATCATATGAATGATTTTCTAGTAGTGAGCAGACCTGCACAGATTGTTTTTGAAATATGAGTATCTTGTGGTCTATTATACTATCGGAAATGATTATTTATGATAAACTAATGAACTCACCAACCTTTTGGTTGACACTTTAAAGCATATTTATTCTCAGGTATTAAAGAAATCTTTCGCTGTACATTTGCTCATATTAGAGATATTACTTGGAGTCATTCATGAAATATTTCAAAAGACGTTGCATTTGAGTCATTGAGTTCATCAAGATTATTACTAAGTCAATTATAGTTGGATATATTATGAAATGGTATACATGCCGTCAACTGTCGATGTAATGAAAGTTTGTCTTTTAAAAAACGAATGCAATGTTTGTAAAATGTATCATATAGAGGTCAAGTACCTCACGATGTAATCAACTATTGTGAATCATTTATAATGTATATGAACGGGTCCTATGAACGGGTCCTTTCAGTTAGTATCAGAGCAGTGGTCTTAGCGAACCAGGTCTTGCATTAGTGTGTCTAACTATTAGTTGTTTAGATGCATTAGTGGGTCTAGACTTTGACCGTGTCTGCATGTCAAATGTTTTGCTTATCATTTCGTGTCGAAAATCACTTGCTTATCATTCTTAGTCAAGACACATCTTATTGTATTGATTGCATGAATAGTGTATAGACAAAATTCATATCTTAGCGTATCTGCTAATTCATATCTTAGCGTATTTGTTACTATAAACTTTGTTTGATATATTCCGAAGATTCCTCCGTAATCTACGAAATCTTTTGTTCTATATATATAGATACTCTATGTAATTAGAATACCATTCGGTAGCTAAAAATCATTTCATATCGAAACATCCTTTATTCAATCGTACGAAATAGAACTCGTCACTAGTTCAAGTTCTTCGGAACCTGACATCTAATCCGACATGGATGTTCACCTAAGCTCCGAAAGCAGCGTCACCAGAATGAATGAATCAACCAATCAGCCATCCCCAATTCATCTGATGGGTTCGTAGTCTACTAAATCATTAGAGACAAGAAGTAGGTGACCCCTTTCATCCACCATATTGCCCTCTTGGCGAAGATCCTGAAGCACTTACCGGCGAACCTGTTCGTAATATCATTTTGTAGAGACCCGAACTAATCCTCCCGGACAAAGTCTTCAACAGTTGGTCCCATTGCGATGATCGACTCCAAGTAAGGTCCTTAATATAAGCTATTGCACAGCGGAAGACTCAATTCGTACCTGAGAATAACATGCTTTAAAATGTCAACATAAAGTTGGTGAGATATATAGGTTTGATGCTAGCAGCGTTATAACTATGGACCACAAGATTTCATATATAAAAATATAATACACTCGCAAGTGTATAAAAAGCATTCCAAGCAGTGGGCACCTGGTAACTAGCCTTAACAAGAGTGTGTACCCCTGAGTTATAATAATATGTGCACCGAATCAAGTGCGTTCCGTTAACCTCGAAGTACTAAACACCCGTTCTTCTAGTTTAGTAGTGACTAGAACAACATCTGGGTGGGGGTGTAAAACCCGATAGATCTATCTTTAGGATTCGCGCCTACCAGTTCATAAACCAATAGTTAAAGTTACCAAGCTAGGGGATTTTTGATTCAAACCCATGTAGAACGTAATTTTAGTCACTTGTGTCCATAACGTAAATCATTTATAAAAACAGCGCATGTATTCACAGCCCAAAAATATTTAAAGTTTAAAATGGACTATATACTCACCATACTGTATTTTGTAGTAAAAATACATATATCGTCATTGAACAAATATAGGGTGGGTCTCGGATTCACGAACCTATATCAAGTATATATATATTAACACATATAATTGAAATAGAATAATTTATATATTTTTATTTTCTTTGTGTTAATAACTCATATGTTTCATAAATATTAAATTTTATGTATGTTAAATAGAAATATAGTTCAGTTTTATGTATTATGTATAGTTATTTGATAAAAAAAAATATTATTAAATAATAAATAAGAAGTTGTATCCTTTATGATAATAATAATAATAATAATACTAATAATAGTAATTATAATAATAATGACAATAATAATAATAAGGTTAAAAATAATAATAATATTGAAATAATATTTTTAATAATAATATTTATAAAAGTGGTATTTTTGATGACAATACTTTTATTAATAATAATGATTAAAAAAAATATGATAATTTTTATAAAGAACGATAATTTTATGATAATACTAGTAATAATAATAATAGTAGTAAATAAAGTAACGAGTATTCTACCTTTAACAGCTTTTCCAAAAAGAATTTGACAAACAGGGACTCGAACCCACGACCTCTCGTCACACACTTCCAACCATATATCCATCAGTTTGTTTTAGTTAAAACTTGCGTGATCATTTACTTAATGTATACGAACCCGTTTAACATCATCTAACTCTTTAATCATCTTTATCATCATACTTAAACATTAAGTCTCACCATTATTATCTATAATCATCGTCATTACTATCATGTGTCATCATATCCCCATACATCATCACATCATCAATAATATCGAGCGTTAACGAAACAAGAAGTTTTCTTGTGATTTCTTGTTTCACAACCGACCCACCACTATTTTTCTCAAGCCCACACGTTGATAACCCAATTAATTTAATCAATTGAATTTCTAAAGCCCAATCCCAAATACAGTTTAATCGACCCACTAAATTTAGTCAATAAAATAACAGATAGTCGGTGCCTTTAATTTGTTAAATGTGTTAGTGCGTGGAATGAATGTCTTTGTCCAGCCCGTTCCAAAATTTCCCTTCCACTTGCAACAAAGATATCGATTATACCTTCCTACCCTACAATCCACCTATCATCCCATTAACTCGTCACTTTTGCATAATTTATGGTCATCATTATTCTTATCTATCGAGAGGAATTACAGCAGCCTAGTTTGCCTTTAAAACAATTATAAATAGAACATAAGTATCTGCAGCGGTAGTAGGTTAAGTAATGGTGGTGTGTGGTTACGGGCTGCCACAATAGTGGCTCATGACAGAAGGGAGAAAGAGGAAACGGTTAGGGTGGTGTTGGATGTGATGATACCCGATGGTGGTATTTGTGTTAGTGGGGATTGGTGATGCTTGAAGGTAGTGGTTGGTGGTTGAAGAAACAGAAATCATAGGTAGTAAATTTGCGTAGTACTCGGTGGTGTTTGAAAAAAAAGAAACATGAAGAAGGGTTTTTGGGTGGTACTCGATATTTAACAGGAAATAGTGGTTTGAGGTAATTTGACCGGACACAGAAAACAAATCATATTGGGTATGCATGGTGGTGTTTAAATGGGTTTTGCATAACAGTACCATAACTTGAAGTTCATGTTACTGTTGGAGTAGAATGGTTCGGTTTGATTGTGAGGGGTCTTGATGGGTTATGGGTGTTTGTCGATGGGTTGTGGGTTGTCGAAACAAGAGGGATAAAGAGATGTGGTGTAGGTTGATCAAGATGGTTGTTTTCGGTTTACAACAGAAACAAAGGAAATGGGTGGCGACGGAGGCGATTAGTATATGATGCCGGTGATGATTATGAGAAAGAGAGGAAGATACATGATAGTTGAAGTCGAACAGAAGTAGCAATAAATAAACGTTGCAGGTTGTTAGGATGGTTTCAAACAGAAAAATAGAATTAGAAGTATAGTAGCAATAGTTGTTCGAGTTTGTTTGGGTTTCAGTTTTTGAATTCAACCAGACAAAGTTGTATTGAATTTTAATTGAATATGGAAATGGGGTGATTGCAAGATTTTAACAATACGATTCCTTTATAGGATAAAGTAGTGACAGCCTTTAGTACAAGACAAGGAAGAACAAACAACCAAATAAATATAAAAAAATAAAACTGATATGGACTTGTAACAAACCTTGGCTGGATCCGAGATTTTATTCGATTTAGTAGCAAAATTTAGGATTAGCAGGTACAATCAAATACAGTTGGTAATTCTTGAACATATTTTTGATTCTATGGTTGTCATACACATTTATTAGTATGATGCATATAAATATCCGTATTATATCTATTTATCTGTTATACATATATTATACATATATTATCTGTTATATATATATACATATATCTATACAATATTAATATTAACGATTAGTTTTATTAATAGTAATGAAGTAAAAAAAATGACAAGAATCATATCTTACTAAGTATGATAATAATTATGTTAATAATAGTAACACTAATATTAGTAACAATTATAAAAAAAATTTATGTATCAAATTTTATATACATATATATATTTTTATTTATCTAGACACTATTGTTCGTGAATCGTCGGGGACAGTCGATGGTCATTGATTACTTAAATATAGATTTCAAACTTTCTAGACTCAACATTACAGATTTTGCTTACCGTGTCGGAAACATATAAAGTTTAAAGTTTAAATTTGGTCGGAAATTTCCGGGTCGTTACAGTACCCACCTGTTAAAGAAATTTCGTCCCCGAAATTTGGTAGAGGTTGTCATAAATAACAATAGGAATGTTTTCATGACGAATATGAGGTAATAATGGAGTTTTATCATCATTGAGTAATGTTGATAAAACGATTCGATCATGTGAAGCGTACGAGCGAAGCTATCACAAAAGAGAGTAAAATGAGTAATATGATATCGTTTTAACTGATGACGTGATTATGATTGATTTCCGGAATTCACAAGATTTAAAGAAAATCTTTCGTAATAAGATTTGGTTCTTCGGCGATTTAGGAAATAGGATCTCCTTTCGTTTCTTCTTCCCGTCCTCGAGCCAAGCGAGTAATGGTCCGGAATTCGTAAGTATGAAATTTGGAATGAACATAACTAATATTCTTAGAAAGAAACGGTAATGGCACGATTTTGATTGGTCAGATTATCAGAATATTCCGGAAAAATAGAACTATCGGGGTAATACGTTCTAATACGTTTGGAGATTGGTTAGAATGTAAGAGTCGTGTAACATGGCACATGATGATGGTACTGTAAATCATCACATTCCATTAGGAACTTAACATGACTTACTGTAATATAATGAAGTTGATCAAGTTTCATTATATTATACTAATTCATGCGTCAGTTCCTAACACTACTTCAAAACATTCATATTTTAACTTTAGAGGTTTCAGAATTTAGAAACTAATACAGTTTCTTTTATATTGTAACGCAGATGTTACGAAGTGATAAATGATTTCAGATAGGAATAATATCTCCAGAAATTTGAAGAATATGCATAACGGAAGATATGAAAATATCTTATAATCTCTAAGATAAAATATTGATGAAGGATATCATCCGAAAAGATTTAGAATAAGGAGTAGGGTTCTTACTAACGATTTCAGCAGTCACTGAATCATTTGAATCCTTTGAAGTTGAGTTTGGTTTTCATAATTTGTTCACGGTTTCCTTCATACTTTGCTCAACCCGTTTTCCAATTTCAACCCTTTTCTTCTGAGCTTTTCCAACATACTTTACTTCATCGTAACTTTTGACTGTTAAGGTCGTTTACGGTTTTTGCTGCTTCATCAGCATTTCGAGAACTACTTCATAGTCCAGGGTGTTTTTCAGAACTTCACATTCGAAATATGTAATTCTTAGGGATAGACTTTTTAGGTATGACGGGAATAATTCTGCGAAATTTTCAAAATATTGATTGCGGATTTCGCCAAAGGGATAACGAGTTGCTGGTACATCTGCTGATGATGTTGTGAAGTATAAAAGGTTCTTTGGTAACGATGGCGAAAGAATGACGTATATATATCGAGGTTATAATAAGACTAATCTTGATGAAAAATCGGGGTTAACTTGCCGGAGCCGTGACAAAATTGGCTACTTTGAAAAGGAATCGCAAGGTTGTTTTTGCTAATAAATGATAAAGGATTTAACACACGTACGTGTTAAACTATGAATTTAGGTTCGAGAATTTTTCAGATGCATAACTGTATGCATAAATCTTTCTTCCGTAGACAAGGTGTGGCGGGTTCAACTTCTCGATCGAGGTGTTTTCAAGAATCATGATCGATTTGAATATGAATTGTAATTGTCGAGGTACAAAGGAAGTTTAGGATGAAATCAAGTGGCAAACTTGAAGAATTGTTTAGTTTCATATGTTATAATCAACATTTTAATTCATTCATTTTAATTGTCCAAAGTTAGCAGTCAATAGTCCGATGGTTCAATGATTCATATATAATTTAATATATAATATTCAAATTAAATAATACGTATCGTGACCCTTGTACCGGTCTCGGTGTCGATCACAACTCAAGGTATATATATATTTTGGAATCAACTCCGACCCTGTATAGCCAACTCCCACCTTCACATATAGAGTGTCTACGGTTGTTCCGAAATATATATATAGATGGGTCTATATGATAAGTCGAAACCTTGCATACGTGTCCCGTTATTTAAAGTGCGTAAAAGTAAATAACAGAAATTAAATGACGATAAATAAAATTGCGAGAATGTAAATTGCGATAAATTAAATGTTAATCAGTTAGCTGGGAACAGTTAGCCGAAACAGTTAGCGTGAAATCCTATCACAATTCCAATTAATTAATTCGTTTGTTTCTAACACTTTTTATTTTTGTCCAATGTTTTCTTCGTTATACCACTTGTTGGATTCTGATAGGTCAAAATCCAAATATGAAATTTGAATAGAAATGGTTATTCTGTGGTGAACGGATACGTATATCGGTAGTTGTAAGTAGGATAGTAAATGATCGTTGAATCAGATTCGAAGAATGTACAGTGTAACTTATTAATGTGAATTCTAAATATTCCTCGGGTACTACCCACCCGTTAAAATATTTTCATCATTAACAGTTTGTACAAAAGAATTTTTAATTACAATCTTTATGAAAATATACTTGCATATATATTTTCATCGGATGTAATCATGGATTTGATGAGTCAAAAACTCATCTGATTTACCGTTAATACTAGATTACATAATCTCTAAAACTTTAGAAATTACATATTCACCATGTCGAACGAGGAAAAATGAGGTAGAATGATACGTAAAGCGAAGATAGCCGATGTAGATCGATGTGTAGAATGAAGTTCATACTCGAAGTACAGATGGTGATATTGAGGCGTGTAATGTTGATATTTGAGGTACAGATTGTGATATTGAGAGTTACGGCGCGGTTATGGTTTAGAGATGATAAGGGTACTGTCGACGTCGATGATGGTGGTACTGATTATGCTACTGGTGCTGCTGCTGGTGTTCGTAACCTTCGCACCAAGTTCTCCAAAGTCGTCACACGAGCGCGTAGTGCGTTAACTTCTTCTGGTACTACGGAATGATTGACGGTTGAAGCGAGTGAATGAATAAGATTCGAACTATGGGATAGTATGTAATCGTGATGGGATACTCGGAAAAAGGGGAGAGAAAATGGTTTATCGAACAGGTTCG
This sequence comes from Rutidosis leptorrhynchoides, assembly GCF_046630445.1. NCBI lineage: Eukaryota > Viridiplantae > Streptophyta > Magnoliopsida > Asterales > Asteraceae > Rutidosis > Rutidosis leptorrhynchoides. The sequence goes on along the minus strand of NC_092338.1, from coordinate 284,622,373 downwards.
CCAGTAAGCGCTTCAGGTTGAAAAGGGCAATTTGGTGGATGGAAGAGATCTTCGACGTGAAATGATTTTCGGATATCGAATGATATTATAACTATATAGAATATCTATATGTATTTCGTAGACTACAGAGGAATTTACGGCATATATCAGGCAAGTCTACAGATATGCTAAGATATGAATCTTGTCTATACACTATCGATGCACTAAATGCAGTAAGACGTGTCTAGACTTATGAATGATAAGCAGGAAATTCCCTAGGGATGATAAGCAGATGATTTCCGACTAGAAATGATAAGCAAGATTTTTGACAGGCAGAAACGGTCAAAGTCCAGACTCACTAATGTATCCTAACAACTACCAGTTAGACACACTAATGCAAGGCCTGGTTCGCTAAGACCAACGCTCTGATACCAACTGTAGAGACCCGAACTAATCCTCCCGGACAAAGTCTTCAACAGTTGGTCCCATTGCGATGATCGACTCCAAGTAAGGTCCTTAATATAAGCTATTGCACAGCGGAAGACTCAATTCGTACCTGAGAATAACATGCTTTAAAATGTCAACATAAAGTTGGTGAGATATATAGGTTTGATGCTAGCAGCGTTATAACTATGGACCACAAGATTTCATATATAAAAATATAATACACTCGCAAGTGTATAAAAAGCATTCCAAGCAGTGGGCACCCGGTAACTAGCCTTAACAAGAGTGTGTACCCCTGAGTTATAATAATATGTGCACCGAATCAAGTGCGTTCCGTTAACCTCGAAGTACTAAACACCCGTTCTTCTAGTTTAGTAGTGACTAGAACAACATCTGGGTGGGGGTGTAAAACCCGATAGATCTATCTTTAGGATTCGCGCCTACCAGTTCATAAACCAATAGTTAAAGTTACCAAGCTAGGGGATTTTTGATTCAAACTCATGTAGAACGTAATTTTAGTCACTTGTGTCCATAACGTAAATCATTTATAAAAACAGCGCATGTATTCACAGCCCAAAAATATTTAAAGTTTAAAAGGGACTATATACTCACCATACTGTATTTTGTAGTAAAAATACATATATCGTCATTGAACAAATATAGGGTGGGTCTCGGATTCACGAACCTATATCAAGTATATATATATTAACACATATAATTGAAATAGAATAATTTATATATTTTTATTTTCTTTGTGTTAATAACTCATATGTTTCATAAATATTAAATTTTATGTATGTTAAATAGAAATATAGTTCAGTTTTATGTATTATGTATAGTTATTTGATAAAAAAAAATATTATTAAATAATAAATAAGAAGTTGTATCCTTTATGATAATAATAATAATAATAATAATACTAATAATAGTAATTATAATAATAATGACAATAATAATAATAAGGTTAAAAATAATAATAATATTGAAATAATATTTTTAATAATAATATTTATAAAAGTGGTATTTTTGATGACAATACTTTTATTAATAATAATGATTAAAAAAAAAATATGATAATTTTTATAAAGAACGATAATTTTATGATAATACTAGTAATAATAATAATAGTAGTAAATAAAGTAACGAGTATTCTACCTTTAACAGCTTTTCCAAAAAGAATTTGACAAACAGGGACTCGAACCCACGACCTCTCGTCACACACTTCCAACCATATATCCATCAGTTTGTTTTAGTTAAAACTTGCGTGATCATTTACTTAATGTATACGAACCCGTTTAACATCATCTAACTCTTTAATCATCTTTATCATCATACTTAAACATTAAGTCTCACCATTATTATCTATAATCATCGTCATTACTATCATGTGTCATCATATCCCCATACATCATCACATCATCAATAATATCGAGCGTTAACGAAACAAGAAGTTTTCTTGTGATTTCTTGTTTCACAACCGACCCACCACTATTTTTCTCAAGCCCACACGTTGATAACCCAATTAATTTAATCAATTGAATTTCTAAAGCCCAATCCCAAATACAGTTTAATCGACCCACTAAATTTAGTCAATAAAATAACAGATAGTCGGTGCCTTTAATTTGTTAAATGTGTTAGTGCGTGGAATGAATGTCTTTGTCCAGCCCGTTCCAAAATTTCCCCAATCACAAACGGATAAGGGTTCCACTTGCAACAAAGATATCGATTATACCTTCCTACCCTACAATCCACCTATCATCCCATTAACTCGTCACTTTTGCATAATTTATGGTCATCATTATTCTTATCTATCGAGAGGAATTACAGCAGCCTAGTTTGCCTTTAAAACAATTATAAATAGAACATAAGTATCTGCAGCGGTAGTAGGTTAAGTAATGGTGGTGTGTGGTTACGGGCTGCCACAATAGTGGCTCATGACAGAAGGGAGAAAGAGGAAACGGTTAGGGTGGTGTTGGATGTGATGATACCCGATGGTGGTATTTGTGTTAGTGGGGATTGGTGATGCTTGAAGGTAGTGGTTGGTGGTTGAAGAAACAGAAATCATAGGTAGTAAATTTGCGTAGTACTCGGTGGTGTTTGAAAAAAAAGAAACATGAAGAAGGGTTTTTGGGTGGTACTCGATATTTAACAGGAAATAGTGGTTTGAGGTAATTTGATCGGACACAGAAAACAAATCATATTGGGTATGCATGGTGGTGTTTAAATGGGTTTTGCATAACAGTACCATAACTTGAAGTTCATGTTACTGTTGGAGTAGAATGGTTCGGTTTGATTGTGAGGGGTCTTGATGGGTTATGGGTGTTTGTCGATGGGTTGTGGGTTGTCGAAACAAGAGGGATAAAGAGATGTGGTGTAGGTTGATCAAGATGGTTGTTTTCGGTTTACAACAGAAACAAAGGAAATGGGTGGCGACGGAGGCGATTAGTATATGATGCCGGTGATGATTATGAGAAAGAGAGGAAGATACATGATAGTTGAAGTCGAACAGAAGTAGCAATAAATAAACGTTGCAGGTTGTTAGGATGGTTTCAAACAGAAAAATAGAATTAGAAGTATAGTAGCAATAGTTGTTCGAGTTTGTTTGGGTTTCAGTTTTTGAATTCAACCAGACAAAGTTGTATTGAATTTTAATTGAATATGGAAATGGGGTGATTGCAAGATTTTAACAATACGATTCCTTTATAGGATAAAGTAGTGACACCCTTTAGTACAAGACAAGGAAGAACAAACAACCAAATAAATATAAAAAAATAAAACTGATATGGACTTGTAACAAACCTTGGCTGGATCCGAGATTTTATTCGATTTAGTAGCAAAATTTAGGATTAGCAGGTACAATCAAATACAGTTGGTAATTCTTGAACATATTTTTGATTCTATGGTTGTCATACACATTTATTAGTATGATGCATATAAATATCCGTATTATATCTATTTATCTGTTATACATATATTATACATATATTATCTGTTATATATATATACATATATCTATACAATATTAATATTAACGATTAGTTTTATTAATAGTAATGAAGTAAAAAAAATGACAAGAATCATATCTTACTAAGTATGATAATAATTATGTTAATAATAGTAACACTAATATTAGTAACAATTATAAAAAAAATTTATGTATCAAATTTTATATACATATATATATTTTTATTTATCTAGACACTATTGTTCGTGAATCGTCGGGGACAGTCGATGGTCATTGATTACTTAAATATAGATTTCAAACTTTCTAGACTCAACATTACAGATTTTGCTTACCGTGTCGGAAACATATAAAGTTTAAAGTTTAAATTTGGTCGGAAATTTCCGGGTCGTTACACATTTTCTCTCTCATTTTCAGAATATCTCGTCATGATTACATACTATTTCAAATTCTGGATCTTATTCGTCCGCTCGTTCGAACCGACAATCATCCCGGTATAATAGAAGAGGTCAATGAGTTTCGTGCTCGAGTATTGGCCTTGGAAAATATAGTGCAAAATTTACCAGCTTCATCAACATCACCGGCACCAATAGTACCACCAACAACCCAAGTTTCAACATCACATGCCTCAACATCTCATTCTGTACCTCGAGAATAATCATCGTTCTACATGACGTTCTACATCATTTATCTTCGTTCGACATGACGATCATGTAATCTCTAATGTTTTAGAGATTATATATTCTTGTTCTAACGGCAAATCAAATGAGTTTAATATCATACTAAGTCATTAAACCCATGATTACATCTGAAAAAAATATATATGTATATATGTTTTCATAAAGATTGTAATTAAAAATTCTTTGTACAAACTATTAATGGTGAAAATATTTTAACAGGTAGGTAATACCCGAGGAATATTTAGATTCCACATTAATAAGTTACACTGTACATTCTTCCAATTTGATTCAACAGTCATTTACTATCCAATTTACAACCACCGATATACGTATCCGTTCACCGCAAAATAACCATTTTCATTCAATTTCATATTTGGATTTTGATCTATCAGAATCTAACAAGTGGCATAATGAAGAAAACATTGGACAAAATAAAATTTGTTAGAAACAAACGAATTAACTATGAGAAATTCTATTAAGAATCCACGCTAACAAAATCCTAGCTAACTGTTCCTAGCTAACTGTTAATTTCTTATTACATTTATTTATCGCAATTTTAATTCTCTCAATTTTATTTATCGTCATTTAATTTCTATTATTTATTTTACGCACTTTAAATATCGGGACACGTATACAAGGTTTTGACATATCATATCGACGCATCTATATATATTATTTGGAATAACCATAGACACTCTATATGCAGTAATGACCGAGTTAGCTATACAGGGTTGAGGTTGATTCTAAAATAATATATATACTTTGAGTTGTGATCGAGTCTGTGACATGTATACAATGGGTCACGAATACGTATTAATTAATTCGAATATTATATATTAAACTATATATGAATTATTGAATTACTAATTGTGGACTGCTAACTGTGGACTGCCAACATTGGACAATTAAAATGAATTAAAATATTGATTATAACATATGAAACTAAACAATTCTTCAAGTTTGTCACTTGATTTCATCTTAAACCTCATTTGCATCTTGACGATTACAATCTGCGTTCAAACCTTTCATGATTCTTGAAAACCCCTCAATCGAGAGGATGAACCAATCTCACTTCATCTACGGAAGAAAAGATTTATGCATATAGTTATGCACCTGAAAAACTCTCGGAACCTGAGTAAACATTTAACACGTATCTGTGCTAACTCCTTTGGAGTTGTTATAACAAAAAAAAAAAAAAAAAAACACTTTGCAATTCCTTTCCAAATTAGCCAATTTTATCACAGCTCTAACAAATCAACATCGACCTTTCGTTCGAATAAACTCTATCATAACCTTGATATATAAGTTGCCTTTCGTCAACGTTACCAGAGAACCACTTATATTCCACCGCATTAACAGTAAACTTACCAACAACTTTGTTGATCTTTGACCTTCAGAAAAATCATTACATTCATTGAAACCCTATCATATACTCATCCGCATCTTGTAACAAGAATTGCCTTACCAAATACCGGGAAGCAGCAATCAGTATTTTGAATCTCGCAGCGTTTCTACATCAACAGTTATATGTATACATATAACATTTATCTCTTAAAATTATGATCTTCCGTTTTGAAATTCTGAAAAACACTCAGGTTATGAACCAATACTCTGAATATTCAAAAAGCTGAATGAAGAAGCAGAAACTGTAAACGACCTTAACAGTTAAAAGTATGATGATAAAGAATGCAGTGTTGGAAACGCTCAATAGAAAATTTAGTACCAAAAAGGGGATTATGCGAAATTATGAAGGAGGCTGTGGACAAATCACAAAGACTGAACCTGCCTTCAAAGAATCCAAATGATTCAGTATCTACTGAGGTTATTAACGAATATCTTACTCCTGACTCTACACTTTCACGGAAAATCTTATTCATCATCCATCGATATTAGAAATTCTAAGATGTCATCGTATCTTTCATTATAAATATCCTCAATATTTCTGAATATATCTTAATAAATATTCTTATCTGATATTATCTATTTCTACGTGTTATATGTATTACATCATAAAAGAAACTTTTAGTTTCTAAATTCAGAAAGATTCGAATTTGAATTATAAATGTTTTGAAGTAGTGTTGGAAATTGATGCATGAGTTAGTATAATATAATTACACTTGATCAACGTAATTATATTATAGTAAGTCATGCTGAGTTTCTAATGAAACATGATGATTCACAGACCATACCGTCATCATGTGCCATGTTACACGACTCTTACATTCTATCTAATCTCTAAACATATCAAGAATGTATTTTCTTGATAGTTCTATCTTTTCTCTTGAATTCTGGTAATTTAACCAAATCAATATAGTGCTATTACAATCTCTCTCTGAGAACATTAGTCATGTTCATTCGAAAATACATATCTACGAATTCTGGACCATTATTCATTTGACTTAAAGTCGGGAAGAGAAAACAAAAGTAAAGAACTCCAAAATATAGAGGAAATAAAGAGGGTAAATTTATAATGGAAATATCTGACAGAGCAATCGAGACAGATCACCGTATTTAATAAAAGAGATTTTAATTCCCCTATTCACCGAAGAATCAGATCTTACAGATTCCAAAGATTTTCTTTTAAATCCCTTGAATTTCGGAAATCAACCGTGACTACGTCACCGGTTAAGTCGAATCTGCACTTACTCGATTCACTCGTTTGTGATAGCTTCACTCGTACTCTTCGAGTAATCGAATTATCTTATCCATATTACTCAATGATGATAAAACTCTAATTTCTAGCTCGTATGCGTCATGAAAACATACTTATTGTTACCCATGACCATCACAATCAAATTTCGGGATGAAATTTCTTTAACGGGTAGGTACTGTGACGACCCGGAAGTTTCTGACTAAATTTAAACTTAATCTTTATATGTTTCTAACACGATAAGCAAAGTCTGTAATGTTGCAAACTCAAAAACTTTGAAAACTATGTTCATGTATTCAATTGACCTTTGACTGTTCTCGACGATTCATGAATCAATATTGTAAATAAAAATATTTATATATAAATAAGTGTAAATATATAGATAATAATTGAAAGTAATAAAATATAATTTAAATAATAAAATCAAATATGTAAAATAAGAATTTAGTGTAATTTAAAATGAACATATATAGATATGATTTCTATTAATAGTTATTATATTGTAATATATATAAAATATATAAACGTTAAATATTTAAATATGTTATTATATAAAATAAGTGTTACATACGTAATAAAATGTAAAATTAATATATTTAATGTAATTACAAGTAAAAATTTATAGTTGTTATAATAATATTGTTAATACTTCCAATATTAGCATCAATATTAGTATTATTAATAATCTATAGAGATGAAATTAATATATATAGATTGATAAAGTATTATCATTATTAATATTGTTGTTATTATTAATAATATTAGTATTATTGTTATTGACAATATTATTGTTATACATTTTATGGTAATTATTATCATTATCATTAGTAATATTATTATTTCTATTATATTATTATAAATTTGTAATATTATAACATTAAGTGTATTATTATTATAGTTATACTTAATATTAAGATTAATTATAATCTATAAAAAATAAATAAAGAGATATACAAAAATAGAGATATATAAATAATAAGGAAATCTGTATTATTTATTAGTATTATTATTATTAATTATTATTATTAATTATTATTATTATTATTATTATTATTATTATTATTATTATTATTATTATTATTATTATTATTATTATTATTAATATATTAATTATATAAATTAATAAACGTACGAAATTGTTAGCTATATCCATCAATATTGTAACGGAATTTGTTTCTGTCGAATTTGTTACACGTCCATGTCAATCAAGAATCAAGAACATAAACTTTCATTATATATAACAACCTCTGCATTTATAATGGAAACAAAAATCAACTCGTCATCCTCTGTTCTTATACTTTTTAATCAAAACTCAAATTCAAACACAACTTAAAAATATGGATATGCAGTCTTGTTAAGAATGATCCATTTTAACTATTTGTAAGTTTTCAACTCCTAATTCTTCCTATTAATCTCGAATTTACGAGTCAAAGCTTATTTTTCAAAAAGTCAAACATATGAACAAAAATCAAATTCGAGTTCGTTTCAATGTTTAACGTTCAATTGAGGATTCACAAAGTTTCTAGAAAAGGTTTAGAGCATATTTCATGTTGTAATTACTAACTAAAACGTTCTAAAAATTTCAATTGAATTTCAAGTTTAGATTGTTCATAACTTTGAATAGTAAAAGCCAAAATTCGAATTCAATTTAAAAATCTATAAATGTAGTTTTGTTAGGAATGTTTCATTTAATCTTTCTGCAAATAATGAGCTTTCAATTCTTTATAACGAATTCGAATTGCTGAGTCAAAGTTTTGGTTTTTAAAAAGTCAACTAATGTTCTTCAAACAAATTCGTGATATCTGTTATGATTACAGTTAAAGTGACAATTTAGAAAGTTTTAGGGAATGAATTGAAACACAATTGGTGTTGTAAGCTTTTTCTAAAACGTTCCACAAATCAAAAGTTAAATTTTTTTTCTTCATTACGAACAGCACATCAAAGGTTGCTGTTTTCATTTATATATATATATATATATATATATATATATATATATATATATATATATTTTATTTAAGCATTGATATTAATATATTATTAGCATACTGAAGAATAAAAAATATATTTGTATTGTTATTTTGATTTGTAAAACTCATCTGTTTGATTTTAGTTTGAAACCTAAGAAGAAGAAAGTAATCAGATATTTATACGGGCTATATATATTCGAGTGGGTTTTAAAACAGATAAATGAAATGGAGCAGATGGTCTGGTGTAGTGTCGGGTATTCAAGAGGTCGGGGGTTCGAACCTCGATTGGGCCAATTCTTTTTAGAAAAGGAGTTTAAAGGGTATACCTTGTTATCTTTACTTCTATTATTATTATTATTATTATTATTATTATTATTATTATTATTATTATTATTATTATTATCATTTTTATTATTATTATTATTGTTGTTAATATTATTGTTATTATTAGTTATTGTTATTATTATTAGTATTATGATAAAAATTTATAGTAATGATTATAATTACATACATATTAATTATGAATACAAATATGAAAATGAGTAAAACTATAATTAAGTCATAATCTAAATAATATATTATTACTATTATTATTATTATTATTATTATTATTATTATTATTATTATTATTATTATTATTATTATTATTATTATTATTATTATTATTATTATTATTATTAGAAGCATTATTATTAGAAATATCATTATTAACATCATTATTGGTAAAAGTATTATTATTATATAGATATTATAATTATTATTATTATTATTATAATTATTATTATTATTATTATTATTATAATTATTATTATTATCATTTTTATTATTATTAGTATCAAGATTAATTTTTGTACTGAAAATTTCATATATAACAAGATTGCCTTTATAATTAAAAACTATCATCATTATTATTATTAACAAGTATTATCTAATATCATTATTATAAAAATAATATTGATTATGAAAATAAAAGTTTTAATAACGTTGTTAAGATTATAAGTATATAAATAAAGATTATATATAAAAAAGAAAATATATATCTAAATTACAAAATTTAACTACTTAATATTTCTATATATAAAATGAAAATATATAAATAAATAAAGAAACTTATAAATTATTAAATATAACAAATACATCGTTAATAATAATATATAAATTTATTTGATTACGAGTATATGTTTTAATATATATACAAATAATATAGGTTCGTGAATCCGAGGCCAACCCTGCATTGTTCAATGTCGTCATATGTTTTTTTACTACAAAATACAATATAGTGAGTTTCATTTGCCCTTTTTACCCTTTACATTTTTGGGCTGAGAATACATGCAAATGCTTTATTAACTGTTTTACAATATTTATATGCGTGAGTTTCATTACTCCCTTTTTAAATATTTTTGCAATATATATATTTTTGGGACTGAGAATACATGCACTGTTTTATAACTGTTTTACGAAATATACACAAGTACTTAAAAAACATTCTACGATTGAGTTACGAGTACACCGGATATCACCCCTTTATAGTCTGGTAAGCTAAGAATAGGAAACCGAGCTCCTAATTGATGCGAATCCTAAAGATAGATCTATGGGCACTCACAAGCCCCAATCAGAGAATTTGAACTTCTTTAGTACTTCGAAATAGGTATACAACTGCGAGCTTTAAAAGATATGATCTGTTTGTGAGGTGTACACAACCATCATATTTAAAAGAGTGGCATGTTTGTATGCTTTTGCATGACTGTGCGGAATGCCGGTATGCGGGGGATATTCTATATGCATCTTGTTAAGGTTGATTACCAGGTGTTTATATATCGTATGAATGATTTTCCAGCAGTGAGCAGACCTGCACAGATTGTTTTTGAAATATGAGTATCTTGTGGTCTATTATACTATCGGAAATGATTATTTATGATAAACTAATGAACTCACCAACCTTTTGGTTGACACTTTAAAGCATGTTTATTCTCAGGTATTAAAGAAATCTTCCGCTGTGCATTTGCTCATATTAGAGATATTACTTGGAGTCATTCATGACATATTTCAAAAGACGTTGCATTCGAGTCGTCGAGTTCATCAAGATTATTACTAAGTCAATTATAGTTGGATACATTATGAAATGGTATGCATGCCGTCAACTGTCGATGTAATGAAAGTTTGTCTTTTAAAAAACGAATGCAATGTTTGTAAAATGTATCATATAGAGGTCAAGTACCTCGCGATGTAATCAACTATTGTGAATAGTTTATAATGTATATGAATGGGTCCTTTCAATCAAGTGGCAAACTTGAAGAATTGTTTAGTTTCATGTGTTATAATCAATATTTTAATTCATTTTAATTGTCTAATGTTGGTAGTCCACAGTTAGTAATTCAACAATTCATATATTGTTTAATATATAATATTCGAATTAATTAATACGTATCGTGACCCATTGTGTCCATGTCTCAGACTCGATCACAACTCAAAGTATATATATTATTTTAGAATCAACCTCAACCTTGTATAGCTAACTCGATCATTACCACATATAGAGTGTCTATGGTTATTCCAAATAATATATAGATGACGTCGATATGATATGTCAAAACATTGTATACGTGTCCCGATTTATCCGACGATATTTAAAGTGCGTAAAATAAATAACAGAAATTAAATGACGATAAATAAAATTGCGAGAATTAAAATTGCAATAATTAAATTGCGATAAATAAATGTAATAAGAAATTAACAGTTAGCTAGGAACAGTTAGCTAGGATTTTGTTAGAGTGGATTCTTAAAAAAATTTCTCATAGTTAATTTGTTTGTTTCTAAAAAATTTTATTTTGTCCAATGTTTTCTTCATTATGCCACTTGTTGAATCCTGGTAGGTCAAAATCCAAATATGAAATTGAATGAAAATGGTTATTCTGCAGTGAACGGATACGTATATCTGTGGATGTAAGTAGGATAGTAAATGACCGTTGAATCAGATTCGAAGAATGTACAGTGTAACTTATTAATGTGAAGTCTAAATATTCCTCGAGTATTACCTACCCGTTAAAATATTTTCACCATTAATAGTTTGTACAACAGAATTTTTAATTACAATCTTTATGAAAACATATATACATATATATTTTCTTCAGATGTAATCTTGGATTTAATGAGTTAATATGATATTAATCTCATTTGATTTATCGTTATATCTAAAATACATAATCTCTAGAACATTAGAGATTACATAATCTCCATGAAGAACGAAGGTAGTTGGTGTAGAACGATACGTAGAACGATGGTTATACTCAAGGTACAAAATGAGATGTTGAGGCATGGATTGTTGATGGTACTGGTGCTGTTATTGATGGTACTATTGGTGCCGGTGATGTTGCTGAAGCTGGTAAATTTTGCACCATATTCTCCAAATTGATTACTCGAGCGTGAAGTTCGTTGACTTCTTCTATTATTCCAGGATGATTGTCGATAGGAACGAGCGAATGAATATGGTTGAGAATTTGGGATATCATATAATCATTGTGAGATATCCTAGCAATGAGGGTGAAAACTGAATACTGCCTTAACAGTCAAAAGTTTGATGATAGAGAATGGAGTGTTGGAAACGCTCAATAGAAAACTTAGTACTGAAAAGCGGATTATGCGAAACTATGAAGAAGGCTGTAGACAAATCACAAAGACTAAACTTGCCTTCAGAGAATCCAAATGATTTAGTATCTGCTGAAGTCATTAACGAATACCTTGCTCCTGACTCTAAATCCTTACGGATAAATTTTCTTCATCATCCTTCGATGTTAGAAATTCTAAGATATCATTATATCTTTCATTATAAATATCCTCGATATTTCTGAAGATATTTTCATAATGATTCTTATCTGAAATCATTTATCTCCTCGCGTATTCTGTATCACATCATAAAGGAAACTATTTTAGTTTCTAAATTTTGAAACCTTCGAGTTTAAAGTATGAATGTTTTTGAAGTAGTGTTGGGAACTGAAGCATGAGTTAGTATAATATAATGACACTTGATTAACGTGATTATAATACAGTAAGTCATGCTGAGTTTCTAATGGAACGTGATGATTCACAGATCATAACGTCATCATGTGCCATGTTACACGACTCTTACACTCTATCTAGTATATAAACATATCAAGAACATAATTTCTTGTTAGTTCTATCGTTTCTCTTGAATTTTGGTAATTTAAGCAATCAAGATCGTGCTATTACGTTCCTTCCTACCTAGAACATTAGGATTATTAGGAACTTCATACCTACGAATTCTGGACCATTATTCGCTTGACTTAAAAATCGAGAAGAGAAAATAAAAGTATGGGACTTCGAAATATAAAGGAAGATATAAAGTCCAACAACAACCCAGAAATTACAAACCGTATATATCGATGCATATAGCAATATAGAGACACGGGAGAACTAAAAACACTATAAAATCAAGAGTATAGTAGAAGTAAATAGATTCTTCCGGCGGCAGATGAAAAAAAAGAATGATAGATATGAAAGTTAGGAATATATCAAGAATCAGAACCGGATGAAGCATATTGAAAAATGCTTTAAAATATGAATTAAGAGAGAAAGAATAGAAGGTATGAGCTGTAGAAATAAGGAAACGAAGGGGGTGGATTTATAGTGAAATATCCGACACAACAATTGAGACAGATCATCGCATTTAATTAAAGAAGATCCTAATTTCTTTAAATTCTGAAGAATCAGATCTTATAAATTTCCAAGATTTTTTTTAAAATCCCTTGAATTCCGAAAACTAACCGTGACTACGTCACCGGTTAAGATGAACTTCCAAGATTTCTATATTGAATTATAAAATAAATATTCAAGATATGTTATTATAGAATATATTATAATTAATAAATAAATATGACATAAATAATAATATAAAAAAAAAAGGAACAGGTTCAGTTTTTCATATCAGACATTACAACATGTCTGTGATGTTTCATATCAGACTGGTCAATAAGCAGGAAGTCTTCTAAAAAAGTAACAGGTTCAAGTAAAGGATTCAAACATCATTCAGAAAGTTGACTTCCAAAATCAAAACAAAGATTCAAACATTACAAAAGACTTAAACATCATTCAGATAAACAATTCTAAAGATTCAAACATATAGCTAAAGACTTAAACATCATTCAAACATAACTTCAAAAGATTACAAATTGCAAAAGATTAATCAATTAGTTGACTTCCACCACTTTGAGTACCATCACCTTGAGTTCCACCTTGAGTTCCAACAGACTGTTTTCCTTTCCTTGGTTTTCCACATGTTGTTATGTTATGACCCTGTTTACCACACTTTTTACATGTTTTGCTTGTTCCTGCTCTAGATAACTTTCCCTTACTGACCATGGGCTGCTCTTTATCAATTGCACTCTTGTTTCTTTTTCTTTTTACACTTGGTTCCTGCACTTCATTTGCACTCTTTGTTCTTTTCTTCTTTGGCCTTCCAGGTTGTTTTTTATGATGTGGAGGTAAAAGTGTAGTAGGACACTCACTCTTTGGCCATGAAACAGATCTAGTTATGGGTTCCACCTTGAATGAATAAACCTGCCTCCATGTATCTAACTTATACACTGGATTAACCCAATCCTCTGGATCACCAACCTCAACAGAATTCAATGACATGTCCCAAATACATGCAACTGCATGCTTACATGGCATTCCAGTTAACTCCCATCTCCTACAAGTACATGTTTTTGTCCTAAGATCAACAGCTTGTTTGTCTAAATAAGCATCCATTACTTGAAACCTATCTCCCCCATTCCAAGTTGCATTATACCTATTGGCAGACCTCTTGACCCTTTCAAATATTTTTGAAACTGTGGGTGTTAATGGACCATCAGATTTAGCAATGACCTTTTGAACCGTAACAATTCTTCTCATTAAGTACTGCCTCACATACTCTAAACATGTTATAATTGGTTTGTCCCTGCCATCTAATAACTTGCTATTGGAAGTCTCACAAACATTATTCAACAACATATCACATTGAGCTCTACCAGAAAAATGTGACCTGCTCCAATGTTTTGGACCAATATCCATCAAGTATTTATGTGCACCTGCATCCTCTCTTTTAAGTTCCTCCATTGCTTCATCAAATTCTTCACTAGTTGTCCTTGTGGCACTTTTCCAAACCAAATCCTTGATCACTGCTCCTTTATAAGTACCTGTCATATTTTCATATATATGCCTCATACAGAATCTATGCTCAGCATGTGGATAAACCCTTGCCATTGCAGGCATCAAACCCTAAAAACAAAGACAAAAATACAAACATAAATGCATTGTAAACAAATAATATGTAAATGAAGAATAACTTTAGTAAATACATACCTTCTGCCTATCAGAAATGAAAGTGAAGTTACAGTTTGAGTCCAGATCTAAATCATCACCTAGACAATGCAAAAACCATCTCCAAGACTCACTTGTTTCAGCTTCAACAACAGCATAGGCTAAAGGATATATACCATTGTTTGGATCAACTCCAACATCAGTCAATAGTTGTCCTGGATATGGACCCTTTAAAAAACAACCATCAAGACCTAGAATCTCTCTTTTACAAGCCTTAAATCCTTCTTTTAGTGGCCCCAAACAAATGTACACCCTTTTAAACACCCTAGTATCTGATGAAGGGTTAGGTTCAGGATAAACCTCTATTTTTGTAGTTGTATTTGGATTCCTTTTCTGCAATTCCAAACAATAATCCCTAAGTCTTAAATATTGCTTCCTATAATCACCAATGATCACTTTTTTTGCCTTGGATTTTGCCCTATATGCAGTCATTTTCTTCACTCCCAATTCATATTTTGTTGTGATAATCTCTTGAATTGCACTTGCCTTTAGATCAGGATCTGCTACTAGGATATCACCAATTTGTTTGGATATAAAAGTAGATGAACATTGTCTTAATTTCCTTTTTGGTTGACATGAATGTTCTTCATCTAATGTCTTCACAATATATGTGTCATGATTTTTACCCTGTGAAGCAAGTAAAGTCCAAGGGCATACAGGTTTGGTTTCAACTACTCCCATTCCATATCACTTAATTCTTACCCTCTTCTTATCATTCTTCACTGGTTTTAAATCCCTTCTTATTTCAATTCCATGTAGCCTTGCCCTTTCTTTTATTTCTGTTGTAGTTGAAAACTCTTGGCCTACATAAAACTTGTGATATTGTATAGGAACTGTTTCATCTTCATGACTTAATCTTAACTCTTTCAACCTAAACTTTCTTTCTTTATCTACCTTGTCAGACTCATTACCACTGTCAAAGTCATCCAAGTTCAACCCTTCATATTCAATAACATCATCAGTCTCATTAACTTTAACCATCACTTTCAACTCTAAATAATTGTCATCTAAACCACCATCTTGATCACTTTCTTCTGTATCAGAATCACTATCTCCTTCACTAGCACTCTTTTCACTATTTTCACACAATACTATAGCCTTAGAAGCAAAAACACTAGAATCCAAAGCATGATCATTATCAATCTCATCAATCAAACCACCATCCACTAATGGTGTTTCAGTAATAATTGTTGCCATAGTTGAAATACCATGTTCCACATACACATCAAGATATTGATATTTAGAAATGTAGCTTAATAACTTTAATACATCAGATTGGCTACATAATGGACAAAGTCCACCATCCAAATCACTTTCAGGTTTTTTAAAGTGATAAAACATAACTTCATCTCCTAAATATCCCAATTCCTTCATCATGGCATTTAACACATCCAAAGAAAATACTGAACATTCAATAAAATCAAATGCATTCAACAATCCACCAACATAATGTCGTTTAGGGTTACTAATGAAGTGACCATGGTGATGAACATTGATGCTAAATAGTTCTTTGTAGGCAACTGAAATTAAAACAGGAAAAATTAACAAAAATTAACAAAAAAAAAAAAATCCAATGTAACAGTACTTTTAACCCTAAATCTAATGATGTAATAAAAAAGTTGCTATCTTTACTAACCATAAGCAAACTGATGATCATATTCGCAGACTTCTGGTCTTCTAATCCAACCATGCTCATCAGCCATTGTTTTCTTTGTTTGGAGAATTGGTTTGCAGAGAATAAAGCGTGCAATAGTAAACAGTCACGTATATATCTAATAGAGCGTGCAGTTAAAACCTAAAATATGAACCGTTTACAAAGGCACATGACTTGCACAATACATATACTAACGGAGCAGGGTTAACGGAAGTATGTGCAGGGACGATTTTGGGACTGATTTATGCAAATAGGGACTATTTTGGGACTGATTTATGCAACTAGGGATGTCTTTTGCAGAAGTGGTAACACAGGGACGAATTGGGCTAAAAGTTAAAAACACAGGGACCATTTTGGCAATTTTGTCAATTAAATATAACTGTCATATTAATATTGTTATTACTCTCATTATTATTAATCTTTAATGCTAATGTTAAATGTTGATATTTTTAATATTAATATAATTATTTATAATATAAAATATATAGATATGAAACTTGTTATATCATAATTATTACTTGTATTATCTTTAGATATTATTATCATTAAAAATTATTATTTTTATTATTATCATTAATAATATTATCATTATCATTCTTATTATTATTAATGTTATTATTATTATTATTAATAAAATTATTGTATTATTAATATTATTGGAATTATTATTATTTCTATTATCAGTAACAAAATATTATTATTATTTTTAATATAATTATTATTATTAGTATTATTATTATTATTATCAATATATTTATTATTATTATATTTATTAGTTATTAATATTAATTATATAAAATATAAAAATCAGGAAAATCGTACAAATTTGTTACAAGTATCAATCATACTGTGTTAATTCTTGTTTCTGTCTTTAAAGGTGATTATCAGTCAAGATTAAAGCAACACAAACAACCAAATATTTTTTAGCCATCGTTTTCCATTTTTTTTATTTTATCTGTTTCTTTTCCTAATTAATCCTGCTGTCAACACAATTGAGATATAAATCAATCCCATTGTCAATGATATTAACTCACTCTCTCAGTTTCTTCATCACCATATCCGATTTATCAATTCAAAAACCTTAATTTATTGATTTTAAAACAGAAAAATAATAATACAGCTCGTTAAGCTATGTTCTTCATAATTTCATCCAAACCTCGAATTTGAATTCCATTCCAAAATCTGTAAATACTAAGTTGTTAGAAATCTTCCACTAAAACTTTTTGTAAAGTTTCAAATTCCAATTTTTCCTATCGAATTCGAATTTTGAGGTTAAACTTTAATTTCAAAAAGTCAAACGTTGTGTTCTTGGTAAAATTCAAACTGGTTTTGATGTTTCAAGTTCAATAGATGATGTAGAAAGTTTCTACGAATGATTTAGGATCTTTTTTATTTTGTAATTACTATCTGAAATGATCTAAATTTCAAAATCACCATATGGGTTGTTCTTCGTGGTTTTTCAAACTGCCAATACCTCTGTTAATTTATTTTAAAATTCTCTGTTAATCCCAATCACTATGAATCGAGTTCTGTTTGTTTAAATATCCTAAAACCCACTACTGTATTCATGTTTTGATTAACCAAGGTGGTATGGGTCGATTACGGTTATGAGAAGAAGAAGGAACCAGGTTATAAAAAGGTTAAATAAATTAGAGGGTAAATTAAAACAGATATGATGGAACAGAAGAGTGGTTTGGGCGAGTGTCGGGTTATCGAGAGGTCTTGGGTTTGAGTCTTGTCCGGGACAATTCTTTTTAGAAAAGATTCTAAATGGGTATACACTTTTAATTTAATTTCTATTATTATTATTATTATTATTATTATTATTATTATTATTATTATTATTATTATTATTATTATTATTATTATTATTATTATTATTATTATTATTATTATTATTATTATTATTATTATTATTGTTGTTATCATTACTTATTGTTATTATTATTATGTTAACATAAGTACTATGATTAATATTATTATCATCAATATGAATATTATTATTAGAATTACTATTATTTTATTTATCATTATTATTATTGACTGTTATTTTTGTAAAAATTACTATTATTATTAATTTTATGAAATTTTTTAACATTAATATTATTATAATTATAATTATTATTAACATTAATATTATGATTTTTAACATTATTATTATTATCAATTTATTATTACTAGTATCATTATTATTATTAGAATAACTATAGTATTATTATTATCAATATTAAATTAAATATTATTTTTAGTATTATTACAATAAAAATTAGTTATATAAAAATACATTTAAACAAAACTATATTAATATTTTTATAAGATATATTAATTATTTATTTAAAGTATATAAAGTAAATATACTTAATTAAGTTATTAATGAAACATGTAATAACATTTAAATCACTAATAATATATATATCTGTCGATTACAACTATATGTTTTAATATATATAATGAATATAGGTTCGTGAATCCGAGGCCAACCCTGCATTGTTCAGTTCCGTCGTATGCATATTTTTACTACAGAATATCGTATTGTGAGTTTCATTTGCTCCCTTTTTAAATGCTTTTGCAATATATATTTTTGGGACTGAGAATACATGCGCTTCTTTTATAAATGTTTGACGAAATAGGCACAAGTACTTAAAACTACATTCTATGGTTGGATTATTATACCGGAAATCACCTCTATTAGCTTGGTAAAATAAGAATTAGTGCTTATTATAATTGCCACTAATTGAAGCGAGTGATAGATAAATTCTCTAACAGACGAGTGGTTCTGTTCTCTACAGACGAGTGGTTCTGTCGATCTATCCTCTACAGACGAGTGGTTCTGTCGATATATTCTCTACAGACGAGTGGTTCTGTTTATCCTTTGGGATATTTTTAATGCCTTTTGTTAATATAGGTTACCAGGTGTTCACCATATGAATGATTTTTAATTTGCAGGTTATGCGTACTATTTTGTACTCGGATTACGTGTACAATTAAATATCTGAAATCTTGTGGTCTATTAAAAAAATTGAAATGATTGTTATGATAAACCTAGGGACTCACCAACCTTTTGGTTGATACTTGAAAGCATGTTTATTCTCAGGTATGAAAGGAATCTTCCGCTGTGCATTTGCTCATTTTAGAGATATTACTTGGAGTCATTCATGACATATTTCAAAAGACGTTGTATTCAAGTCGTTGAGTTTAACAAGATTATTATTAAGTCAATTATAGATTGGATATATACTGAAATGGTATGCATGCCTGTCAACTTTCGATGTGATGAAAGTTTGTCTTTTAAAAATGAGTGAAATGTTTGTAAAATGTATCATATAGAGGTCAGAACCTCGCGATGTAATCAACTATGGTGAATCGTATGAATGGGTCCTTTCAGTTGGTATCAAAGCGGTGGTCTTAGTGAACCAGGTCTTGCATTAGTGTGTCTAACTGATAGTTGTTAGGATGCATTAGTGAGTCTGGACTTCGACCTAGTAGTTGTTAGTATAATTAATGAGTCTAGACTTGGACTTTGTCTGCATGTCAAAAGTTTTGTATATCATTCCTTGTCGAAAAATATCTATTTATCATTTTCAGTCTCGACACGTCTTATTGCAATTATTGCATAGATGGTGTACAGACGAATTCATATTCCATCACATTAGACCTTGTCTGACACGTTTCCTTAATTTCCTCCGTAATCTACGGGATCTTCTGTACTATATATAGGTATTCTATGTAATTAGAATATCATTCGATATCCGAAAATCATTACATATCAAAAATCATTTCATATCGAAAATCCTTTAGCTGATCGTGTCAGATGGATCTTGTACTAGATTCGAATTCATATAATTCCGAAGGCGATTCTGAAGACTCTAAATGTAGTGTGACCGAAGTGCCCCAACTGGTTGACTACACTTCTTTCTGGAGGAGATGGGGATGGGTTCGAGACAAACTCACTCACTGGAGAAATGAAGAGGGAGAACCCTACCGCAAACCAAATTTACCTCCTGACATCGGAGGACTTGACGCACTCACTGGACAACCAATTCGCAATACCATTTTCACACTCTTTGCCAGAATATTCCGTATTGAAGAACGCATTCATAGAGTTATGTTGGTGATTCAACCTCTACTCCCGACTACTAAGCAAGTAGGATTAGTAGAAGAAGTCAGGGAGCTTCGTGCTAGGGTTAAAGAAAGAATGGAGTCTCTGGAAAATACAGTACGCAATTTGGAAGATAGACTCACGCCTACTACATCAGCACCAGCAACACACGCCTCAACACCACAAACTATATCTCGAGCATGATCTTCGTTCTACATCTTGTTCTACATCAATTTTCTTCGTTCTACATCTTGTTCTACATCGATTATTTTCGTTCTACATATCGTTCTACATCAATTATCTTCGTTCTATGTATCGTTCTACCTTATCTATCTTCGTTCTACATGGCGATTATGTAATCTCTAATGTTTTATAGATTATGTACTCTAGTTCTAACCGTAAATCATATGAGTTTAATATCATATTAACTTATTAAATTCGTGATTACATCTGAAGAAAATATATATGTAAGTATATTTTCATAAAGATTGTAATTAAAAATTCTTTTGTATAAACTGTTAATCGTGAAAATATTTTAACGGGTAGGTAATACTCGAGAAATATTTAGATTTCACATTAATAAGTTAGACTGTACACTCTTCAATTCAAATTCAGCAGTTATTAACAATACTGCTCAAATACACATATATACGTATCTGTTCACCAAAGAACAACTATTTACATTCAAATTCAATTTCATATTCGGATTTTGACCGATTAGAATCCAACAAGTGGCATAATGAAGATAACATTTGACAAAATAAAATTTGTTTGAAACAAACAACTTAACTATGGGAAATTTTGTTAAAAATCCATGCTAACAAAATCCTAGTTAACTGTTCCTAGCTAACTGTTAATTCCGTATTACATTTTATTTATCGCAATTTATTTATCGCAAAATTTTAATTCTTGCAATTTTATTTATCGTCATTTAATTTCTGTTATTTATTTTACTCACTTTAAATATCGTCCGATAAATCGGGACACATATACAATGTTTTGACATATCATATTGACGTCATCTATAAATATTATTTGTAATAACTATAGACACTCTATATGCAGTAATGCTCGAGTTAGCTATACATGGTTGAGGTTGATTCTCAAATAATATATGTACTTTGAGTTGTGATCGAGTCTGAGACTTGTATACAATGGGTCACGACACGTATTAAGTAATTCGAATATATATATTAAACTACATATGAATTATTGAATTACTAACTGTGGACTACTAACATTGGACAATTAAAATGAATTAAAATATTGATTATAACATATGAAACTAAACATTTCTTCAAGTTTGCCACTTGATTTCATCTTAAACCTCGTTTGTATCTTGACGATTACAATCTACATTCAAACCTTTCATGATTCTTGAAAACACCTCAATCAAAAGGATGAACCAACCGCACTTCATCTACGGAAGGAAATATTTATGCATATAGTTATGCACCTGAAAAACTCTCGTAAACTGAGTAAACGTTTAACACATAGCTGTGCTAATTCCTTTAGCGTTATTATTACCGAAAATAACTTTGCAACTCCTGTTCGAGATAGCCAGTTTTGTCACAGCTCCAACAAGTCAACTTCGACTTTTCATTCGAAACAACCTTATTATAACCTTGATATATATGCATGCTCTTTTATTATTACCGGGGAACCTTTTATATTCCATCATATTACCAGCAGACGTACCAGCAACCTCTTTGCTCCTTGGCTTAAATCTCTCCGACAAATCACTATATTTATCTATTGAAGTCATATCATGAACTCATCGGCATCTTGTAACGATAATTACCATACCAAATACCGGGAGGCGTCATTCAATAATCTTGAACTTCTCAGTGATTCTACGACAACAATTATATATATATATATATATATATATATATATATATATATATATATATATATATATATATATATATATATATATATATATATATAACTTCTATCTCTTAGATTTACGAAGCTTCAATTCTGAATTTCTGAAAAGCGCTTTAGCCTATGAATCAGTTTTCTGAGTTTTGAAAAAGCTGATGAAGCAGTGAAAGCTGAATACTGCCTTAACAGTCAAAAGTTTGATGATAGAGAATGTAGTGTTGGAAACGCTCAATAGAAAACCTAGTACCGAAAAACGGATTATGCGAAACTATGAAGAAGGCCGTAGACAAATCACAAAGACTAAACCTGCCTTCAGAGAATCTAAATGATTCAGTATCTGCTGAAGTCATTAACGAATACCTTGCTCCTGACTCTAAACTTTTACGGATAAATTTTCTTCATCATCCTTCGATATTAGAAATTCTAAGATATCATCATATCTTTCATTATAAATATCCTCGATATTTCTGAAGATATTTTCATAATTATTCTTATCTGAAATCATTTATCTCCTCGCGTATTCTGTATTACATCATAAAGGAAACTGTTTTAGTTTCTAAATTTTGAAACCTTCGAGTTTTAAGTATGAATGTTTTTGAAGTAGTGTTGGGAACTGAATCATGTGTTAGTATAATATAATGACACTTGATCAACGTGATTATAATACAGTAAGTCATGCTGAGTTTCTAATGGAACGTGATAATTCACAGATCATAACGTCATCATGTGCCATGTTACATGACTTTTACACTCTATCTAGTATATAAACATATAAAGAACATAATTTCTTGTTAGTTCTATCGTTTCTCTTGAATTCTGGTAATTTAACCATTCAAGATCGTGCTATTACGTTCCTTCCTACCTAGAACATTAGAATTATTCGGAACTTCATATCTACGAATTCTGGACCATTATTCGCTTGACTTAAAAATCGGGAAGAGAAAACAAATGTATCGGACTTTGAAATATAAGGGAAGATATAAAGCCCAACAACAACCCAAAAATTACAAACCGTATATATCGATGCAAATAGCGATATAGAGACACGGGAGAACTAAAAACACTATAAAACCAAGAGTATAGTAGAAGTAAATAGATTCTTCTGGCGGCAGATGAAAAAGAAGAATGATAGATATGAAAGTTAGGAATATATCTAGAATCAGAACCGGATGAAGCATATTGACGAATGCTTTAAAATATGAATTAAGAGAGAAAGAATAGAAGGTATGAGCTGTAGAAATAAGGAAACGAAGGGGGTGGATTTATAGTGAAATATCTAACACAACAATCGAGGCAGATCATCGTATTTAATTAAAGAAGATCCTAATTTCTTTAAATTTCGAAGAATCAGATCTTATAAATTTCCAAGATTTTTTTTAAAATCCCTTGAATTCCGGAAACCAACCGTGACTATGTCACCGGTTAAGACGAACTTCCAAGATTTTTATATTGAATTATAAAATAAATATTCAAGATATGTTATTATAGAATATATTATAATTAATAAATATGACATAAATAATAATATATAATATTAATATATTAAATTCAATTACAAAATTAAATATAACTGTCATATTAATATTATTATTACTCTCATGATTATTAATCTTTAATGCTAATGTTAAATGTTGATATTTGTAAAATTAATATTATTATTTCTAATATAAAATATATAGATATGAAACTTGTTATATCATAATTATTACTTGTATTATCATTAGATATTATTATCATTAAAGATTATTATTTTTATTATTATCATTAATAATATTATCATTATCATTCTTATTATTATTAATGTTATTATTATTATTATTATTATTATTATTAATAAAATTATTGTATTATTAATATTATTGGAGTTATTATTATTTCTATTATCAGTAACAAAATATTATTACTATTTTTAATATAATAATAATAATAATAATAATAATAATAATAATAATTATTATTATTATTATTATTATTATTAATATAATAATAATTATTATATTTATTAGTTATTAATATTAATTATATAATATATAAAAATCAAGAAAATCGTACAAATTTGTTACAAGTATCAATCATACTTTGTTAATTCTTGTTTCTGTCTTTAAAGGTGATTATCAGTCAAGATTAAAGTAACACAAACAACCAAAAATTTGTTAGCCATCGTTTTCCATTTTTTTTTTATTTTATCTGTTTCTTTTCCTAATTAATCCTGCTGTCGACACAACTGAGCTATAAATCAATCCCATTGTCAATGATGTTAAACCACTCTCTCAGTTTCTTCATCACCATATCCGATTTATCAATTCAACAACCTTAATTTATTGATTTTAAAACAGAAAAATAATAATACAGCTTATTAAGCTCTGTTCTTCATAATTTCATCCAAACCTCGAATTTAAATTCCATTCCAAAATTTGTAAATGCTAAGTTGTTAGAAATCTTCCACTAAAACTTTCTGTAAAGTTTCAAATGCCAATTTTTCCTATCGAATTCGAATTTTGAGGTTAAACTTTAATTTCAAAAAGTCAAACGTTGTGTTCTTGGTAAAATTCAAACTGGTTTTGATGTTTCAAGTTCAATAGGTGATTTGGAAAGTTTCTAAGAATGATTTAGGATCTTTTTTATTTTGTAATTACTATCTGAAATGATCAAAATTTCAAAATCACCATATGGGTTGTTCTTCGTGGTTTTTCAAACTGCTGATACCTCTGTTAATTTATTTTAAAATTCTCTATTAATCCCTATCACTATGAATCGAGTTCTGTTTGTTTAAATATCCTAAAACCCACTTCTGTATTCGTGTTTTGATTAACCAAGGTGGTATGGGTCGATTACGGTTATGAGAAGAAGAAGAAGGAACCAGGTTATGAAAAGGTTAAATAAATTAGAGGGTAAATTAAAACAGATATGATGGAACAGAAGAGTGGTCTGGCCGGGTGTCAGGTTATCGAGAGGTCTTTGGTTTGAGTCTTGTCCGGAACAATTCTTTTTAGAAAAGATCATAAATGGGTATACACTTTTAATTTAATTTCTATTATTATTATTATTATTATTATTATTATTATTATTATTATTATTATTATTATTATTATTATTATTATTATTATTATTATTATTATTATTATTATTATTATTATTATTATTATTATTATTATTATTATTATTATTATTATTATTATTGTTATCATTACTTATTGTTATTATTATTATGTTAACATAAGTACTATGATTAATATTATTATCATCAATATGAATATTATTATTAGAATTACTATTATTTTATTTATCATTATTATTATTGACTGTTATTTTTGTAAAAATTACTACTATTATTAATTTTATGAATATTTTTAACATTAATATTATTATAATTATCATTATTATTATTAACATTAATATTATGATTTTTAACATTATTATTATTATCAATTTATTATTACTAGTATCATTATTATTATTAGAATAACTATGGTATTATTATTATCAATATTAAAATAAATATTATTTTTAGTATTATTACAATAAAAATTAGTTATATAAAAATACATTTAAACAAAACTATATTAATATTTTTATAAGATATATTAATTATTTATTTAAAGTATATAAAGTAAATATACTTAATTGAATTATTAATGAAACATGTAATAACATTTAAATCACTAATAATATTTATATCTGTCGATTACAACTATATGTTTTAATATATATAATGAATATAGGTTCGTGAATCCGAGGTCAACCCTGCATTGTTCAGTTCCGTCGTGTGCATATTTTTACTACAGAATATCGTATTGTGAGTTTCATTTGCTCCCTTTTTTAATGCTTTTGCAATATATATTTTTTGGGACTGAGAATACATGCGTTGCTTTTATAAATGTTTGACGAAATAGGCACAAGTACTTAAAACTAAATTCTATGGTTGGATTATTATACCGGATATCACCTCTATTAGCTTGGTAAAATAAGAATTAGTGTTTATTATAATTGCCACTAATTGAAGCGAGTGATAGATAAATTCTCTAATAGACGAGTGGTTTTGTTCTATACTGATGAGTGGTTCTTTCGATCTATCCTCTACAGACGAGTGGTTCTGTCAATATATTCTCTACAGACGAGTGGTTTTGTTTACCCTTTGGGATATTTTTAATGCCTTTTGTTAATATAGGTTACCAGGTGTTACCATATGAATGATTTTTAATTCGCAGGTTATGCGTACTATTTTATACTCGGATTACGTGTACAATTAAATATCTGAAATCTTGTGGTCTATTAAAAATATTGAAATGATTGTTATGATAAACCTATGGACTCACCAACCTTTTGGTTGACACTTGAAAGCATGTTTATTCTCAGGTATGAAAGAAATCTTCTGCTGTGCATTTGCTCGTTTTAGAGATATTACTTGGAGTCATTCATGACATATTTCAAAAGACGTTGCATTCGAGTCGTTGAGTTAACAAGATTATTATTAAGTCGATTATAGATTGGATATATACTGAAATGGTATGCATGCCTGTCAACTTTAGATGTGATGAAAGTTTGTCTTTTAAAAACGAGTGAAATGTTTGTAAAATGTATCATATAGAGGTCAGAACCTCGCGATGTAATCAACTATTGTGAATCGTTTATAATGTATATGAACGGGTCCTTTCAGTGAACATGTAGATTGGGAAACATATGTTGATGTAATCCAGAAAAGGTTTGGATCTAGTGTGGAAGATCCAATGTCAGAACTCAAGATTTTGAAACAAACTACAACTGTGCAGGCATATCAAGATGAGTATAAGGCCTTGTTGAATAAGGTGGAGATCAGTGAAAAACAGGCCATCAGCTTATTTTAGGTGGATTACAAAAAGAAATAGAATTTCATGTAAGGATGTTTAGTCCAAAATTAGTTGATGATACTTATTGCTTAACAAAACTACAAGAAGATACAAATGCAGCTGCTAGAAAGAAGTACACTCCCCTATTGTTAACATCTAGAACTAATGTCAAAATTTATCAAGCAAGAAATATAACACAAAATCAGAAGGCTTAAATTGTTTTAGCACTACCTTCTGCACCAACAAAGTTAGCCCTACCATCTACAGTCAATAATTCAGTCAAGAATGCTATACCAAGAAGGTAGATGACATAGAAAGTACATGAAGAGAAAAGGTCTAAGGGACTATGTTTCTATTGTGATCAGAAATACATGCTTGGCCACAAGTACAGTGGTCAACTTCACTCATTAGAAGTATTGGGTGATGAAGAAACTATCGAGAATGTGGAACATGAGCTGTGATGACCCAGAAATTTCCGATCAAATTTAAACTTAATCTTTATATAATTCCGACACGATAAGCAAAGTCCGTAATGTTGAGTCTCAAAAATTTTGGAACTAGGTTTATATATTCAATTACCCTTCGACTATTCCCGACGATTCACGAACCACTATCTGTAAAAATATATATATACATATATATATATATATATATATATATATATATATATATATATATATATACATATATATATATATATATATATATATAAATATGAAAGAGAAACTTATGTGATTTAATTCATTTGTGTAAATAAAAATGATATACAATTTTACTATAAATCTATATATATATGAAAACTATATATATATATATATATATATATATATATATATATATATATATATATATATATATATTATTTTAGAATTTATTTAATAAACGCTCGTAGCATTTGGTTGTCATTTTGATAGTTATTAATCATGTTTAAAACAAACTTATGCTATTTTAAAATAAACGATGATACGAAAATGAGTTCTATAAATTTTAGGTTTACTAAAAATGTATATAAGATCTAGTTATTTAATTTCAGCACTTTTTATATTTTACCCAGGATCGGGAGTGGACAGTGAGTTAATTCTTGGTTAATAATTTATGAACAAAATTTATACCATAATAAACAAAATAAATAAAACTATTTAATTTAAAAATATGTGATGTTTCTAAAGACTTTTTATTCGCCACTGAGTGAACAACGGGGCACGATATAATAGTCCGTGGAAACTGTCTATAGATGAAGTTAAGAAGTAGGCTGCTTAACTGTTTAATTATTGGAATCATTATCATACTATGCTTAATTGAAAGTTAATTGATTTACTGTTTGTTTCACACGTTTTATGAATATATGATTTCTGTTTTAATTTCCAGCACACTACCTCATTCTATATAAATATATATACATATATTTACATAGGTAAGACATATACATCCATACACCATTTGATTACCACCCTACCACACTCCTTCTCCTCCTCTCGGCAATCATCAACCATTGACAACCACTTAAAATTCACACCATGTTAACTTGCAATTGCGATTACTATTTCTGATTCCAAACGCATCACAAAATTGGAACCATCGATCACCTTGATGGTTGCTGTACGAGAACTTTCATCGAGAACACCAACACACCCATTATCTAAAAATGCTACTGCAGCTACACTGTCACGTTTCTGTTTCAGTTTGAACCAAACCCTACACCATCTCACGACAAGAAAAACACCCATTAAAAGCTACTACAATCTGAAGCTTATTTGTTTCCTATTTACTACTAGGAACACATTTTATTTTTCTTTATACTTAATCAACTTTACATATCACATATATGTGAGTGTGCAAGAGAAATAACTATCACCATTGGTACTCCTTGTTTGCTGTTTCCCATCGAGAGTCATCCCCACCATGGCGATAACCGCCCCCTACAACCATAAACCCATCACCATCTTTGCCATATAACCACCACGGCCATTTCCACCTCCACCATGTAACCATCCTACAACCACTATCAACAACTCGATCACCACCATCGTGATAAATTTTTCTATTGGTTACTTTGGATATAATCCATAAACCACACCATTAACTTAAAACCAACACCACTACCACCTTGTTTCAATCGCGTTTAACCTTCCACCACCATCTTTAAACCGACACCTTAAACCACCACCTATTTCTTTCTCCTCTCTCTCTCTCACATCTCTCTCTCCCTCTTTATTATTTCTGTTTCTATTAAACTGTCCCAACGAGCTTCATCTTTACTGCTATATTAAATCACCTGGAACCACACAAACTGCTGCTTCCATTACTTAATATTATAAAATTTTAGCTTGTTTCCCTTGTTGATTATGATTACGAAACCAAATCAAACCACCAACGAAAACTTCTTAAAAGTTGCTGTATCTGCTATTGTTCCTGGTACAACGACGGATTTATGATGATAAAGTTATAATGAATGATGATGAGGGTATAAAAAGGAGGTGGAGGGGTCTCGATGGAGACTTATCCTTGGATTCCAAAACCTACGCACATAGCCTCCTTATTTTAAAAACAACCGATGCAAAAATCTTGGGTTGGGCTTGCTATAGGACTGTGTATCAATTATCTTTTTGACTGTCATTCATTTTCCTTAAAAACCCCAACGAACTTCCATTTTTTTTAGAAAAAAAAACTTAGGCTTAGTTAATTGTTTGGCTAATTCACTGGTTGGGCCGTTTATTTAATGGATTTCAAATAGGATTTAGGTATTGACGAGCCAAGCCCAAAACTAATTGATGATTGGGCTAAATAATTATATTGTTGGACTGCTATATATTCCTTGAGCCGCAAAGAATGATGATGATGTTGATATCATGTTAGTGATGACTTAAGAATGATGATGATGATGTTATGTAATTTAGATGATGACATGATGAGTTAATGATCATGATGATATTCAATCATGATAATGTTTGTGAGGAAATAAATTGATGATGATGAAAGTGATATTGAATGATGTACGATTATGAAGACTAAATGATGATGATAGCGACGATGTTAAATGATGATTAGGGTAATAGGATTAGATTAAGATGAAGTTATAAATAATAAAGAAGATGAAATTGGAAAACAGAAATAATTTGGGTTAAATAAAAAAGAGGACGAAATTAAATCAGAAATGAGGTGACAGAGAAATGGTTAAAGGCATTATCGGGTTAGCGGGACGTCGCGGGTTTAAATCCGGACTTGGGCATTTTTTAAGGGCTACTTCTTGAGGTATTATTATTATTATTATTATTATTATTATTATTATTATTATTATTATTATTATTATTATTATTATTATTATTATTATTATTATTATTATTATTATTATTATTATTATTTTTATTAGTATTGTTATTATTATTATTATTATTATTATTATTATTATTATTATCATAAAAAGATACAAATTTTTATTTTTATTATTAATATTATTTTACCAAATAAATATTAGTTACATGAAAATATATGTAATACATATAACGTAACAAAATTAATATTTTATTTATATCAAATGAATTGAGACATATACGTTATTAATATAAAAATGATATAACTAATAAGTTTATATATATATAACTTTGTTCGATTGCAATTATGTGTGTTAATATATATATATGAATGATTTAGGTTCGTGAATCCGAGGCCAACCCTGCATTGTTCAGTTTCGTCGTATGAATATTTTTACTACAAAATATTGTATTGTGAGTTCATTTGATTCCCTTTTACTGTTTACATTTTTGGGACGGAGAATACATGCGCTACTTTATAACTGTTTTACAACTACTTTATTAATTGCCTTTGAAATCTATATTTTTGGACTGAGATGCTTTTATAAATGTTTGACGAGATAGACACAAGCAAAACATTCCTCGAAAGAATTATTATACAGACAGAAGTTCTGTTAATTATTATTGAATTAGGTGGACAAGATAATTGCCACCAATTGATGAATATATTCTCTCCTGATTATTATTGCTTGATAACCTAAGAATTAGAATCGGGTATGACCCTAATTCACGCGAATCCTAAAGGTAGCTACCGGGTTTAACACCCCCACCCAGAATGTTCACTAGACGAAAGAGCTAGTGGGCGTGGTGTTTAGTACTTCGAAGTTTATATATTATACAGACGAGATGTTTTGTTTTGGGGATATTATTGATGCGCATTATATGTTAAGGTCGGTTACCATGTTGAGCAATGAAATCGAAATGAATGTTATGGGTCGAGAGAATGATTTTTATACACAGGTTATGTGTATTAGTTTTGTGCACGAGATATGTGCACGATTATTTAAAAATCGCGAGGCAACCTACGGGGGAGAAAAGGATACGAACCTACTCTGCTAAGCATTATGAAAAATGGTTTCGTACACGAGATAGGTGTACTGAATTTTAATCTTGTGGTCTATCAAAATGATGAATTTTATTGTTTACAATAAGCTTATGAACTCACCAACCTTTTGGTTGACACTTTAAAGCATGTTTATTCTCAGGTGCTGTGCATTTGCTCACTTTAGAGATATTACTTGGAGTCATTCATGACATATTTCGAAAGATGTTGCATTCGAGTCGTTGAGTTCATCAAGATTATTATTAAGTCAATTATAGTTGGATATATTATGAAATGGTATGCATGCCGTCAACTTTCGATGTAATGAAAATTTGTCTTTTAAAAATGAATGCAATGTTTGTAAAATGTATCATATAGAGGTCAAGTACCTCGCGATGTAACCAAATGTAATATATTCATCCAGATGGATTAGGACGGGTTATTTCAGTTGGTATCAGAGCGGTGGTCTTAGCGAACCAGGTCTTGCATTAGTGTGTCTAACTGATAGTTGCTTAGATGCATTAGTGAGTCTGGACTTCGACCGTGTCTGCATGTCAAAAGTTTTACTTATCATTTCGTGTCGAAAATTACCTACTTATCATCC
Organism: Rutidosis leptorrhynchoides; assembly: GCF_046630445.1. Lineage (NCBI taxonomy): Eukaryota > Viridiplantae > Streptophyta > Magnoliopsida > Asterales > Asteraceae > Rutidosis > Rutidosis leptorrhynchoides. Next base: position 284,589,890 of record NC_092338.1, on the reverse strand, counting down.
TTAGGAAATTACCTGCTTATCATTCTTAGTCTAGACACATCTTACTACATTGATTGCATGATTAGTGTATAGACAAAATTCATATCTTAGTGTATCTGCTAATTCATATCTTAGCGTATCTGTTACTGTAAACTTTGCCTGACAGCTTCTGAAAATTCCTCCGTAATCTACGGGATCTTCTGTACTATATATAGGTATTCTATGTAATTAGAATATCATCCAATATCTGAAAATCATTTTATATCGAAAAATCCTTTATTCAATCGTATGAAATGGAACTCACCACTAGTTCAAGTTCCTTGGATTCCGACAACTATTCCGATATGAATTTCCACTCGAGCTCCGAAAGCATTGTAACCAGAATGGATCAACCGATCAGTCATCATCAATTCCGTATGAATTAGGGATGGGTTCGTAGTCGACTTAATCAATGGAGACGCGAAGAAGGCGATCCTTTTCACCAACCGAATTTACCTCTTGGCGATGAACCTGAACCACTTACAGGCGAACCAGTCCGAAACACCATTTTCACCCTCATTTCCCGAATATCTCACCACGATTATATTCTATCTAAAATTCTAAACCTTATTCATCCGCTCGTTCCGACCGACAATCATCCCGGAATAATGGAAGAAGTCAACAAGCTTCGCGCCCGAGTTATAGCCTTGGAAAATATGGTGCAAAACATACCAGCTTTGGCAACATCACCGGCACCAACAGTACC